>NC_137831.1:20186186-20201186 GCF_963921795.1 Nannobrachium achirus
GGAAGGTTTTGGACATACAAGGTTTCCACCCGACAACAACGATATACATACATCACATAGATACATCCGCTGGTCTAGTGCAGCTGTTGCCTCCGGGCGTTGGGGGGGGGGGTTAAGTACTTTACTTGAGTAGTTCCTGTTTTCAGTACTTTTACTTCTACTCCACTACATCTCAGATCCAAATATTGTACTTTTACTCCACTAATTGTTTTTTAGATCGGCTATCTTCAAACATTTTGTACAAATGTCTCTACCTGCTGTATTGCGTGTGACAGTAAAGGGTGATTTGTACTTACAGTAGTTGCGCCCTGGTTTCCTGTGTGTGTGTGCGTGTGTCTGTCTGTCTGTCCGTGTGTGTGTACTTGTGTGAGTGTGTGTATGCGTGCATGTGTGCGTGTGCGTGAGTGCGTGTGTGCGTGCGTGTGTGTGTGTGCGCGCGCTTGCGGACACCCTCTTGAGTCCTGCTGTGCTTTGTGCCTCCCTCTTCATTAATTACGGGCCTGGTGGCTCCAACGAGCAGAGGTTGGCTTGTCACCTTGTCACCAGACTGTGGGAGGTATGTGTGGAATGTCTGCTCTCTGCAGACATGAATGTTTGACTAGAGAGCATAGTTGTTAGCATAGCTATTATAGATTAGCATTATTTTCATTTTTAAGTACAAAACTATAGGCTTTTAGGCAATTCTTTTTTTTAATGAATTCTCCTTTTTTGTTTTTTTTGTACTTTTATATCATTGTTGTTGGGTGGATACCTTGTCCAAAACCGTTCCTTTTGTATTCATTTGTGAAAATAGCCGATCTACAAGCACACGACGCCTCGCACAGCGAGACGACGTGTGCTTGTAGATCTGCTATTTTCACTAGTTTTGTTCGACAATCTTGTTTGCTGAAGCAGGGCTTTCATTTATAAAGATAAAGAAAATAAATAAACTTGGAGATACAAGGCTGCTTCAGTTAGCTTTAACAACCTTGGATTAGAGTGCAGAATGACACAAGGAGGGGATGAAACCAGGAGGGGAAAGAAAAGTTGAAATCTTACAAAAGTTAAATACATGATTTTTTTGGTGTACTAAACACACTTTTCCACTACAACAGCACTTTTTCTTCCCTTTCACTGTAGCTCTTTCGTTTGAGTTATTTCCCCCCAAACGCTGGGGAGTAATTGAATTAGTTTGACAGCCTGACCGTAGCAAGGTTTCCATCAATCTTTCAGATTCATGCCGCTTTTCATTGGCCCTCGTGGATCAGAGTTACCACTAAAGCAGGGGTTTTCAAACTTTTTTTGACTCGGGGTACCCCTGTAAATAACCTTCTCGTCCACGGCACCCCTGAGTTACACTGTAAATGTTTAGAATCTTAGAATCATATTGGAGAAATATCCGTTTCCATCCGAACTGACTGAAAATAACGTTATACTTTACGCATAACCACTTGAACCCCATCATGCCTATTCCTGGGGGAAGGTTCACCAAAAATAGCCGATCTACAAGCTCACAACGCGTCACAACGTGACGTGTTGTGAGCTTGTAGATCTGCTATTTTTGGTGAAGCGAGTTGTCGTTGGATAGGAAAAGAACTCATCAAGTACAGTGCAAATCAGGTCTGTTTTATTAACATAGTGAAGTGATATTGATGAATTCCAAAGATTATCAAATTATCTCGCGACACCCCGGGACTCGTATCGCGGCACCCCAGGGTGCCCCGTCACCCACTTTGAAAACCCCTGCACTAAAGGCACTGCTGCCAAGGGGTTGAATGACACTTCTTAAAGGTAGGGTTAGATGCTTAATTTAATGAAATGAAAGGTTATTTTAACCAATGTGTATGGTAGAGTACGATAATACAATATAACTAGCACATCTGCAGTGCTTGGAGGTGGCCGAGAATAGCCGATCTACAAGCTCACAACGCAATGCATCGCTACGCCTTGTAAGCTTGTAGATCGGCTATTTTCCTAAAATAAATGTCTCCTGCCCAAAATGCGGACACCAGGTTCAAAGTAGATAATATAAGACAGCAACGTTTATTAAAATGCCTCCGTCAGGGACATTCTGTCTGAAATGTCACGCAAATTATTCTGTAATTCGTCTTGTCCATTTTGTCCAATAGGCAACCAGTCATTACAGGGCAGCACAATAGAAAACGTTACAGTCCATTTCTGAAATGGAACAAACGTGGCGAGTGTTCTTTACGGATGCTGTTTTCATGCGCAGACCTTTCGAAGAAGAAATACATTATGCTTTCACATGTAGCTATAGCTGTATACTTTGATGGATGAAGGACAGACAGACCCCCTGGACAGACAGACAGACCCCCCCCCCCCCCCCCCCCACACACACACACACACAAAAGATGTCCTAGAGAAGGTAGTTATTTGAAGAACCACATTTCAAGCAAATAATTATGAATGTATAGTACTCAGTGTATACAAACACACACTTCTCTTTGTCCTGCGTGCCCACCTGGGCTATGATGCATTAAACATGCACAGTGGTGTGTGTGTGTGTGTGTGTGTGTGTGTGTGCACATGTTCTGTGCATGTGTGTGGTGGTGGTGGTGGACGACGACGTGTGTGCTATCATGTGCCCACACAAGTGTGTTTGTGTGTCTGCATGCATGCATGCATGCAGAGGTTTGCGACGACCCCCGCTGTCTCTGCGGGGAGACTGTCTGTCTGTCTGTCTCTGTGAATTATAGATGAGGAAGTGTGTGTGTGTGTGTGTGTGTGTGTGTGTGTGTGTGTGTGTGTGTGTGTGTGTGTGTGTGCGTGTGTGTGCGTGTGTGTGCGCACGTGTGCGCGTGTGTGTGGATGGGTGTGTGGAGTGGGGGCTGATGGAAAACAGACCCTCTGACATTTCACTGTACCGCCACGTCTGACCAGAGGAAGAGCCTGCTACCAGCAGGGGTGTCGCACCAAATTCTGGGCCCTGGGTCACTGCGGGCCCCCCCATGAATGTTCTTTATAGGGGAGGGGGTTTAACCCATTTAGATTGGGAACGCATGATCACGCATTATTGTGTGCTTTAACTATTGAAAAATAGCAGATATACAAGCTCACAGTGCGGCACCGAGTTTTGGAAAAATCATGAACATTTGTGCAAGTCTTTGAATATTTCAAGTCCTTCTAAGGTTTTTAAATATTTAGTTCCAGGGACCTCCCCAGAAGCAAAATTTGAGTTAAAAATGTTCGCTTAAAAAAAAAATAGCATTCGGTGCCGCGCTGTGAGGTTGTAGATCTGCTATTTTTCAATAGCTAAAGTATAAAATAATTAAGGCCCCCCCACCTTGGGCCCTTGTAACTCAGTCCCATCCCCCCGTGTGACGCCCCTGACTACCAGAGACCATGTTCACATTGGAATAGGAGAGACCTCCCACATGTCTATGTCCTTTACTCTTAAATCTAACTGTACGTTAATTATGCTTCATAACCACTTGAACCTATGACCACTGACAAAACAAGACAAGAGTCTAACATTGTTATTATTATTTGCCTCTGTATCCAATCTTTAACCAATGATACTACTTATGTGTGCTGTTTGTGAACAAAGCTGTATAACAGTGCATGGTGAACAGTGCATGTCCGTGTGTCCTATGCCTTTAATTGCAATAAATTGAAATTGCCATCTTTATCCACGAGTTTCCAACGCCCCATAGTGCATTGCGCAGACGCTGTACCGAGCTTCCGGGGCCGCAGCCGAGTGTGATTTACAAGCTCACAACACGCTGCATCTGCGACGCAACGTGAGCTTGTATGTCTGCTGTTAAACCGGAAGTGTGGTCCAAATAATCTCCAGTCGCCTCCAGCAGAAAGAGGTGGATAAATAACCAACAACAACAGGTGTTTCACAAAAAAAAAAAAAAAAAAAAAAAAAAACATTTTTCATCTATGACCCAGCAATGTTGATGGAGTGAAACATCTAACTTTTTTTCATGGCTTCCGTTTATCACCAGTCATTTTAGATAATTATAGTGCAAGCGATATGACTTCAAATAGAAGGAAGGATGTGTCCAATTAGCATTACGTATGACATCATTTTGTAGGCAGAGGAGAATTTCTGACCCCAGTTTCCGTGAATCTTTTTACTATTTGTACTATTTACAAATTTTTCTTCTCTTTGTTGTTGAAAGGAAAGTGTTAGAATTATACTTTAGTCGTTATTTTTGTCTCGGATCTGTTGAAATTAGCCCTATTCACGACCCGCCCACTCAGCATCCCCCGGGTGCTGAAGTCCCGTTTTGAAGGGGTAAATCCTACTATAGCCTATGGAGTTAGCACAGAAATCGCAAATGTAATGCAATTTCCGAATAGTAAAGTATAAAATACGGCTAGCATGATCAAGAACACAAGATAGTAAACGGCACAAAGCATTATAATTTACTTTACCGTTAGAAATAACGATTTGTTGGCTTTAAGTCCAGTATAGTTTCCCCTTCTAAATTGAAGTCAGCACCCGGGGAAAACTGAGAAACGGAAGTAGGTGGGCGGGCCGTGAATAGGGCGAATAGCGAGGGACAGAAAATGCTCTGGGGGCAGAGTTCTCCTCTGCCTACAAAATGATGTCACGGCTTAAAAGCCCCATAGAACAAGACACCCTAATTGCTCCTGGTGTGCTGGTTGGTGCCATGGTTTCCTCCGCCATCAGTGTATGATTGTGTGTGTGAATGAGTGAATGTAATGCACAGTCTATGTAAAGTGCTATGGAATAAAGCGCTATGTATGTAAATGCACCATTTACGTGTGATGGGGGGTGGAGACAGAAGTGAAAAAGAGAAACGACGACGAGCACTGATACAACAGAGGGTTCTGGACACATCTGGTCCATCTGCTGATTTCAAGACAGTTCAGGCAGGGTTCCCACGGTCATGAAATTCCTGGAAATATTTTGAAATTAGACAAATATTTTTCCAGTGCTGGAAAAGTTTTGGAATTGATCAAGGGTCTTGGAAGGTCCTGGAAAAAAAAGCTATGCATTGTCTTTGGTTATTGATTTTGTTAATAACTCTGAAATGACAAATTAAACATTGGCCAAATTGTGAAATATTAGAGGCAGAAAACGCGAGGCGTTGTGAGCATGTAGATCGGCTATTTTCACAATAGAACCGTGTTATACAACATTCCTCAACTCTTAGTGCTCGTCAGGGTCCCGGGGTCCCCAGTTCAAATATGATTATTTCGGGGGTCACGGCATGGAAATGTTCAGAACCACTGGCATACACTACCTGTCTTTGGGCATTGTGCATAGGCGACTTGTTATTGAGTTGAATTATTGTTATATAGTCCTGGAAATTGGGTTAAATATTCTGGAAACGTTTTGGAAATTAATTGGTAAAAATGTGTGGGAACCCTGTTCAGGGGTCTCCTAACCTTTTCCCAGATTTCAAACTTGTTTCCTGTTGCGCCGCTTCTTCCTCCGTGTGGCATATCTGCAGAACAGGCCTCTGACCTCCTCATCTTTGTTGCTTACATCTATATTTGTCCTATATACGTCACTGCTTCTCAAACTGGGGGTCGGGACTCCAAATTAGTCTAGCGGTCCTGGAAAGTTCAGGAACCCTTGCTCTACTTCTCTATTCTTTCCATCCTCTCTCTCTCTCTCTCTCTCTCTCTCTCTCTCTGCATCTCCCATCTCTTTCCTTTCCTGCCCAATATGACCCATGTGGCCTGCTTGCTTCTCCAGGGAGGAACAGGGTCGATGTGGGTCATGAAGAAACCTGGCTGCAGTGGACAAAGCGCCATGCAGCTCATTGTGTTCTCAGTTCACACTGACAGGGGCAGCAGCTTGTTAGCCTGGCTTGGCCAGACTATATACTAATGCAGCTAACTAACTGCAGTATAAAATCCCCACCTTGTTTTAACAGGGTGGGTTGTTTAGCTGTGCAAGGCTAGCAGCTTGTTCCTTTAGTCTCTGTGCTCATTTACTCACAAGTTCAGTTCAGTGCCGGTGGTTCTCAAAGTGGTTCTTAAAGGGGGTCTAAATTGACCCATACAAGTCTGTAACTCTGACAGTATACAAATGGAACACTATACAAACTATACACATGGAACCAAATTTGGTTCCATTCTATACTGTCAAGAGTTAAGGGGAGACCTTGAAATTAGAACGTTTGGGAAACACTGGCATAGCACACGTGTAAGGCAACAGGACTGCCCCAAACAGACACAGACAGACACTCCCCTCCCTGTGTGCCGTGGTCATCTGTGGCCGGGGTGCAGTCACCGTGCCAGCCCTAGCAGCAGAAGCACCGTGCCAAGACCAGTGCCCGCGGCTCTGTGTCTGGAGGGATGACTGCGTCCATGTGGCACACACTCTTTGAGCCTGTCACACTGGTTTAGGTGTGGTTCCCGGATGAAAGAGAGTGTCTTCACCACAAATCAAGGCAGGCGGACGGACGCGCCTTCAACGATGATGTATTTGGGGTGGTTGTGGCTTCTGTCCGTCTGTTGTGTCTCATCACCTTGTCCCCCCACTTCCTTCTCTCTCTCTCCCTCTCTCTCTCTCGCACTGTTTGGTGCTTCCCAGCGTAGTTGAAATCACCATTTGTCGTTGTTAAGCAATTACCATTTTGCAGCTTGTCTCTGTCTCCTTGGAAACGGCGGAGCAAAGAATTATGCACCTTCATCTCATGCTTCTGTTTGTTTTTCATTAGTTCTCTCTCTGCCTCTTTCTCTCTCATCTCCTCTCTCTCTCTCTCTCTCTCTCTCTCTCTCTCTCTCTCTCTTGCACGCTGCTGTGAGCACCAAGCATTAGGGCATTCACGAATAGTGATTTTTAGTATTCGAATTATTCGACCACAAAGTATTCAAATAGTTGAATATTCCACAGGACTGCCCAAACTGTCAAATATTAAGTAACCAAGAGGCGAACATTGTGAAAATAGCAGATCTACATGCTCAAAACGCCTCGCAACGCAATATTTATCTGTGGAACCCGAGTCACATTAAATGTAATACCTACAATTCCAAGTGCTTTTCAGGGTGGGGCTCCCCTTCAAATATGTTTATTTTGGGTGTCACAGCCTAAAAAGGTTTGAGAACCCTTGGTATAGAGCATTAACAAATTCATCCACCAGGGACATTGACAAAAAAAAAAAAAACGAATATTAGACTTCGGTGTTCGAATATTCTAATATTTGGTGAATGCCCTACCAAGCATGGTTAGTTCTTTCACACTGTTGAAACGGTTTCAACAGGATGCGTTGTGCCTCAGTCCCTGTGTCTTCAGACCGTCCTGCCCCCCTTGGCTCAGTCCCAGAATGGTCTAATTCACGAATCTGACGACTCCAGAACCAGATTTGCTGCTGGCAGCCTAGTGGAGAGGATCATTTGTCGTTGTGAAGCAATTGCCATTTTGCAGCTTGTCTCGGCCTCCTTGGAAACGACGGAACAATCCTCTCCACCTCTCCTTTATCTCTGCTTCTGCCCTTTTTTTGCCCCTCTGCCTCTCTGTTTCTCTCTCTCTCTGTCTGTCTGTCTGTCTGTCTGTCTGTCTGTCTGTCTGTCTGTCTGTCTGTCTGTCTGTCTGTCTGTCTGTCTCTCTCTCTCTCTCTCTCTCTCTCTCTCTCTCTCTCTCTCTCTCTCTCTGTGTGATTTACAGCCGTTCACTGGCGTGACCAATGGCATTTTTGCCTCGGTGTTGACTGCCATTGTCTGTCAGGTGGATGGATGTGAGAGTCTGGAGACCGTACGCTCATTTTGTGTGGCTCCTGGGGCGCCTGGTAGCCTATTATTATGGCAACCATAGATTGAGACACCGGTTGTGTTTGGTGGATGGTTTGCGAGTTGAAATCCAGCTAAAGACATTCCGGGGCAAAACCGGTGACATGGAGACGCCAGTATGGCCTGTTATTACATAATTGTCTAATTGCAATTATTTGACATAATCACAATTATTTTGTCATAATCGTCATAATCGCTTCCATGTTGAAAAATGATCACATATTTTCAACCATTTTCAAAAATAGTGGAAATAGCAGATCTACAAGCTCACAATGCAGCGCATCGCGACACGTTGTGAGCTTGTAGATCTGCTATTTCCACTATCAAGCAGGCTCTTTTTAAAGTATAAAGTTGTCAAATGTGTCAGTAATTTCTTTGTATATTTAGGTTATGTGTCAACGAAAAAAATAAAAATAAAAAATACTTTTCTTGACAGTCCGGTCTGACTTTAGCCGTAAATCATTCTGCTGGCTCAAAGTCTCAATTAGGTTGAACGTGATTATTATCTAATAATTTATGACCTGCGTCACTCCCCAAGTGAGGCAACACCACCTTCCTGCCTGTATCACTACAAAAGAAGGGAATGACTGGAATTGCTCATTGAACCTCCTCTGCGTCTGAGAGCGTTGGCTCTTCCTATGAGCGTTGGCCCATTGCGTGTGGAAGTCACATGTAGGACTGTCACGATTATGACATATTACATGACGATTAATTGTATTAATAACCCAAATAATTGCGAGTAACGATTTAATTGTGTTTTTGTCGTTGACAATTACATTTCTGTTTGGCTTTTAGGCTTTAGTCTGGTGCCATGTTCTCTACTCTCTCTGCCAGGGACGTGCAGAGATATGTTAGAGAGGCAGGGGCTGACATTTCTAAAACGTCCTTTTGGTGAAAATATTGAAAATAGCAGATCTCCAAGCTCGCGTTGTGAGCTTGGAGGTCGGCTATTTTCAATACTTGATGATACCACACTAAACTAAGCATAAAAAAGGCAATACTGGAGAGGTGGCATAACAGCATGGATTTCTACACAGAGAGGGCAATTATTTCAACATACGATGCTGCACTCAAGTTCAGGAGAGTCTGGACAAGGCAATGGCATGGAAAGAGGGCATTTGCATTTCTTTCACCATCGTAAAAAACAGCATTCATGGTCTGGAGAGGGCACTTTTTACAGACAGGTAAAAGGGCAGGGGCTCAAGCCCCCCTTTGATGTCTATGTATGGCCGTACCTGCTCTCTGCAGCTACACCATGCATTTAAAAAGTATTTATGTCATATTGTTTATGTCCCAAAAACGTTTTTCAAAAGGTTTGAGGCTAAATTACCACTCCTGAATAGAGAGCCTCTCTCATTTTTGAATGGCTCTCAGAGCATTTCAGCTGCAGTACCACCTTTGGCCTGAACTGCGCCACCCCCCCCCAAAATCCTTTTGAAAAAAAATATTTTTTTGAAAAAAATATTTTTTGATTTTTTTTTGTGTGATGACGTCACAATCGGCAGATGACGTCACAATCGGCAGCAAATCTGAACAGCCTGTTTTGAGAACCCGTGGGATACTTTTAACCTTCGCCTTCTCAAAACCAGAGAAAGACACATCGGTCAGAAATGGGACTTTGTGAGGATAGAAGGTGCTAGTGGGACCCCAAAAAAAGGTTTTGAAATAGGAAAAGTGAAATTTCATGGTGTATCACCTTTAACCCCCATTGCTCAGTAGCCAAAATTGAATAATGGATGTGTTTGTGTGTATGTGTGTGTTCTAATGAAACATCAACGCTGCCTTGTATCCTAATACAGGGGTTCCCAAACTTTTTTGTCTCAGGGCACCCCATAAATATATTTTTTTAATCCGAGGCACCCCTACATTATAATTTTCACTCCCAGCACCTTATAACATATCGTCGTTTTGTATTTATCATCTATAAAATTTACTAAACTAGTGAAAACAGCAGATCAACGGCACAAAAAAAAAAGAAAAAAGAAAAACAGCACAAAAAAAGAAAACAGCACACAACGCCTCGCATCGCGAGGCGTTGTGTGCTTGTAGATTGGCTGTTTTCACTAGTTTTGTGCGACAGTCTTGTATGATGAAGCAGGGCTTTGCTTTACCAAAAGAAGTACACATTTGAAACTTGGAGATACGAGGTTTCTGCCCGACAGTGACGATATTTTTGTGATTATGTTGCGAGGAAAGCGTTGAGATAATAGCCATTTTGGTTAGAACTGACTGAAAATAACTTGCTTCAAGTTTAAAATGATACTAAATATTTTTTCAAGTGTTCAAATAAATTCCAAATATTATCAAATCATGTCGCGGCACCCCTGGAGTGCTGTCGCGGCACCCCAGGGTGCCCCGTCACCCACTTTGAAAACCCCTGTCCTAATATATTTACACCCCTCTCTCTCTCCTTTCTCCAGGTGTGATTAGGAGGTCTCCCTCTTCAGTTCTCTGTTCCATCCAGCAGTGAAGGCAACTTGTACACTATCTCACCAGGTAGGTTTAAGATAGCCTGCTTCCAGACCATAGACCCCGCCCACTCTCAGAGTGGACTCTTTCTCTGGTCTGGAGCTGAGTACATGAATCGGCATTTATTTTCGGCTGCTCCAATGAGCGCGGGGGGTGGGGGTGGGTCTAACGAATATCCAATCCGCGCAGCAGTTGAAACGATTCAAACAAGGTTCACACACACAGGCAGGCTGAGGAAGGCACACACACACACACACACACACACACACACACGCGCGTTGATTTCACCAAGCTGTTAATGTTGATTACATGTTTCTGGTCGAAGTTCTGTGTGGAAGCAGTCACTGGCACAGACAGAGACACACACACAATCACACACACACTCCGCGAACGTGCGTCGCTTACACCGTGCGTCTCGATCACTGTGCGTCGCGATCACTCGCGCGTGGACGCGCGCGTGCACGCTCGCTCGCAAAAAAGTCCCTCCCCCGTAAATCGCTCAGAATAGGCACAGTTTCAGACTACTGCGTGAGCTGAGTCTGAGATCAGGCTAGGTTTAAGAGCACAGATCAACTCATACACTATCTCACCAGGTAGGTTTAAGAGCACAGATCAACTCATACACTATCTCACCAGGTAGGTTTAAGAGCACAGATCAACTCATACACTATCTCACCAGGTAGGTTTAAGAGCACAGATCAACTCATACACTATCTCACCAGGTAGGTTTAAGAGCACAGATCAACTCATACACTATCTCACCAGGTAGGTTTAAGAGCACAGATCAACTCATACACTATCTCACCAGGTAGGTTTAAGAGCACAGATCAACTCATACACTATCTCACCAGGTAGGTTTAAGAGCACAGATCAACTCATACACTATCTCACCAGGTAGGTTTAAGAGCACAGATCAACTCATACACTATCTCACCAGGTAGGGTTAAGAGCACAGATCAACTCATACACTATCTCACCAGGTAGGTTTAAGAGCACAGATCAACTCATACACTATCTCACCAGGTAGGTTTAAGAGCACAGATCAACTCATACACTATCTCACCAGGTAGGTTTAAGAGCACAGATCAACTCATACACTATCTCACCAGGTAGGTTTAAGAGCACAGATCAACTCATACACTATCTCACCAGGTAGGTTTAAGAGCACAGATCAAACACATGGAACAGCATGGAGCTCTCTTTTTTTTTTTTTACCCTTCTTTTTTTGAGAGCCCAAGCCGCTTCATTTCACCTGACAGGGGGGAAGTTTCCCCGATTGGACGTAGCGTGGTGGAGCTCTTTACGGTGGGATCCCCAAATGAACATGTATTCAAAATTATTTTAAACTAATTTGTGGCAGTCCCCATACAATACAAAAAAAAGCCTTGATTGGCCAAAACAATTTACAAAAGATGCGCTGTGATTGGCCGAATAAAAGGTCCTTTGAACACAATGGACTTTTGGGGTTTTGGGATGACAGAAAAGGTTACATGTTTTTTGTGTTTGCTTTTTCTTTTTCTTTGGGGTTTTGGGTTTACAAAAAGACTTGCAGGAAAAGGTCCATTGAACTCATGCAGAACTTTGTGGTATTGCTACTATTTATATTGCAAGCAGTAATACAAATAGTAAGACAAAATATATGCCCTTGAGGCAGCCACACTAAATAAGGTTCACAATGGCAGCTTGCTCTGGCCCCTCACTTCACAGTCACACCTGCGTGCACGCCTTGCTTCCTTGCACCGAAGGACTCCTGTCCGCAGAGAGAGCCTGTGTAAATAAGAAACAGGAATAAAAATGTGAAAAACTAGGAAGAAAACCAAACAAAAACAAAAAAACTGGAGGAGTCTGGATGACTGCCATATGCTGCTCTACAGTATACCATGTTTGCTCTCATATCCTCACATGACATTTTCTCATGAGTCATGCTGGTCCAGAAGCCAGAAGGTTTAACCGTGTGTGATGGTGGGCCAGATGATTATATAGCAGGCTATTCAGAGGGACATTCATTCTTACACTCATTAGGGAGGATGGAGAAATAACAACATCTGGAAGGAGAGGAAGAAGAAATAGAGATGACGTTTCACATGCTGACCGTTTCTCTGCAGCCGTAGAGCAGCATCTGTTTTTCACGTCTGGAGACTCCTGTCCAGGACAGGCTTCAGACGCAAGCCTCCTGCAGAAGATCTGAACCCATTTGATTTGCCGTCGATTTAGGCCAGTGGTTCTCAACCTTTTCAGGCTGCGACCCCCAAAATAATCACATTTTAAATGGGACCCCCCCCCCCCCAAAATATGAGCCCTTGTTGTGAAAAAAAAAAAGTTGTCCTTTAACTCTGAGAGTGGACAAAGGGTCCGTTTGGTTCCATTTGCACACACCCAGAGTTATGGGAGCCCTTGAAATGAAAATCCACTGCTGTCGATATAGACCTGTTTGCTTGACTTGGATCATGTGTCGTTGATGTTTGCTTAACGATGGAGTTTAGTGGCTGAATGTGATGTTTGGTGGCGGCAGTGGTTGCAGTGCGCGCAAGCACATGGCATTTTGATGAAGTCCACTGTTTGTCTTTGTCTAAATTTAGCTCATGTTTACAATGTGTTTATTCCTCTCTGTGTGTGTGTGTGTGTGTGTGTGTGTGTGTGTGTGTGTGTGTGTGTGTGTGTGTGTGTGTGTGTGTGTGTGTGTGTGTGTGTGTGTGTGTGTGTGTGTGTGTGTGTGTGTGTGTGTGTGTGCTTGCGCGCATGCTTGCAATCATGCATGCGTGCTAAGTGTGTTTGTAGTGTGATGCGGCGTGGGTGGCACACATACACGTGTGTGACAGTTTTATGTGGTGTCTTTGTTTGCCATAGCGTGTGTATGTGTGCATAAACAGTGAAAAATAGCAGATCTACAAGCTCGCAGCGTGGCACTCGGTGCCGCGCTGCGAGCTTGTAGATCTGCTATTTTTGAAAAAGTCGTGAAAATGTGTGCATATCTTTGAATATATGTATTTTCAAAGCGAACGTTTGTAACTCAAATTTTGCATCTGGGGGGGGGGGGGGGGGTCCCTGGAACTAAATATTTTGAGATGGGGGTCCATGGCCAAATAAATATCACTTTGGGGGTCCTTCACATGAAAAAGTTTGAGAACAACTGACATAGCAGTCTCTCAAGAACAGACTAACTGAGCTCCATACATTATATTCATCATTTTCACTCTCAGCACCTTATATTTATAGCATATTTTAGCAATTATGTTGCGAGGAAAACGTTGAGATAATAGACATTTTGGTTAGAACTGACTGAAAATAACTTTGTACTTGTAGTTTTAAATTATTTTTAATATTTTTTAGGGTCCAAATTAATTCCAATTCCATAATCAAATTATCTCGTGGCACCCCTGGACTGCTGTCACGGCACCCCAGGGTGCCCCGTCACCCTCTTTGAAAACCCCTGGACTAGAAGATAGATAGATAGATAGATAGATAGATAGATAGATAGATAGATAGATAGATAGATAGCTTTATTGCCATTCATCAAAACACAACATTTCATTCCACTGGCTTACACATTTTAAAGCTACTCCTAATTTATCCCCCCCCCCTTACCTTACCTGTTTTGAAGGACTTATTCCTGGTGTGGTCAGCAATATGGACAAGTCTCATCTAAGCACATTACCAATGAGCCAAATGGCGTGGGACTAGACTAACTCTTCTTTCAAATGACAGTAATTAACCGCCACGCTCATGAAGGATTACACACATTACATTTTGAACGGCTGACAAAGGACTGGTCTCGGCTCGCGCTGCCGAGTTGCACAGCACACTTGTCTTTGGTATTTCATAGTCAACTAATTAATTTCAAAAGATTATCTTCTCCAGTTCGATTATCCACAATGTTGTACAAACATTCAGTGGTGTAAAGTAACTAACTACATTTACTTAAAGTGGAAGACCTCCCATTTTCATATTGAAATATGTTATTAATATACCTTAGAGGAGTTACCTTAGTGGAAATAGAAAAAAAGTTCCCCCCCTTCTGTGTTGCCTAGAACTGGAGGATTGATTTGGGGGTTTGTATTGTAAAGTACAACGGTGTGATGTCATCACATTGTAGGGGGTCTTTAACGTTTTCAGGCCAAGGACCCCTTAGTTGAGAGAGAGATGAAGCAGGGACCCCACAACCTGTTCATAGATTCCATGTATAGTTAAATTGTTTGATTGCACGATCATCAGTGTATTTTGGAATCATGTCAATTTGTGTTTTCATATATTTAACTTTCACTCTGTACTTAGCGTTGTGAGCTTGTAGATCTGCTATTTTGGGCTAAAGTTCTCAGAATATGGACACTAGGGTTCAATTGGTTAATATAAGGAAGGAGGAAAAGACGTTTCACACAAAGATGTGGAGGCCCCCCCTGCTTGTAGTAACTCTGAGGACCCCCTACGGACCCCCTGTTGAAGACCCTTGCACTAGAGATGTGAGAACTAGTTCTCCAAAAACACCATCAATAAGCCCCTGGGATACACACACACACACACACACACACACACACACACACACACACACACACACACACACGCACACGCACACCGACCGTCAGTGGCACCATAACAGTTTGCGATTGCATCCAAATGCCAACCAGCCAGCCTACTTAATGGTTTATGGATGAATTTAAATGGCTTTGTTTTCCGTTTAGCGCCAGCATGGTTAGAGATGAGCCTCGCAGGTCACAGCCCCCCCTGGGGGTTCTGGTGACCCATTTCAGGAACGCTAGCGTGGTCAAACACACGCACGCACACACACGCGCACGCACACACACACACACACACACACAC
>NC_137831.1:20206186-20613686 GCF_963921795.1 Nannobrachium achirus
AATTCTACATATTATCATATATATATCACATATCGTTTAGGAAGCACAGCACTAGTGTGGAGGACTCCTTTGACACTGTTTCCTAAATCACACATTGGGATGGCCCAACACACATTTTCCGCAGTGAGATTTGTTTTTGCTTTGATCCGTACACTCAATGACCCCTAAAGCAACTTGGAAAACCCTCAGGCCCTCTGCCACGCTCTAACCATCTCTTAGCATCTCTCTCTCTCTCTACAACCCCCCCACCCCTCTCTCTCTTGGTCTGGACCCCTCCCCGTCTCCCCTCTCTCTCTCTCTTTCTCTCTCTCTCTCTCTCTCCATGTCTGAGAGCAGTAATAAATTAGCCGGCATGTTAAAACTGAGACAATGTCAGCGCCTCAGACTTGATAGGAACTAGGGGTGTAACAATACATTTTAACCCATTTAGGCCTAAGAATTATTGAATGCTTTAACCAGTGAAAAATAGCAGATATACAAGCTCACAGCGCGGCACCGAGTGCCGCGCTGCGAGCTTGTAGATCTGCTATTTTTGAAAAAGTCGTGAAATCTTTGACTATATGTATTTTCAAAGCGAACGTTTGTAACTCAAATTTTGTTTCTGGGGTGGTCCCTGGAACTAGATATTTTGAGATGCGTGTCCGTGGCCAAATAAATATCATTTTGGGGGTCCTTGACATGAAAAGGTTTGAGAACCACTGACATGGTAGTCTCTCAAGAACAGACTAACTGAGCTCCAGTTGAGTGAAAAGGACCTTTTCTTTGACGATGGCTAGCCAGATTGCTGACATAGAAACATAGGTTTTTCAAAAAGTCTTAGAAGGATTCAAAAGACACTTATAGAATCGGGTCAAAATTCAAATTTTCAAGATTTTTCAAAAATAGCAGATCTACAAGCTCGCAGCGCGGCACTTGTGCCGCGCTGTGAGCTTGTATATCTGCTATTTTTCAATAGTTAAAGCATAAAATAATGATACACAATAATAATACGATACGCATCACCATACATGGTTGACGATACGATACATGGATGATATTGGTTCATTCATGGCGATAATGATTTGATTCAATGATTTAAAATCGATAAAGTAACTATTTAGCAAAGACTTTAAATCTGTGTGAAACGTGTCAATAGTGCAGGTTTTTAAGGGAAAATCTATTATTATGCATATACATAAGTAAACACTGTCTGTGATTCTCTAGCAAATATATGGACATTATATTTCAACACATTTGGACAAACCTGCACCTTGACATAAACACAGAGATTTCACACATTTATCGATAGACTAAGAGTATATGGAATGGAAAAGTAATTAAACCCCTCTTTTTCACAAATACTTAGTTTCCATACAATCAGTTATTTGCACTGCAAAACGATTCGATACTGATTATCTGCATTGTAAAACGATACCGATACGATACAAAGCAAAAACGGTACGATATATGCTTTTGCACATGGATATAGTAGACCCCAAGATGATTAGCTTAACACATTAAACGCCCACGTGGTGCCCACGCGCCAATCTCTTTGATGTTTACGTGTGCCCACGACGCGTTCGACGTGTTGTACAGTAAACTATACTGTACTGTAGCTACTGCACTTGGCTACCGCGGTGATGAAACAAACTCCATTTCCCAACATGCAGCGCGATGTCACCCGGACGTGCTGTCTGTCTCGTTGACTTCCTGTTTAGCGGCAAAAATGCTGTTTTCTCCGGATTTTCTTCCTTTTTTCTTTTTTTCTCAAAACGGCAGCCTCTTCTACCGGCCGTAACACAAACACTGTGGCTTAGAATTGATAAAAAAACGGTCCTGACTGAAAGAAAAGATTTTCGCGAAATAAACAGGACATACTTGGATTACATTTACTCGGATTACTTTTCTCGCCAGTACTTCAAAGGTAGGTAAAATGGCGGGTTGCCATGGGCACCAGCAAATTAAACGTCGAATAATTCTGGGCACCCGATGTGTTAATGTAATTTTGTGGTAAACAAACCAACACACAGAATAAGTGTATACATGGTATCTGCACATTTCTAAAGTGCCAATTTAAGGACTTTGAAGACCGTTTTAATAACAAATTGGCCAAACGGTCAAATATTAACACATCTGGTGCCAACCCCGAGTTTCCCGAGTTTGAAAAGGTACCACCCCTGTGCCAACCCCAAGTTTCCCGAGTTTGGGCCGTTTTTGAAGAAGAAAACATTTTTTTTGGACCTCCAGAAATGCATTAGGCATGATCGCGATCGCGAAATTGCATGTTTAACCCCCATACCAACCCATTCTTTCAAACATGGCAGCCATGTTTGTTTACATCTGAAGAAAACATAATGGCTGATAAATCATGAATGCCTGAACGGATTTCCAAGCGGATTTTTTTTGTTTGAAAGCTGTGAACAGTGTGCACACACGTGGTGCATCATCTAGGCATGGGCGTGCACGATCCGTGCACTATAAATTACATGGAAGTTTAAGGAGACCATGGCATCGCGGGACATTGAAGAGAAAAAATCACTGCAACTTAAGTGTTAAGTAAGAAAAAGGCGAACATTGTGAAAATAGCCGACCTACATGCTCACAACGCCTCGCAATGCGAGGCGTCGTGAGCATGTAGATTTACGTCTATTTTCACAATATTTATCTGTGGAACCGAGTCACATTAAATGTAATACCTAAAATTCCAAGTGCTTGTCAGGGTAGGGGTCCCCAGTTCAAATATGTTTTTTTGGGGGGTCATGGCCTAAAAAGGTTTGAGAACCACTGTACTAGATCATTGTAAATTAAAATTGATTTTTCGATTCAGTTACTATATCGTTACACCCCTAATAGGAATTGACCGGTTCCCTGGTTTTGGTGCTGCCTAGTAGTAGTGCAGGTTTAACTCTTGCGGTCAGACTGGTGAGAGCTCGCCACCACCAGGCAGGATAACTGCACTGCACGCTGGCCTTATATTAATGCAGTACTCTAGGTGTGTCCCGTCTCACACGTTCTGTGCAACTAGGGCATGTGCAAATTCACCACGCCACCATTAGTCCACCGTGCCAAATCTCCATTTTCAGCAGCCCGGTGCTGCTTGCACCATTCATTGACGGACGGACGGGGCACAGAACAATATTATTAGCTGCCGTTATTTCTCGTGTTCTTGCCAAAGCCTGTGTATTATGGATCAAAGTATTCTGTCTAGCTGGGATCGCCCTTTTTTTTTATCTGTGCCAAGATCACACACACACACACACACACACACACACACACACACACACACACACACACACACACACACACACACACACACACACACACACACACACACACACAGGGCTGTCTAGGAAAAATGACAAACCAAAACAAAATAGACTTTATATATACACCAATGCTGAATATGAACGGTGCCTCTCCAGCGGAACGAGAGAAGCCCTTTTTTATAGCCTCTCTCTATTTTTCTGTCCGGCTCAATAAATCTGGTAAACATCCAGTG
This sequence comes from Nannobrachium achirus, assembly GCF_963921795.1. Classification (NCBI taxonomy): domain Eukaryota; kingdom Metazoa; phylum Chordata; class Actinopteri; order Myctophiformes; family Myctophidae; genus Nannobrachium; species Nannobrachium achirus. Next base: position 20,209,665 of record NC_137831.1, read on the forward strand.
GGTGTACGGAGGGAGGGGGGATGTCGGTTTACGTTTGCCCAAGTCTAGGATGACGGCTTGTGTCTGGAGAGAGAGTGGCCTGCGGCTGCGGGGGACAGTCACCCAGACGTTATTCACACGGTACCTCCGTGGCTTTTATGCGGAGCGACGCGGCCGCGACGGCAGAACTATCTAGCATTTTTGCCCGTACACACCTTCAGTCTTTGTTATTCAAGGTTAACGTGGAGGCGCGGTGACTGAATGTCGCATTTTATGCGGCAGGTTTGATCAACGGCTGGGAGAATAACTCTTAATTATGTGAGAGAGGGTCACTGTACTCACTCACTGTGAGTCACATCAACTGAGTGCCTAAAAGCAACCTCCTCTCTCTTCTCTCCTCTCCTCTCCTTTCCCCTCCCTTCCCCTATCCCTTCTTGCATCTTCTCCTCCTATTAGCCTACCCTCCCATCCCTTCCCCATCCACTCTCCTCTCCCCTAGCCTCCGCTCTCCCCTCCTCTCCTCTCCTCTCCTCTTCTTCACCCTACTCTCCAGATTAGAGGAGAGTAGACCCTGACACGCCTTGACTCTGGTCTCTTGGCCTGCAGCCAAGCCATGGAAAGAGAGAGAGAGAGAGAGAGAGAGAGAGAGAGAGAGAGAGAGAGAATACAGTTATGGAAGGACGGGGACAGAGGGTGCGAGGTGGAGAGGGGTCATGGTGTGCGAGAGACAGTGGGAGAGTGAGAGCATTGCGGGGGGGGCACCAACTGCAGCAGTGAGAGAGCGGCGAAGGCAGAGAAAGCGAGACAAATGCGGCAGAGGAGACACGGGTGCCGACGCGGTAAAGATTACCGGAGTGTTCGTTCGTTCAACAAAAAACATGGAACTGTCGGTGTCCATTTTATTGTGCCGTTTGCACGAGGGTAGAACAAAGGTGAAATTGCACCACAACGAGAGAGAGGCAGGGCACACCCTGTACAAATTGTACTGTACTAAATTGTACATTTCATATGTAACCAAATGGACCCTTACGAGTACTCCCAGAGTTAAATTAACACTGAGAATCTTACTAAGCAGCGGCTAATGTATGCTTCCATCCATCCATTGGTTGATGAACATCTTGATGGAATTAGCGGCAGCTGCTTAATGATGGCGGTGCTGCAGCCTCGTTTAGGAAATGACATTATGTGCCGTTCCCTCGGAAAGAAAAGGGAACAAAGCCCTCTTTGTGTGTGTGTGTGTGTGTGTGTGTGTGTGTGTGTGTGTGTGTGTGTGTGTGTGTGTGTGTGTGTGTGTGTCTACTTGTATTACTACACTTAGTGTCCCCACAAGTATAGCAGAATTTCAGACAGACATTGTGAGGACCATTTTCCTGGTCCTCATAAGAGAAATGGTCGTTTTATGGTTAAAAGAAAGAATTGGGGAGTTAGGTTTACAATTAGGTAAAGATTCAGGTAAGGGTTAGACTGTTACAGTAAGTGGTGCATATACTGTATACAGGGGCGTCACAAGGGGGGGAGTGGGACTGAGTTACTAGGGCCCAAGGTGTAGGGGCCCTAGTAACTTTAGCTATTGAAAAATAGCAGATATACAAGCTCACAGCGCGGCACCGAGTGCCGCGCTGCGAGCTTGTAGATCTGCTATTTTTGAAAAGTCGTGAAAATGTGTGCAAATCTTTGAATATATGTATTTTTTAAGCGAAAATGTTTGCTTCTGAGAGGTCCCTGGAACTAAATATTTTGAGATGGGGGTCTGTGGCCAAATACATTTCATTTTGGGGGTCCTTCACATGAAAAAGTTTGAGCATCACTGACATGGAAACATAGGTTTCTTGCACACATTTTCACAATTTTTCAAAAATAGCAGATCTACAAGCTCGCAGCGCGGCTGATCTACTATTTTTCAATAGTTAACATTCATGGGGGGCCCACACAGTGAATCCTTGTATCCAGGGCCCAGAATTTGGTGTGACGCCCCTGACTGTATACAGCACCTTTATCCGCTGTACATTGATTGTGCATTACATTCACCCATTCACCCACCGATGGCGGTGGAAAACATGAACGGCACCAAGCTGCTCATCGGGAGCAATTAGAGGGTTCAGAGTCTGCTCCTTTCGAAACCTCTCCCTCCGCTATGCAGCTCCGAGATGAGGTTCCTCACCTCTCGTCAACCATAATCGGTCCGTCGAGGGGAAGCTCTGCCGTTCACGAACACTTCTTACCTTTTGTGAACATTCCATCCAAAAAGTAAAGGTCCTATACCGGTCTCTCATCTGTTTACTTCTCAAGCGTGGAAGAAAATCGAAGAAGAGTGTTGAAATAAAGAGTTTATTTTGCTAATTTTGTCAGCCGGTCCCATGATTTTTAGAAATTCCGGAAGTTGTGGCCGCATAGGAAACATTACTACCTCCCCTGGTCACGTGGTATATACTGTACACAATGAATAAGAGTGGGGAAAACACAGAACCGGGCTAACAAAATGAGCGATATAAACTCTTTATTTCAACACGCTGCTTCGATTTTCTACCACGCTTGAGAAGTAAACAGATGAGAGACCAGTATAGGACCTTTACTTTTTGGATAGAATGTTAAACACAGTTAAACCGACGTATTTAAACCGACGTATTTAGTTGTGTGCCAGCCGATCTACGCATTGTGAGCTTTCAGCAGGGTTAAAAAGGGTAAAAAAAATGGCAGTCATAAAATCGTCCTCCTAAAATACCGACGTCCTCACGAGTATAGTAATTCAAACATGTGTGTGTGTAGTAGTGACATTTTTATTTTATTTATTTTTATCTATTGGTCTGTGAATGCGACAGACCTGTCAACTCCATCTGCTGGACTAGTGGTAGTTATCAACCTTTTCAGGCCGCGACCCCCAAAACAATCATATTTTAACTGGGGACCCCCCACCCTGACGAGCACTAAGAGTTGAGGCATTACATTTTGCATAACATGGTTCTATTGTGAAAATAGCCGATCTACATGTAGATCGGCTATTTTCACAATTTCCGCCTCTAATATTTGACAATTGGTATTAAAAAGTCCTTAAATTGTCACTTTAGAAATGTGCAGATACCCTCTATACACTTAAACGGTATGTTGGTTTGTTTACTGCTGAGTGAGAAAACAATGTTTCACATTAAGCCAATCGTCACCCCCAAAATCTGACCCTCTGGGGGTCCCCACCCACAGGTTGAGAACCACTGTGCTGGACCCACCCACCACAAGACCTGGTTCTGGTTGCCATGGTAACAACCTCCTTATCGGCGTTGAGGGTGTGTTCTCTCTCTCTCTGTCTGTCTGTGTCTGTCTGTCTCGCTTTCTCTCTATCCTGCTCTCCTTTATGTTGTAGCTGCGACACTTTAAAATCCCTTTTTAATCGGTTATTTTGGAGCTTGTGCTTGCGTTCCGGATACAAACAAATTGTAATTTCATGTCATCTTGAGCGGGGCCGCCTTGATCCTAAATTCAGAGATAAGCCACAGACACAGGAATCTCCAGAGACTCGCTGGAGTCGTGGAAGTACATGAAAGAGAGGGTGCTTATAGGAGTCATCCAAGGGACACCCATCCCATCCCATCCGTCGCTCGCTCGCTCTCTGGGTTTCCCTGTTGTCTGCCTTGGGTGTTGGTTCTGCTCTGGCCAGAGACAAAAGGCTTGCTGTGCCAGTGCATCGTCACACAGTGTCCCCAGTGCTCCCTCTGGTGGCTCACGGGGTGAACTGCACTCTGCGGTTGTGTGCTAGGATGAGCTCAGGCTGAAGAGGGGTCTCTCCTGTGTTCTTCTGCAGGGGCGTCACAAGGGGGGGGGGGGGGGAGTGGGACTGAGTTACTAGGGCCCAAGGTGGAGGGGCCTTAATTATTTTATAGTTTAGCTATTGAAAAATAGCAGATAGATCTGCTATTTTTATCAATGTGCCACATGTTGTAGATCTGCTATTTTTATCATTTTGGGGGTCCTTCACATGAAAAAGTTTGAGCACCACTGACATAGAAACATGGGTTTTTCAAAAATGCACACATTTTCATGATTTTTCAAAAATAGCAGATCTACAAGCTTGCAGCACACTGTGAGCTTGTATATCTGCTATTATTCAATAGGTAAAGCACAAAAGAATGCGTTCCCAGTCCAAATAGGTTAAACCCCTTCCCCCTATGAAGAACATTCATGGGGGGCCCGCAGTGAGTGAATCCTTGTACTACTCAGCAGGGCCCAGAATTTGGTGCGACACCCCTGTTCTTCTGACTCCTCCCTCTCACTCCCCTTCTCTTAAACCCTCGTCCGCCTCCTCTGTGTCTTTCGTTTTCCCTCAACCTTCCACACAGATCCCCGCATTCAATTCAGTTCTATTTTGTTATGGTGCCAAATCAAGTTCTCTCCAGACACTTTACATATTATAGGACCAAGGACGCCTTAGTTGAGAGAGAGATGAAGCAGGGACCCCCGCAACCTGTTCATAGATTCCATTTAATTGTTTGACAGCACGATCATCAGTGTATTTTGGAATCATGTCAATTTGTGTTTTCAGATATTTAACCACTGGCACTTGAACCATCAATACATAATAAATATGACCTTTCACTCTGTACTTAGTGTGCTCATTTCCCCCTCTTCGCCAAACCTCTTGCCGAAAATAGCCGATCTACAAGCTCACAACGCCTCGCAGCGCGAGGCGTTGTGAGCTTGTAGATTTGCTATTGTTGGCTAAAGTTCTCAGAATATGGACACGAGGGTTCAAGTGGTTAATAGAAAAAAGGAGAAAAAAGTTTCTATCACACAAAGATTTGGAGGACGCCCTGTAGTAGCTCTGAGGACCCCCTATAGGGGTCCCGGACCCCCTGTTAAAGACCCATGCTCTAGAAAGTTCCTAAAGTTTCATATTATTGGTGTGACCCCCAGGTGACTGCTCCCGGCGGCCCCAGCATCCCAGCAGGCAGGCATGGCAGACGGTCGGCAACCGGAGGACCACTGGGCCTCGAACGGCGGCGAGCACGGGGAGAACGGCTACTCCGCCTACCGCTCGGCCTACCGGGAGAACGGGTACCACGGAGAGGCAGCCGCGCCCCCCGCCGCAGCAGGTGAGGCAACAAGTGGGCACAAAGGCACTGGCATGCTCTTTGCGTCTTAAGGACAACTCATCATGCTTAGAGAGCGACCAGTGTCGACCGACATGTCACGCAGCGAAAGTGACGTCAAAATGTGTACACGGGAGACCACCATCAACGGTGGGAAAATGAAAGGTTGCAGACGCCTTCATGAAATGTTGCATACTCTGATTGGTTTGAGAGGTGCACGAGACTACATCCACTTCCTTGTTTACATGTTGGCGAGTTGCAGGCGGTATGAATGGTCAAAACTCAGAGTGTTGAGAGACACGTACGCAGTGCGATGGGTCGGTCGGCGCTTGTTTCTCAAACCGGTTTGAACTTGCTGCCCGACAGCCAGTCACACGACCGCTAGCAAACTGAAAACACAGCTGCTAGCTGTGTGTGTGTGTGCGCGCGTGTGCGCGTGCCGTGCGCTGTGCAGACATGCCGAAATCAGACCTAGCTCCAATGTTATTCGGGTCGATGATATTGACTGGCATAGCTCCAGTACCTGCTTCCCTCTTGGGCCGGGCTTGTGGCTGTGCACATAACGTGATTAAGGGCTGTTGTGCCAAGGCAGACTCAATCGATCCCTGAGAGGCATTTTGAACAGGTGCCACCTCATCTCGGGGATTGATTTGGAACACGGCAGCACTGATTCCTCTGTAGCCACCGCAACCAATGGCATGCGGCCCAGGTGACCTCGACTGCCAACTTTCATTCCAGATCAGTGGTTCTCAACCTGTGGGGCGGGACCCCCAGGGGGGTCCCCAAATTAACCCCCAAATTATTTTGGGGGGTTCCCAGAAGATTAACTTAACGTGCAACATTGTTTTCCTCACACAATAGTAAACAACCCAACCTCAAGTTTAAGTGTATAGAGGGTTTATGCACAATTTAAGGACTTTTTAATACCTCTAAAATGACAAAATAAACATTGGCCTTAATTGTGAAATATTAGAGGCCGAAATTGTTCTATTTTCACAATAGAACCGTGTTATACAAAATGTAATGCCTCAACTCTTAGTGCTCGTCAGGGTGGGGGGTTCCCCTTTTAAAATATGATTATTTTGGGGGTCGCGACGTGAAAAAGGTTGAGAAACACTGTTCTGGACCTACGAGTTGGAGTTCCTTTCCTTTGTAGAAAAACACTGTGTGTTGAGTACTGAAGGGGAACATACAAAAATATACAATGCACCTGAAAACATGTAAATGCTTTTTTATGGTGGCATGGCTGTCAAAGATTTAAAAAAAAGAATGAACCAGGTGACCAATGTATTTTGGCTCAAAGAGTCTTCATCTGGGTCCACAGTAACCCAGGTCCACTGGACCTCGACGAAGGCTCTCTTTGAGCCGAAACAGTGTTTTATACAAAGGAACGGAGCTAGTATGTGACTTAGCCCTCTCCAAAGACCACCTGATTCCAGTTGGACATAAATATGAGACCACGTCCACGCAGTGCTCCTGTATGCTTTCATGCGTTTCATTCTAGAGGAGGATGTGTAAGAGACTAAGAGTGAATGATTTCATACCGTGCGTCCCATTCACAATGTGTCTCATCGTGTATATGTATGCTGTCTGTCCATTTGTGTTTTCCATGTCCTCGTCCGTGCGCACATGTATGTGTGTATCTACGTGCGTGTGTGCGTGTGTGTGTGTGTGTGTGTGTGTGTATGCATGCGGCACAGAGCTAGTGTCTGCCTGTATAGTTCAAGATGTTACAGACGAGGCGTTGGTCACACTAAAGGATGAATGCGACCATGATAGCAGACAGAGTTCAGGTACACACACGCACACACACACAAAAAAGCACACACGTACACACATGAAATAGCACGACATTTACCGAAAATCACTTCTGTGCCACCGTAGAAAGATAAGGTATGTACCTTCATGTCATCTGTTTCCTTTCCGTTACCTCATACATTGTATGTACGTTGTTTATGTGGTGCATTGTTTACAATATGTCTAGAGCAGCTGAAGAGCAGACTACACACCTCCAATTTAACCACAGAATATTAGGAGAAATTAACAGATCTACAAGATCACAATGCATCATAAGGCTAGAAAAGAAAACTTGCATTTATCAAATTGAATCTAATCGCTAGTGAGAACTGAACAGACATCACATTTTTAAATGGCTATAATATAAAACAAGAGTTGAATTGCTGTCACTGTCAGGCTGAGCAAAAATTTCAGCAGCTTTTACATCAGCATATATACAGTAGAATGAAATGGATAGGAAAAATGTCTACCTATTTCTTTTCTATAAAGGTGAAATAGTTGGTATGGTTAACTCTATGGTTTTGGTATGGAATGATATGGTGTGGTTTTGTTAGTTACGTTTAACATTGGGTTTGGTGAGATTAAGGTTGGGGTAAAGATCTGGTCAGAGACCGACAGCTTAATAGAATTGCTTTAACTAATGCTGGCCAACAGCTTAATATCCACTGCCTTCCTTAAAATGCCAGTGTGTCTTTGGAGGTATGATCACTTGTATTAACATAATGGCATTTGATCTTGTGCAACCAGGCGCTAAGAAGCCACACACAGACACATCCTAGACAGCCAGGGAGAAAAGGTCAGCATTCTATGAGTGTTTCCATCTCCTATACCTTCCTCCCATCCATACCTTTTCTCCCGGTGTGTTTGTCTCTCTGTCTGTCTGTCTCTCTCTCTCCCTTCACAGTGGACGACCAAGCCAATCTGCCTCCCTCCCCACCCCCATCCCCATCCGCTGAGCAGGTCGGCCCCATGGCACAAGGTACACACACACACACACACATAACCACACACACTCTCTTACAGGATAAGTACAACATGATGCTGACAGAGTGGGAGAAAGTGAAATGAGTCACGTGGAGGTGGGAGAGCAGCACTGAACACACGGGCACAGCTCTTTCCGGAGCCATAATTACGCTGGGCACTCCTCTCCAGGCCCTCTGGCCCCTCCCACTTAGTCTCAAAGCTGTCTTTCCTTTGCATGTTGGTTTGTCGACCATGCATTTTGTGACCCACACTCTTGTTTGTCTCGCCCATGTGTATAGTCTTAAGCCCCTGATACACGTAGTAATTCATCAACCAGCAACAACCAGAGGCGTCAACTTCCATACCTTGGCTAAAGGGGAAAAAAATAAAATGTACTTCCTAAAATGAATTCATGCCTGTTGATAAGGTATGGCAACATGACTGGTGTCTTGCACGCCTGAAGGCACTAAAAGATTAATCCAATGACGCTGCCAATGGCCATACCCAATTGACGCCTCTGGTCGTTGCTGGTTGATATTGATGAAAGAATTGCTACGTGTATCAGGGGCTTTAGAATGATAGTCCTACTATAATCACAAGAGCCCTAGCCATATTCGTCACGCTTTCTTTTCTCCTCTCTTGGGTCCCCGACCCGCTAGTTGAGAAACACTGATACACTGACCTTGCATGTAAAGATCAGCGTCTTCTCCACGTCTCTTCATCTCTTCCGACTCCATGGTTGTCCGTGATCCTTTCTTTCACCCGATCTGGGGATCTGCTCGCCTTGTAGATCACAGCTCAGCTTTCAGCTCTTCACGCCGCATCGCAGCAACCAGCACGACATTTTATAATAGTTATTTTCGTTAGGGGGGTGGCCATAGCTGAGTGAGTAGAGGCAGGGTTCCCACGGTCCTGAAATTCCTGGAAATATTTTGAAATTAGAAAAATATTTTTCCAGTACTAGAAAAGTTTTGGAATTTATCAAGGGTCCTGGAAGGTCCTGGATAAAATAGCTATGCATTGTCTTTGATTATTGATTTTGTTAATACCTCTGAAATGACAAATTAAACATGGGCCAAATTGTCAAATATTAGAGGCAGACATTGTGAAAATAGCAGATCTACATGCTCACAACGCCTCGTGTTGCGTTGCGAGGCGTTGTGAGCATGTAGATCTGCTATTTTCACAATAGAACCGTGTTATACAAAATTCCTCAACTCTTAGTGCTCATCAGGGTGGGGGGGTCCCCAGTTAAAACATGATTATTTCGGGGGCCACGGCCTGAAAAGGTTGAGAACCACTGCCATACACTACCTGTCTTTTATATAGTCCTGGAAATTGGGTTAAAAATTCTGGAAAAGTATTGGAAAAGTTGTGGAAATTAATTCGTAAAAATGTGTGGGAACCCTGTAGAGGCCGTGTGGGAATCGGAAGGTTACCCGTTGGAGCCCTGGCTCGCCCAGTATACGTGCCCCTATAAGTGTCCCTGAGCAAGACACGTAAGCCCTACCAGCTTCACACCATGCACTCATCAAAAGCCTTTTGAGCAGCCGTCAGCTGGGTGAATCTGTAATACCCCTTCCCAAGTGACCAGCAAATACTCCCTTTCCCATTGCATGTGTGCTATCTATTAAAAACACCACTGCATGAACAACCCTATTAAGACATCTCTTTATCTTGCATCGCAGTGTATATATGGCATTACAATATACTAGAGGTGTAACGATATGGTTAACGATACGATACATATATATTTGATATATTTGTATATATATATATATATATATATATATATATATATATATACACACACACAAACACACACACACACACACACACACACACACACACAATATTGGTTCATTCATGGCAAACTATTTAGCAAAATACGATAGGATTCGATTCAATGATTTAAAATGTAGTAACTATTTAGCAAATAAATTGAATCTGTGTGAAACGTGTCAATAGTGCATGTAAGGGGAAAACAATCAAATACATGGACATTATATTTCAACACATATGGACAAACCCACACCTTGACATGAACACAGAGATTACACACATTTATCAATAGACCAAGAGTAGCTATATGGCATGGAAAAGGAATTAAGCCCCTCTTTTTAATTTTCCTCCTAAAAATTGCTAAATACAAGTCACAAATACTTATACAACCAACTGTTTGAAAAATGATAGAATACCGATTATCTGCATTGCAAAACGATACCGATACAATACAAAGCCAAAACGGTACGATATATGCTTTTGCATATCGACATAGTAGAACATTGCAAATTAAAATCGATTTTTCGATTCAGTTACTATATCGTTACACCCCTACAATATACCGTCTTCCTTTAGACTTTGAAATACTGTATATCTGAGGTACAACATAAATTATAGCTGCACACATGGAAAAAACAAAAAAACAAATTATGGTGCCAACATAATGCCATTGTCTTCATCAGAGCTGAAAGTTACAGTTAATTCTCCTTTTGCACAAAGTAGTGCATTGCAAGATAGAGGGCGCCAGATCCCTTTTAGTCACACCCTACCACTACTTCCTGTTCATCCACAGAGCATTGATTCTAGTTGTTTTCTCCATTAGATTAAAGTGCTTTCTTTTCACTTTTTTCAACTTGTATTACTTATCAAAATACATTTTATTTGTGTGCCTCATCTTTTTACCATCCCAAGTAATAAAAGTTGAAAAAAGTGAAAAGAAATCTAATGGAGAAAACAACTAGAATCAATGCTCTGTGGATGAACAGGAAGTAGTGGTAGGGTGTGACTAAAAGGGATCTGGCGCCCTCTATCTTGCAATGCACTACTTCAGGGTTCCCCAATAGGCGGCCCGCGGGCCATTTGCGGCCCGCGGGGGGCTACTGTCTGGCCCACACCAACCCTAGTAATAATGGTGGTATAAGAGCACCAACAACACTAGTATATCGTCATTGTCGGGTGGAAATCTCGTATCTCCAAATGTGAACGTTCTTTCGCAAATCATACAAGGCCGTCACACAAAAGTAGTGAAAACAGCCGATCTACAAGCACACAACGCCTCGCACCGCGAGGCGTTGTTAGTTTAAATGTAGTTTAAATCATTTTTAAAATGATGAATTCAAAAGATTTTCACCCGACAACGACGAAAACTGTCGCTGGAGTAGTGGGAACGCCACCGTCGCCCCCTGCAATGTTGTAGCCCTCGGCTTGGTACCCTAGACATAATTCAATGTTGTGGCCCTCGGCTTGGTACCCTAGACATAATTCGGCCCTTGGGGAAAACTAATTGGGGAACCCTGCACTACTTTGTGAAAAAGGAGAATCCCAGTGTGTGTGTTGTGTCGTCTCCATGTCTCACCCATGTACCCCCTCCTCCTCCTCCACACCCCCTGCCCAAAGAAGAGACAGTAGAGGTTATCAGTGCTCCCCCTGTGGAGGAGCACCAGGTGGATGAGGAGGAGGCGGCTCCCGAGGCGGTGCAGAGTCACCACGGGGAGGAGGAGGTCTCAGAGGAGCAGCCAGCGGGCGTGCTCTTAGAGCAGGCAGGTTTTGTAACAGAGCCCCAGGCTTTGGCCTGCCAGCAGGCCCAGACACACCAGGTCCTCAATGGAGGAGGCCATCGAGCTGAACAGGACAGCCCGTCACAAGAAGGTGTGTGTGTGTGTGTGTGTGTGTGTGTGTGTGTGTGTGTGTGTGTGTGTGTGTGTGTGTGTGTGTGTGTGTGTGTGTGTGTGTGTGTGTGTGTGTGTGTGTGTGTGTGTGTGTGTGTGTGTGTGTGTGTTAGGGCATTCACCGAATATTCGAATATCAAAGTCACTATTCGACGTTGTTCACCGAAGTCGAATATTCGCTTATTTTTTTTTAAATTGTTTTCTCTTTAAAAAAAAATATATATATAGTTTATAAAGCTTGGCTAGATAGGAAGTCATAAGAATGAGTTGTCAATGCCCCTGGTGGATGAATGTGTTAATGCTCTATACCAGGCGTTCTCAAACCTTTTTAGGCAGTGACCTCCAAAATAAACATACTGTATTTGAACTGGGGACACCCACCCTGACAAGCACTTGGCATTGTAGGTATTACATTTAATGTGACTCAGTTCCACAGATAAATATTGTGAAAATAGCAGATCTACATGCTCACAACGCCTCGCAACGCGAAGCGTTGTGAGCATGTAGATTGGCTATTTTCACAATGTTCGCCTCTTGCTTACTTAATATTTGACAGTTTGGACAGTCCTGTCGAATATTCGACTATTCGAATACTTTGAGGTCGAATAATTCGAATACTAAAGATCACTATTCGTGAATGCCCTAGTGCGTGTGTGTGTGTGTGTGTGCATGTATCTGGACGTATATACTGTCAATCTGTGTGTGCGAGAGTGCACGTGGGAGCGCTTTTACGTCTGCTCCTCCTATGTCTGTTCATCTATTTTGCATGAGCTTCCTCTGTTCTCCGCAAATGGGCCACTTGAACGTTTTGATTTACGAGGTGTAATGCAAGCCAGCCTCGCCCCCCCTGCCCGCTCTGTTGCGCTGAAGTCCCTTTCTGCTTCCGCTTGAACTCCTGAAAGTCCCGTCGCACAAAAGAACAAAGGCAAAAACAAGCCATCGCATTGCGTACAGGTTTTGTTGCTTATCCATGCAAAAACATGACCATTTGCTTTTTCATCAAAGTGACATTCTAAGATGCCACGATCAACCCGCATTAAGAGTTGATCAGTCCTCCACTGTTTTCTGTCAGCTACATTGCAAATGCTGGAGGTTAAATATGTGATACTTTAAGCTCTGCAGGTGTACAGTATGTGTTGCCTTTAATATATATATACTTTCCCATGTGGATTTTGCTGGGTTATGTTGCAAGGATTTTTTGTGTCCGCTCCCAGTGTTCATGTGGGTGCATCTTGGGTATAATCCTGTGTATTTATTTTACTCTACTTTATCTTTTTGCTTACATTGAAGCATTTTTGTATTGCTCTCATGTCATACCAATGTTCCTATTGTCACTAAAATTCCACTTTTCATTTTACAGTTGTATTCACCCTCATTGGACGTAATTATTCATTTATAGAAGCAAGGGTTTGTTAATTGTAAATCACAGGAATGGATTTAAAATGAATCGAATCAAACTGTCCAAATTCATTTTCTGGATATGATTATGTTTACTTTAAGAAAACATAATAGCAACAGGAAATTCCATCTTTCATGGTGAAATTGTGACAGAAAAGGTCATTTTCAATAGGAATTCAATGTCGTTTTTTTTTTTTTTTTTTTTTTTGCGTGGAAATCTCATACATAATTATGTACAGAAGTGTTTACTTTTCAGGAAATGGAAAAACAAACAAAAAAAGTGTTCCAATGGATCCAATGTAGTTATTTAATCACAAGCTCTTTTTATACCTTTCATTTGTTACATATTTATAAAAAACCCACAGACAGACTTAACCACTTTCAACCTGGCATCCCTATTTTGGGCATATCATTATAGGTGAAAACATTTTTCAGAATCGTCAAATTGTTACCAAAAGCTAAAATAGCTGATCTACAAGCTCAAAACATGTCGCTGAGTTTTTTTTCCCCCACTACTTTTGCACTACACTGGCATAGTTTATGCATAATTATAAAAGAGGGTATTCATTTATGAAAGAAAAAAAAACACAAACTGACAGCAACCCTATGATCTGTCCATTTCAATAGGAATTCAGTGTGTTTCTGTATGTCAACATTTTTCAACCTTCAGTTCAACTTCATGCACCTCATTCTGTTACATTACAACTCTGCACGGCAGCTTAGGCGCTGTGATCTCTCATGGCCTCATGCTCCTGCCCCACAAAACAGACTGCATTGTGTGTTACGCTTGATGGAGAGCAAATTCTGTCTGTGTGCGGAAAAGGCTGGGCTTGCCTGCACTGGCTAGCTTGCAAGAGACGCTGTTGGCTAACGCTATACCTTAGAACAGAGCTGTTCAGTGTCGTTCAACCTCACAGCCCAGCCGACGGATCAAGAGGAGGGTGAACTGCACCACAGTCCCACTATGGAAGAGGAGGAGCCGAAGGGGGCTCCATCACATCAGAGATTAGCCTCACTCGGTGTGGGACAACTTACACCTGAACAGATGGACGTGGCGACCGATTCTCCCCCTTCCCTGTTGAAAGACAAAGAGCACCCTGATACCTCGCCAGCTCTGCAGACAGATGAGAAGGACACAAGTGGAGAGACAGGAGACATAGTTAAGAGGGACTCGCTCGAAGAAGAAACCACAGATGAGAAACATGCATTGGTGGATGAACTGGGCTCGCTCATTGAACACACTATATCATCAAGCGAATCAGCAATGCCAGAAAGTGAAATCAAAGACATGTTCACTGCTGGAGGGACGAGTGATGGGGTCCAGCATTGCCTAAGTGAGATGAAGTTACATGAAATACTAGCCAAAGACGTTCAAAGGAACGAAACTGGCGAACAGAGTTCAGTAGCTGGTGTCGATTCAATACAGACCCCAGATGTTACAGAGGATACAGCAGGAATGGAAACCTATTTTGAGACCTCCACACCAAGCCACGTGGAGGAGCAAACACAGAGTTACTATGAAATTACAGTGGCAGAGAACAAGTCAACCCCAGAGGACCTAGCGGGTGATTTAAATTCTGGATCAAAACTGGAGGCCGGCGATGAGGAGCTCACCAGTACGTTGACAAGAGACAGTATTTCAGAGACGCTAGAGAATGCAGAGAAAGCAGAGAGCGAGGTGAAATTATCACCGGCTAAGATGTCTTCTGAGCAAAGAAGCCTCTCCTCCTCCTCCTCGAGAGCAGAGGAAAACATATTGAAGCTGTTCTCAGAATCCTTGTGCCCCATCAGTGGCAACAAGATCCTTTCAATAAACAATTCCCCCATGTTTTCCCCAAACGTGACCATTACTCCAACTTCTTCTGAACCCCCTAAAGGTCTCCCCACCACAGCGGAAATTCCTACCAAACACTGTGTTAGTTTCGAACAGTCAAGTGAGCTCTCTGAGATGTTGGACCTGGCCGGAGCCTTACCCAGACTTTCATTGGAGAGGAGGGAGGTGGCCCACATGAGGCGCAAATCCGTGCCAGCCAACGTGTCAGCACTGGTGGGCAGTTCTCTAGTCAAGCTTTCACTGGAAGGCCATACCTCCAGAGAACCTGGCGGAGGGGAAAGCCAGCATGAGGAAATAGGCTACTGTGTGTTCAGCGACTACTCTGCACCTATGCCCTCCCCTGCTGACCTGCCCAGTCCCGGGAACTCACCGCATCAGTGTTTCCCTTCAGTGGAGGGTGACGGTGAGGCGGACAGAGTAGTGGGCGAAGATAATGGTGGACATATCCTTGGAGCTGATCAGAAAGAAATTCTCTCAGACAGTTCACAGAAATCCGTAGCTGAGAAGAGAGACATGCCTGCGTCACCCGTGAAGTCCCCCAAGATGCTGGAAAGAGCCATTACAAGCGGCATTAAACCTGATCGTCTGCGAATTCCTGCGGCTTCACCCAAAGACCGACTGACAGAGTTCCGCTTGGAGAGTGGCCTGCCCGGCGACCTCAAGACCCAAGCCATTCAGGAGGTGGAGGTGGAGACAGACCCCTCACGAGAGGCCTCTCCCATTCCACCAGACAACTCATTCACATTCTTGTCTCCTGAAAATGGAGGGATGGGTCTCTTCAGCCCAACCACCCCCAGGTCACCGGCGGAAGCACTGCCCGAGTCACAACATCTCAGCGGGGAGGAATCCAACCCAAATGTCACATCAGAGTTGAAACCAGTTGAGGTTCCAGATACAGAAGAGACTGCAGGTAAACAGTCAGAGTTGTGTGAAGAGACGGAGCAAGCTGATCATCAAAAGGTTGAATCAGTTGAAAGACATGAGATCGAAAGGTCTGATGTACTTGTGTCATTAGGAGAGAACTTGGAAAAAGAGCAGGAGGAAAATGAACCATTGACATCAATCACTGCTCAACAGTCCACTGATCACAAGCCTGTTGATGAGAAAGTCCTCTGTTTAGAGGACACAAAACCAGAGGAAGTCTCTCCAGACATATCTTCAACGCCACAGCGATCCTCCCCCATCATCATCATCCCCCAAGTGGAAGCGGAAGAAGAGGAGGACATTGAGTTTGCCGAAGAACCTCAGGAGGTGCTGGAGGAAGTTGAAGGCACCCCGCTCCTCGAGGAGCAAGCAGAGCAGGAAGGGGGAGAGACGGATAGCGAGGAGGCAAGGGAAACAGAAGTGGTCAAGGCAGATGAAGACGATGTTGAATATGGAATCGAGGCATCGAGTCATTGCGTACAAATCAGTGACAAAGTGGAACCTTTGAGAGACGGCTTTGACCATGGTCAGCCACAGCTGCCTCTGGAAGAACCGGACAACGGAGTGATGGAAGATGAGGTGAAATCACTGGAGGAGCAGAAACGAGCACCAGAGGAAGGTGAGACCACTGGGGAGGAGTCAAAGGAAATGGAAGGGGAAGTGGGGTCCGTCGAGGTTGACCAGGAGAAAATGGTGGATAAGTTAAAGGAGGAGGACAGGACGTTTCTGGAGGAATCCACGGAAGGGGAGGTGGAGGCGTCTGTGGAGACTGGTCAGGAGATGCAAGAAGCCTCTGATCTGCAGTCCGATCAGACGGCAAACGACGAAACTACCATGGATGTCTCCATCCTAGACACAGACAGTGGCTGGATGGACTCACAAGGTACCCTGAATTTAATTTACGGGTTGTTGTGTAATCAAGTAGTTAGCTAACTTCCAGAAGATGTGTTGAATGTTTACAAAGCCTGTTTAAAAGATTGAATGCATGATTACAGCCTTTAACTCTGCAGTAGCTAGGCCTGTGTTGGGGTATCAGTGCTCCTACTGTCTCCATCCTTGTTCACTGCAGATGAAGACAAAAGTATCATGACTGAGCAATTGGAAGCCCTGCCTCTGATCAAGTGTCCTACCAGTATGCCTGTGGCGGACAGAGCCATTAAGCGGGTCCCTGGCAGAGGGAGGGGGCGCTCTGGTTCCGCTGACACTAAAGTAACCCGCAGAGAGGCCAGCAGCCACCTTCTCAAAGATGATATTAAGAAGAAGAAAGGTTCCTGCTTTGTACTGTGTTAATGTATTGCGGTTTAAAATACATTGGTTTGCTACATAACATAACCGTTAGTTAAAGGAAAATGTTTTCCCCTTTTCAACATACAGTATGGGTCCTCACTAATGCTCACTATGGGACCGTGCCATTTCTGTCAACATGATCTGTGTCTCAAAAGAGGACTGTGGATGATTTTAAAATGTGCCTGCTGGGGCAACCCAGTGGCTCAGATTAATTCAAAAACATTGCCTTTTGTGTGCTAATCTTCCAGGAAGAGAATTACTGTAACTTGGAATCCCCACTGATGATATCATTGGTAGGCAGGTTTCTGAACTGTCCACAGCCCACCTTTGACACACCTAGTTAGTTGAAGGCGGCAATTATGCCATCTTATAATGAGCATTAGTGAAGATCAATTATATTAAGACAAGGTTCACAATGGACGAAGAGCTTCTTTAAAATAGTATTCAAACATTAGTTTGGAATGCACGTTTTAATATGTTTTGTAATTAAGTTTAAGCTCTTTTAACAAGCATTCTCATCACAGTGTTAGTCACTTACTGTAGTGGACGTACTGTAAACATACGTACATACGTGGAGTTTTTTTTTTAAACCCTTGTGTACTGTACAGTAACCCTGTCTCTCCTTTCTGCTAGTGGGCATGAGGAGGGCTGAGCAAAATAAGGTTTCAGTCCTCCAAAGTCGCTCTCCGTCTCGAAAGAGAGTTGTCAAAGCAGCAGCCAGACAGCCTAGGCCTGCTCTGCTACCAGGCTCCACTAGGCGCAAGCCTACAGGTGACCACCCCTCACCGCGACCCGGAGCCATCCATAGAGAATTCGCTCGGGTGTTACGCACCTATGCACCTGTGTGCGCCTGCCCTGTATACATGACTACAGTACAACTGCTATCTACTGCTAAACGGTGTGGTTCTCAAATGTTTTATGACCCTCAGTTTGGTATGCAATTAGTAGGGTTGGGATCCGACACCGGAGCAACCGGATCCAACGCTGAGGAACTGGAATCGGTTCCAGCACTTTTGGCACTGTTTCCGGAAACGTTTTATTTTTATTTATTTTTATTATTATTATTATCTTTTTTTTATCACACTGTCGGAGCCGGTATGAGGAGGACTACTATACAATTACAATACCTGTCGCTCTCAAGCCTTTTTAAGAAAAGGACCACCATAACTCTGAGAGTGTACAAATGGAACCATTGTACACTCTCAGAGACCCATAAGAGTCCATTTGGAACCCCCGTAGGATAGGAACCGTTATGAGGGAATCGTTGACAAACTGAAATCATTAAAATCCTGAAGGATCCCAACCCTAGCAATGAGGCTACGGACCCAGAGGTTCTCAGAGACCTACGTATTCTTTCAAATCCAAACGACTCGAATTCAGAAACGATTATTTTCCGATTTAAAAACAATTCTCGATTCAAAACGATTCTCTATTCAATTCATATATCAGGATCTACTCCAGTCTGCTGGCATGGAAGCAGAGTAGATGTACGTAGCTTTTATAATTGTAAAGGTTTTACCAACTTATTGCAATAATATAAACAAACATGGGTAAATCCAAGACAACATGTCTGATTTATTCATGCTTGCACACATTATTTTAACTTGTACAAACACAAAATAATATCTAATAAATTATCGTAATCGATTTTTGTAAAATGAGAATCGATTCTGAATCTTACCATGTTAGAAACACGATTCGAATTCAAATCGATTTTTTTCCTGCACCCCTACCTATAACGGTCCATTTGGCTCCTAACAATCAATAATTAGCTAGTGACCCCTTGGAAAAACATCAAGGACCCTTGGGGACCCCCGCTTTAACCACATGAACCCTTAACGTCCCCACTCGGGGCATGTCATGTTATGAGAGAACCTTCTGCTAAGAGAGCAGATCTACAAGCTTGTAGATTGGCTATTTTGGCTGTTTGATGTACAACAGTATGTAGGGTTTAAGTGGTTAAATGTGTCTCCAACCCGCTGGAATTCGCTCAGTCAGAACTGAATGTAAACCAACAGTGTTGAGGGAAGGTGGGTGTGGGATTTTATGTTCTTAACACCATGTAAGCAAACATGGTGTTAAGAAAATGCGATGTCAGCATCGTCTCTATCGATGGCTCTTTGGTGAACTCCATGCAGGTGCAATGTAGCTGGCAAACATCATGCGCCACTTACCCATCTTTAACTGGTCACATTTTACTTTGTTTTATTTTTATTGTTATTTTAGCTTGTTAGTTTTCTTGAACCCCATGCACTCACTCACACGTGTTTTGAATCTCACATTCTGTTTGTGCAACTCTCCATTTGTCTCCTACTTGGTTTCACGTATTTTTGCTCATTGATGCTATCTAGATGGTTTTGAATGGTCTGTGAAATGGTTCTGGATGGGTCCTTATTTGGTTGCAGCCCTGCCATGCTTTCTGTGTGTTGGATGGAAATAGAGCTGCTTGTTATAATGGTGTTGGGTGCAGTTGCGTGAGTTGGCCTGCAGGTGTCAGAAGAGGCCAACAGAACGACAGTGAGGAGGCGTGTGGCTTGGGCTGTGTGCTTGATATTGAACAATGATCTGCTTATATCTATCCAGTTGTGTCTCCTGAATACAGTTGTTGACACAACTTGGAGTCTTGGTGTGTGTGTGTGTGTGTGTGTGTGTGTGTGTGTGTGTGTGTGTGTGTGTGTGTGTGTGTGTGCGTGCGCGCGCATGCGCAGCCTTGTGTGTGTGGTGTGTGTGTGTGTGTGTGTTACTTTGCACACTGTCAATATGTCGCCCTCTGCTGGCCATGTTCTGACATTTCTAGTACTCTGTCTGTTTTCTTCACAGCTATGGAAAGCCGGCAGCCGCTTACCGTGGCCCACCAGTCCAGGGAGAGAACCACGGTGAGCGCACTCACACACACACACACACACACACACACACACACACACACACACACACACACACACACACACACACACACACACACACACACACACACACACACACACACACACACACACACACACACAGAGAAATTCTTGAACACAAACAATGGTAAATGCACATAAGCTTGGGTAACTCAACAACAATATTTCATGATACAGATCATGGTTACAGGAAGCATCGCCTCCTCCATATATGGCTGCTTCCAATTCTCACAGACACTGAACACAATTTTGCCAATGCCTTAGCTCTTGCTTGGGCATTCCTGCAATCTGCAGGCCTCTCACAACTGATTTATGGAATCCAAATATGAACACAAGCACTTTACATTTGTAGCTGTACAAGTTGTATAATAGCACTTCTAAAACGGCTAGTTCCATTCCTTGATTCTGATTGGCTGGTTTCCCTTTAATTGCTGTGGTATGTGAGACTATAACCCACACCTTTAATCAGTTTATATCAAACCCAGGTGCGTTATTTCTTTCCACAGTGTTGTGAAGCTAGACTAGAGAACTTGATTGCAAGTAACAGGTGTGTTGTTTCTGCAGCCTGGCCGGGAACTACTTTCTTGTAGCTGGGGACTACTTTCTTGCAGAGCAGACATTTGTGACATAGAACAGTTTTAATTGGTACATGTCTATGATTTTTCATGTTGCCATATTGTAACCGTTTTAGAAAAGCAATAAGCCACGCGAGGCTTGTACCTTGTGAGAGCGCCTCGTGTCTCCCTACGCCTCTCAGCCGGTGTAAAATACCAGGTAACCACTCGCCTCTTGTGCCTTATTGCTTCATTAGAACACTTATTATCCAGAGTGTTTTAAAAGTGAAAGATCAAAGTAAATGTCATGAACCCGAGTCAAAAGGTTACAAGGTCACATAAATAGATTGCAAAGGAAGATGAGGTACTTCAAAGTAATTAGGATACCAGGTAAAAACAACAACAACATGCTATCTAAATAACATACTTGGCAATTGTGGACAAGTACACAATATGTCTATATAAATAACATACATATACCAAATGACTAAAATCTATCAAAGGGGTTCTCAAAGTGAGTTCCAGGGACCCTCAGGCACCTCTGAGAGTCGACTATCAGGAGGGAGAGATGGATAGATAGATAGATAGATAGATAGATAGATAGATAGATAGATAGATAGATAGATACCTACCTTAGTACCTTTATTATCCCAAGGGGGAAATTCAGTTGTCCAGTTGTAGCACAGCAGTATACAGTTATTTACAAAGTTACAGAGAAGTAAGAAAAAAGATAGATAAGAGGAAAAAAACAAGAGCAGTACAGTACCAATAAAGAGAAGGTGCATCAATAGAGGGGGCGAATAATATATAAGTATATATATACATAAAGTGTCTTACAAATAGAGAAGTCTAGGATGCTTGGAGCATTGGCCAGGGTGATATAGGGAAGGGAGAACAGATGTCATGTTTAAGTTTGTTCACTTTGTTGTGTCGTCGGCTTAATATTTAACTTTTGTTTGCTTTTGCTTTGTGTGCATTGCTGTGATCATAATCGTTTTATTGCATGACTACGTTTGTAACATCTCTCTCTATTGTATTATTGTACTGGACATGAAGAATTCTGTTTCAAAATGCTCTACATTTTTTGGGGAAAGATACATGACATCACAATTGACTATAAGAATAGATGAATTGGGCCTACTCTCTCAGACTAGATTGGACTACTACCTTATGTATGTGACTGTTGTTGAACGCGATTGACCCACATGGCTCTTTAATAATAATAATCAACCTTGGCGGCGAGTAGCGTGCCCACATTCAATATGAACACATTGAATTCTACGCTACGAATTGGTGGCCATTACAAAACGCGACAAGCCATTCGATCGCCATGACTGAACGACAACAACAAGACACCCGAGGGATAGAGGCCTTCCGATGCGGCATGATCACCCACAACAACCTAGTCCTAGAAGGACTTAGGCATGACATGGTCACACACAACGACCTCCAAAGATTTATGCTAGATGAGATCCGCAACACCGTTTCGACTTTGCTCTACTTTGCTCTACACCAGTGTTTCTCAATCTTTTTTGGCTTGAGTACCCCCTTTCCATGATTTCTGAATCCAAGTACCCCCTTTACCCGACAACAACATTTTGCTTATAAAACTGCAATTAAAATATAAATAAATGGTGGTATATGATGCTATGATAACCCCCCCCCCCCCCCCCCCCCCCCATTTCAAGAATATAAAATAACAAACAAGAAATGTAGTGAAAGAGTTTCAAACGGTGCCTCCTTTTCTTGTTTTCAACACTGTGGTCATAACATTTCAGTTCAACTTCCAAACAACTTAAAAACTCATCCCAGTTGCCTGGTACCATGTCATTTAACAACCCAGGCTCATATCAAGTTTCTCCGTGTGTCTTCATTAAATCAGTAAATGTTTTTCCCCTCCTAATTCATCTTTAACTATGAACAAGCATGATTTATACTAGTTTTCTTTTTTGAGGGCATTTTCTGAGTACCCCCTGCATTACCTCCGCATACCCCTAGGGTTACACGTATCCCCATTTGAGAAACACTGCTCTACACTACAATTACCTTCCATACAGCGCTGCTGCTGGCAGAACTAAATATTATCATACATAAAATAAAATAAAAATATATAAAAATAAAGTCACATAGCTGTAGGTGTTTGAAACCCTTTGTCTCAAGTTGTGGGACTGAACTCTCCAAGTGCCTGTCTGAAATCCTGAGTAGGCCTATGTTTCTTTATTTCACTCGAGTTGTTGGTCTTTCTTTATCTGTGTGTTTGTATGTCTATCTGTGCTCCATGTCTTTGTCTTTGCATGCTTCCATTTCCCCCACGGTCAGTCTCGAGATAGAAAGCCTGTAAGTATCCTCCATTAATTTACATAATAAAGCATTTCAGAAGGGCCAGCTATAGCGGAGCCACGAAAGGTGCCACATTGACAGCCAAGCTGAAAACTAGCTCAATTTAACACTTACGAGATCACCTTCATCCTCGGTTTTATGTTTTATGATGCCGAATTGATCCCAGAGGGAGAATTCTGGTTTTGTTGGTCGACCTCTCTGGGGAAATCAGCTTGCAGGTTCACCTGAAGGCCAGAACTCCTGGGAGCTTGTTAGAAATACAGACTACAGAGCATCCACTCAAGTACAACTCAGCAGGACAGACCAACCTAATGTGCCTGTTTTGGGCAAATATTTTCAAAAATGTCTGTCTTTCATTCTTTCTTTCTTTCTTTCTTTCTTTCTTTCTTTCTTTCTTTCTTTCTTTCTTTCTTTCTTTCTTTGGTTTGGTTGGTTGGTTGGTTGGTTCTTTCTTTTCTTTTCTTTTTTTAAAGCTACAAGCTCACAACTCACCAAGATGTGATGTGTTATGAGCTTGTAGAAGAGCTCTGTTTATGATAATTTAGAAAATGAAGTCCTTTCTTTCTTTCTTAATAACTATATATTCCACAACTTCCTATTAACGATCACGTTGTAGGAAGACATTTACATTATTCACTATTATTTTATTTCATCGTTTCATCTTTTATCCTTTCATCCTTTCCTGTCACATGATCTGTCATGTTTTATGGTCATCTCGTCTCTTGTCTCCATTTCGCCTCCATGCCGCATGCATCTTTCCCTCCCTCCTCCTGTCTGCCACGTCTACCGCCTCCCCCCCACAGAGCCCCACAAGGCTGCTTCTGTTAAAGATGGCGCTGCAGCGCCCGGGCTCTGCCTGTAGCGCTATAGGCTGTCCCGTGGCGGGGGCGAGGCTAGATGAGGCCCGCCCCTCCTCCGCATGCTCACTCCACCCCCCCTCGTTGCTGCGTACGTGGGCGGCGAAGGTATTTGGCATTGAGAGGAGAGTAGGCGTTAGCGGGTTGTATAGAGAGTAGAGACTAAATCAGTGGTTCTCAAACATCTTCATGCCAGGGACCCCCAAAGTGATCATTTGTCCGCGGACGCCCCATCTGAAAAGATGTGGTGCCAGGGACCACCATAAAAGAACATTTGGATTGTTCCTAAAAGTGCGTTGTGAGCTTGCCTTGTACAGTAGATCAGCTATTTTCTAATAGCCCATGTTTAAAATAATAGTGGTGAAATCGATTTTGATGCTATTTACACATTTAGCTGGGGACCCCCTGGAGACCTAGCAAAGACCCCTGTGGGTCCCTGTACCCCACTTTGAGAACCGCTGGCCTAAATTATACACCGTAGAATGACTTCTCACAAAAAAATAGGCTGATCTACATCTGGTTGTGATGCGACGCAACGTGTAGTTAGCTTGTAGATCAGGCGCTTTTTTTGCCAAGCATCACTACGTTCTCCAGCTGTGAGTTCTAGCCTTTCTAAGTGAAGTTCTTAGTTGCTATGTCGGTGTTAGCTAATAGTCAACAACATCCATGCTGGATTAGTGTGAAGTTGGTGTAATGTGGATATTTTGTGTGCGTGTGCGTATTCCTGTGTGTGCGTGCATGCGTGCGCATATGTGCGTGTGTCTTCAGGAGGGAACCTATCGCAGCCCAGAGAAGAGGTCATCTCTGCCCAGGCCAGCCAAGTCTCTGACCCGCCACATCCCTGCTGCCGAACAGGAAGAAAACAGCACCCCCCGCAGGCCTACCTGTAAGCCACCCACACACACACACACACACACCCACCTCTACAGCCGTGCACAAAAAGTTTGATGCAGATGCCTTGGTAAGTCTTTAGATGGATGGTACAATGTTAAGTAATAACACATCATTTCATATCGTCGTTGTCCGGTGGAAACCTTGTATGTCCAAAACTGTTTGTTTTGTATTTATCATTTTAAAAATGATTTAAATGAGTGAAAACAGCCGATATACAAGCACACAACGCCTCGCGGTTCACTACATCTTGTATGATGAAGCAGGCTTTGCTTTGCGAAAAAAAATTACAAATTTGAAACTTGGAGATACGAGGTTTCTGCCCGACGGTGACGATA
The DNA here is from genome assembly GCF_963921795.1 of Nannobrachium achirus. Lineage (NCBI taxonomy): Eukaryota > Metazoa > Chordata > Actinopteri > Myctophiformes > Myctophidae > Nannobrachium > Nannobrachium achirus. The sequence goes on from NC_137831.1 coordinate 20,234,479, forward strand.
TAATAAAAACAAAATGTATAAAAACACATTTCTATTGTATTTGCTTCCCTTGTTTCAACCTTGAACAGCAGGTGCCGGCCATTTACCCCAAAATATAAGGCCTTGATTAGTCTCTCATGCTTGGCTAATACCTGAACTGATGCTCTGCTTGGTTTGGTTTTGCTCAGTCCAGCAGCTGCTACAGTAACTCCTCATTCCCCCTCCTCTGCTGCTTCTACCTCAATTCCTTTTCCTCCTTTTCTTTTGCCCGTCCCGCTTAGCGATTCGTACTGAGGGCTCGAGGGAGAGCAGGTCTGGAAGAGCCCCTAGTATGGCAGGTAGAAGCTCCTGTGCACCAGATCCTTTTTTTTAACCCATTCAGAACGGGTACACAGTATTGTGTATCGTTATTTTATGCTTTAACTATTGAAAAATAGCAGATCTACAAGCTCACAGCGCGCTGCGAGCTTGTAGGTCTGCTATTTTTGAAAAATCGTGAAATTTTGACCCGATTCTTTAAGTGTCTTTTGAATCATTCTAAGGTTTTTTTGAAAAACCTATGTTTCTATGTCAGCAATCTGGCCAGCCATCGTCAAAGAAAAGGTCCTTTTCACTTAACTGGAGCTCAGTTAGTCTGTTCTTGAGAGACTGCTATGTCAGTGGTGCTCAAACTTTTTCATGTGAAGGACCCCCAAAATGATATTTATTTGGCCACGGACCCCCATCTCAAAATATTTAGTTCCAGGGACCACCCAGAAGCAAAATTTGAGTTACAAACGTTCGCTTTAAAAAGACAAATATTCAAAGATTTGCACAAATTTTCACGACTTTTTTCAAAAACAGCAGATCTACAAGCTCGCAGCGCGGCACTCGGTGCCGCGCTGTGAGCTTGTATATATCTGCTATTTTCACTGGTTAAAGCATTCAATAATTTAAAGAACCACCCACCGTATTAAATCCATGTCACCACATTAACTGCACTCCTCGAGTGTTCCTTTAACTCTGGGAGTGTTCGATTGTAAGCTAACAAATGGACCCTTAAGGGTACACTCTCAAGAGTTAAATGCACACAGAGGATTTTGACTGTGAATTTAACCGTGTGTTAGATTTTCATTGTGTCCTAAAAGACGATGGTAGTGTGCACTGTAGTGTTGCATGTATTTCATTTAACTAACCTTAACTGATTCATTCACTCATCCATTCATTCGTTAGTTGTTGATAAAAATTAAACAAGGTCCAGGAAGCTGTGATGTCACTGGTTTCATCTCTGCTGTCCCGACAACAACCCTCAATGTCTCTCAGTGTGTGTCCTTAAAGCCTCAATCTGACAGAGCGGGGTAATTGCAGAATGTAGCACGTGAGATTTCCATAATGCTGCTTCAGGGTTCTATATTTCTCAGTGGAAGAGCAGGGAGACCACCTCCACCCACTGCAGATGTGCTAGTTGTATTGTATTAACGTTCACTGCCAATTTACAGCAACATTCTCTTAAAGGAGCTATAGTCAACTTTTTCATTGTAGGGCCGTCACTTTGTTTACATCCTAGTCTATAGACAATAGACAATAGATTAGAATGTAAACAAAGCGTTGGTCTGACAATGGCCAAAATTATTATTTTATCATTATTTTACGCTTTTTGTGGTAATTTTTGAATAGAAACACATACATGAAGCTTATTTTTTTATAAAATATTTTCGAAACATTATTTTTATTTTAGCATCCGTTTGTCAAGAAAAAGTTGACTATAGCTCCTTTAACTAAAATAAGTTTGGACTGTAAAGAATATACAGTATTAAAAAAAAAAGTTTGGATTGCGGCTTTAACGCTACTCGTTCCGTTTTAACTGTCGTGTTTGTGTGATGTCATCAGGATGGGCAGGGTCATCAGTTTAATGTGGCTCGCTACCGTGAGCGCTATAGTAGTGGTGTTGTGCCTGTATCTCTCTTCATTCTCTCTCTCCATCTACTGTATGTACTGCTCTGTGGATGTCTCTCTCTCCCTCTCCTCTCTCTCTCCATCTATGTAATGCTCTGTGGATGTCTCTCTCTCTCCCTCTCCTCTCTCTCTCCATCTATGTAATGCTCTGTGGATGTCTCTCTCTCCCTCTCCTCTCTCTCTCCATCTATGTACTGCTCTGTGGATGTCTCTCTCTCTCCCTCTTCTCTCTCTCTCCATCTATGTAGTGCTCTGTGGATGTCTCTCTCTCTCCCTCTCCTCTCTCTCTCCATCTATGTAGTGCTCTGTGGATGTCTCTCTCTCTCCCTCTCCTCTCTCTCTCCATCTATGTACTGCTCTGTGGATGTCTCTCTCTCTCCCTCTTCTCTCTCTCTCCATCTATGTAGTGCTCTGTGGATGTCTCTCTCTCTCCCTCTCCTCTCTCTCTCCATCTATGTAGTGCTCTGTGGATGTCTCTCTCTCTCCCTCTCCTCTCTCTCTCCATCTATGTAGTGCTCTGTGGATGTCTCTCTCTCTCCCTCTCCTCTCTCTCTCCATCTATGTAGTGCTCTGTGGATGTATCTCTCTCTCCCTCTCCTCTCTCTCTCCATCTATGTAGTGCTCTGTGGATGTCTCTCTCTCCCTCTCCTCTCTCTCTCCATCTATGTAGTGCTCTGTGGATGTCTCTCTCTCTCCCTCTCCTCTCTCTCTCCATCTATGTAGTGCTCTGTGGATGTCTCTCTCTCTCCCTCTCCTCTCTCTCTCCATCTATGTAGTGCTCTGTGGATGTATCTCTCTCTCCCTCGCTCCATCGATGTTCATCTTTCTTCTCTCTCTCTCTCCCTCTCCCCCTCTCTCTCTCTCTCTCTCTCTCTCTCTCTCTCTCTCTCTCTCTCTCAGGTACAGACCGCCCGCGGGCGACGCGCAGCGGGGCGTCCACCCCGGGCTCCTCGGCGGTCACCCCCGGCTCGCCGCCCAGCTACGCCTGCCGCACGCCCGGCTCGCGCACCCCCGGCAGCCACACGCCCAAGTCCTTCAGCCTGCCGCAGGAGAGGAAGATCGCCGTGATCCGCACGCCGCCCAAGTCGCCCTCCTCCGTCCAGAGGCAGCTGAAGGTGCTCAACCAGCCCCTGCCCGACCTCACCAACGTCAAGTCCAAGATAGGCTCCACCTCCAACCTGAAGCACCAGCCGAAGGGAGGGCAGGTAAAATCAGTGGTGGGCGGGCTTGAACTTTGCGAAAGGCTATATGCGCACTTGCGCAGCCAGTGGCGTCAGTTCAGAAAAAGCTACGGTATGGCAACATGACTGGTAAAGACACCAGTCATGTTGCCATACTTTAGCAACAGGCATGATACAGTACATTTAAATTTTCCCCTGTTTCTACGGTTTCTTGGGCTGGATATGGCAGCCTGAAATGGTTGTTCAAGTGCAGTTAAACTTGGCTTGTTAGTAAACGTGCCACAATTAACAATAATGCATTGCACCTGTGCAGCTGACCTGGGAATATACCATTTTGTCAAGTGACCATTTTGTGAAATTTTGCATTTGTAGTTATTTTACTGTAATTTAACAACACAATAACCAGAACAGATAGACAAAGAGACATTCATGGATTTATATTTAAAAGTAACTTTTATATTCCCCCCTGGACCCAGGGTATGGCAGCTGCATACCCCTGCCATACCCAATTGACGCCCCTGTGCGCAGCAGCCATTTTGGTCAGAAGTCGGGGTGTCTCTTCTCACTTCTTTCGCTGGTGCTACTAATGATACTAAAGAAGGCTCTGTTCCATTCTGGTCAGACAGAGTCTGTTGTTGTGCATTGTGCATGCTGGAAACACTCTGCTACACCAGTGGGTCTCAAATTGTGGTCCAGGGACCCTCGTGGTTCCTTGGGGATTCCAAATGACCCCTTAAAAAACAAGGGAATTTGGGAGTGATGACGCAAATAAGAAATAAGCTGACAAAATCTGAACTGGAACACTATACAATTTAAGATGATCTCTCCTGAGATCAGCTGAACTGTGGCCATCCACCTGAAAATATATTTACACTGGCTGCCCCCATTCACTTACGCTTTATTTTGAAGAGCCCCGGAAGCCTTCGTGTGTGTGCATGTGTGTGTAATCTGACGATTCTAGGAAGTCGGTCTGTTTGTTTACAAACGGTCACAAAACTAAAATCCTAACCGGGGACTACCATCACGGATGAGTGTAGCCGTGAAAAAGAGCGGCTCTCGGCCTTTACAACGTTATTTGCACCTTATTTGGAGATACAGCCGTTTTTATGTTACAGCATGGAATAGGAGTCAATGGAGAATAGACGCTCCACGTTGCTACTGGCTGCGTTGCGCCATGACGTATGCCGTTTTTTTTTTTCTTTCACCAGCACCCTTTGCAAGCGTCCGTTGCCCGGTTTCCATGGTAACCCTTAACTCTGTGGACGAGCCCTGTTACTGTACCAACGCTCTACAGCAGGGGTCTTCAACGTTTTCAGGCCAAGGACCCCTTAGTTAAGAGAAGGATGAAGCAGGGACCCCCACATAGATTCCATATAGTTTCATTGTTTGACAGCACGATCATCAGTGTTATTTTGGATTCATGTCAATTTGCGTTTGTATTTAACCACTTGTACCGTCAATACGTTCACCCTGTACTTAGTCTGCTCTTTTCCCCCTCTACACCAAAGCTCTTTGCCGAAAATAGCCAATCTACAAGCTCACAACGCCTCGCAGCGCGATAGCGTTGTGAGCTTGTAGATCTGCAATTTTTGGCTAAAGTTCTCAGAATATGGACGCTATAGGGTTCAAGTGGTTAATATAAAAAAGGAGAAAAAAAAGCTTCTATCACACAAAGATTTGGAGGACCCCCTGTGGTAACTCTGAGGACCCCCTGTTGAAGACCCTTGCTCTACAGCAATCAATGATTACAAACACAATATAGTGTTTTAACCAAACAATATCACTTACCCGAGTGATATAAACATCAGGATATGGGTTGACAACCACAACCACAGCAGATCCCACTACTGTAGAATGTCGGTGCATTAACAAGGCACGTCTCTTCATGCTGTAGTTGCATCGATAGCCAACACTAATCTCGGTCCAGCCAGCCAGAATTAACCGCTGGGTCCTCTTTATTCATTTGAGTCTTTTCTGTCAGGCCTAATATGGTGCACTATTAGACTATATGAACTGTTAATCACATAACCAAAGGCAGCAGACAGTCTTACCCATTTAGAACGGGTACACATGGAACATGGTCCCTGGAACTAGATATTTTGAGATGGGGTCCGTGGCCAAATACATATCATTTTGGGGGTCCTTCACATGAAAAGGTTTGAGAACCACTGACATAGTAGTCTCTCAAGAACAGACTAACTGAGCTCCAGTTAAGTGAAAAATACCTTTTCTTTGACGATGGCTGGCCAGATTGCTGACATATAGAAACATAGATGTTTTTCAAAAAACCTTAGAAGGATTCAAAAGACACTTACAGAATCGTGTCAAAATTCTAATTTTCACGATTTTTCAAAAATAGCAGATCTACAAGCTCGCAGCGCGGCACTCGGTGCCGCGCTGTGAGCTTGTATATCTGCTATTTTTCAATAGTTAAAGCATAAAATAATGAGACACAATAATGTGTACCCGTTCTGAACTGTTAATCACATAACCAAAGGCAGCAGACAGTCTTAATGTTTCATGTCGCCTGCAAAGGTCAGACTTGTCATTAACCTCGCTGGTCTCCGGGCGAGGATGTCGGCAGTCGTAATTCCGCTGTTTTGTGTCCTCTTTACAGGAAATGTGAGACACGGTCTGTTATTTGTACCAGGCTCAGGGGCGTCAATTGGGTATGGCAGGGGTATGCAGCTGCCATACCCTGGGTCCAGGGGGGAAGATAAAAGTTAGTTCTAAATATGAATCCATGAATGTCTCTTTGTCTATCTGTGCAGGTTATTATGTTGGTAAATTACAGTAAAATAACTACAAATGCAAAATTTAACAAAATGGTCACTTTAACAAGGTATTATAATTATATATTATATGTACTACTTCTTAAAATAAATATATCATGCCTGTTGCTAAGGTATGGCAACATGACTGGTGTCTTGCACGCGCACGAAGGCACGCGTGCAAGACACCAGTCATGTTGCCCTACCTTAGCTTTTTCTGAACTGTCCCACTGACCAGGCTACTCTGTTGCATAGATCAGTGGTTCTCAACCTGTGGGTCGGGACAAATTAAACATTGGTCAAAATGTCAAATATTAGAGACAGAAATTGTGAAAAGAGACGATCTACATGTTCACAACGCTTCGCAATGCAGTGACCCAGTTAAAATCTGATTATTTTGGGGGTCGCGGCCTGAAAAGGTTGAGAACCACTGGCATAGATCAGTGCCATGGTTCCCAAGGTTTTTTTCCCTCCCCCTCGGAGCACCCCATCTTACATCAGACAGAAGCTCAGACCCCCCCTCATATGCGCATGCATGCACCCACACACGCAAACATGCACATGCACATGCACACACTTCTGTTTTTCAGACTTGTTAACCTGCCTCTTATGCCCTATATACAGTATACGTCTTTTATGATGAATTGCAAAATATTTTATATATGACACGTTAAACTGATATCACATTGAATGGATGAAAGCAAGTGGTGATATTGTGAAACATGCTTTGGACTAGGGACGGGACGACAATCGTTATTGTGAAGCTACTAAAAGGCCAAATGAATACTTAATTTAGGAATGAGAAACATGTGAATGTTTCACTTTTTCCCAAGATCACTTTATTTTATTTGTTTAGTTTAGTTTTTCTCGACTTCTACTCCGGCTGTCATTCTGTGCTGGTTTTTGTCATTGGATGACCTTGCTATGGGCAGCTGTAGGAGAGGCAGGGTAGAATAGGATTCTGAGCATAAAATGGGTGGAATTACATGGTGTGTGTGTGAAATGTGAATGTTCATGCCACTGTGTGTGTGTGCGTGTGTCCGTGCGCGTGTGGTAAGAAGCGCTGACGAGTGAATTCAGGTCACAGTGGGTGACGTGAGACTTCAACTTGTCGTGAGGTTTCCTCCCACTCGTCTTCTTCAAGTCCTCCTCCTCCTCCTCATTTCCCCTTCCTCCCTTAGTTTCTCCTTGGCTCTTAATCCCAATGGAGCAGTTCTTAGACCAGCAAACAAAAGGCTACAATAGAAACACAAATGTGTGCATGCCTACTAGGGATGGGTATCGTCTGCGATACTTTTAATGGTATCGATTGCATGGCGTCGATACTATCGGGTATCGGTTCACGTAAAAACGAACGATACCTCGTTTCGATACTCTGGAACGCACCCCTGGCCGGTCGCATCTGTAACAGTTGGGCTACTGAGAGTTTAATGACTGCTTTAGTAGGCTACACTCGTTACTATGGAAAATAGCCGACAATAGCCTATAATGTTTATTATTATGATGATTATCCAACGTCTATACTCTCCGCTCCGCCACACTGTGTGATCATCATCATCACCTCTGCTCTACCGCTGTTAAACTTAAATAAAAAGATGATTGGTTTCCCATGTAGGAGTCCTGGGTTCAAATCCAGGTGCTTAGGCTTTTTGGTGCAGGCATGGTTTTGAACTCGGTCCCGATACGAGGGGATTAACTTGGATAGAGTTGGATAAAAGGATTCTGTGTCTCCCCCAGGTCTTCATTCCCAGTGTTAAATTGGATTTCAGCCACGTCCAGGCTAAATGTGGCTCCCTGACCAAGCTCCAACACAGTCCAGGCGGGGGAAACGTGAGTAACACCCACACAATTCCATCCATACAAGAAGCCAGGGGTTTACCGATTTACACTCATTACACGATACGATATGATACGATACAATACAATACAATACACGATATTGGACTCACGGTATCGATACGATACAGTGTCTTTTGAATCCTTCTAAGATTTTTCGAAAAAAAAAAAAGATATTTCTATGTCAGCAATCTGGCCAGCCATTGTCAAAGAAAAGGTCCTTTTCACTTAAATGGAGCTCAGTTTGTCTGTTCTTGAGAGACTACTATGTCAGTGGTTCTCAAACCTTTTCATGTGAAGGACCCCCAAAATTTGGCCACGGACCCCCATCTCAAAATATTTAGTTCTACCACCCAGAAGCAAAATTTGAGTTACAAACGTTATACATACGTTATATTCAAAGATTTGCACACATTTTCATGACTTTTTCAAAAATAGCAGATCTACAAGCTTGCAGTGCGGCACTCGGTAACGCGCTGTGAGCTTGTATACCTGCTATTTTTGTGTGTGTGTGTGTGTGTGTGTGTGTGTGTGTGTGTGTGTGTGTGTGTGTGTGTGTAGATCATGTGTACCGATTTTTGTGACTTTTGAAGAAAATATGTAGGAAAAGGAGCAAAAAGTGTGTTTTGGAGAAAATTCAAGATGGCGGAAAATCTATCCTGGCGCAAATGGGCGTGGCCTATATGGGGAGATGCGTCTTGACCCAAGGAATCCAGGGAAAAAAGAATTTTAATTTTCCGATCTACGGTTCAAGAGTTACGGGGCAAAACGTAAAGTGGGCCGTTATAGCGCCACCATGAGGCCGAGTGATGTAATTATTTTTCGATTCATTCTTAAAATCATTATGAATCTCCTCTCCGAGGTTTGAAACTGTAGCTCCTATGGTTTACGAGAGAAAAATACTTGAAAGTGATTTCTTGCATTGTCCCATTATAAGTCAATGGGGACAATTAAGCGTCGTTTTTTGCCGATTACGTCGGCATGGTAAGGCGGATCGGAACGAAAGGTAATAGAACACCATTCCCGGCCGAGCCGCACATTTTGATGTATATATTGCGCGAGTGACGTAAATGGTGCGGCACTAGTTACGCGCCGAAGTCAGGCTACATACACACACACACACACACACACAGACACACACACACACAGACCCACACAGCCACGTATAGGGAGCTGCACACAGCTCCAAAAAAAAAAAAAAAAAAAAAATAGCTTGATTGAATATTTAGATATTTGATGCAAATGTTACCAAATGTTAATTTTTTTTATTTTTTTTTTAAAAAGCCGGACTAGTTCGGGATCGGCACCCCGAACATTATTAATAAGGTCCAAATAAAGCCGAACTAGTTCGGGATCGGCACAATAAGAGTTAACCATGATAGATTCATTAAAAACACCCATTATTTTTTCTGGTGACTCATAATACCCTCCTAATATGTGAGCAGGCCGTGTTTTTTCCATAACTTTTTTCATTTATTTTGAATAATTTTTGAGCGGTGGTAGACCGCTCCATAGCATGGCCGTGTGTGTATCCGTGTATGTATCCGTGTATGTATGTATGTATGTATGTATGTGTGTATGTAGCCTGAACTACCACTCAGTGACCAGAGAGGGTGCTCTTGAGTCTAGTCTGAGCATCAACTGCAATACTCTCTCTCTCTCTCTCTCACACACACACGCACACACACACGCACACGCACACACACACGCACACACACACACACACACACACACACACACAACCACCGCTCAGTTCACACAGGTGTGATTTTTTTTTTGTATTTAATTTTTTAATTTTCCCAAATAATTATTAAAAATAAATGAAAAAAGTTATCGAAGAAAAACACGGCCTGCTCACGTATTAGGAGGGTATTATGAGTCACCAGAAAAAAATAATGGGTGTTTTTAATGAATCTATCATGGTTAAAATGAAGTTTGAAGTTACAATGGGTGATGTGTATGTGGAGAGAGGGCCTTCCACTGCTCCCTGTTGAAAGTGGAATATCCCTTTAACTCACACGGACAATGGCGTTCTAATTGCAACACCTGCTCTGTGCAGCATCACCCCATGTCTGCCTCACTTTCTCTTTGTTGTGTGTGTGTGTGTGTGTGTGTGTGTGTGTGTGTACGTGTGTGTGTGTGTGTGTGTGTGTGTACGTGTGTGTGTGTGTGTGTGTGTGTGTGTGTGTGTGTGTGTGTGTGTGTGTGCGCGCGTGTGTGTGTCTCTCTAGTGCTTGGTTTCATGTTAACCTACCTCCAGGGAACCGACAAGGCCATGAACTTGGCCTTGCTTAATGACATACATTGATTGCACTATTCCTACATTCACAGACTCTGTTGTATCATCTCTTTCGGTTCTTTACTGTAGCAGCAGTGCTCTTGCTCTGTTTTTCAACGTCATCATTCTTGCAGTTTTATACACATTTAGCTCATTCAGCCGCTATATCGCTTAATCACATGAACCCTAGTGTCCCTAAATGGTGCATTTATATAGCGCTTTTATCCAAGGCGCTTTACATAGGTTGTGCATTACATTCACCCATTCACACACACATTCATACACACATTCATACACCGGTGGCGGAGGAAACCATGCAAGGCACCAACCTACTCACCGGGAGCAATTAGGGGTTCAGAGTCTTGCTCAAGGACCCTTCGACATTAACTCAGGGGGAGCCCAGATTCGAACTGGGAACCCTTCGGGAACCCTTCGTGCTCTAATAACGGTTTCTCTACTCCTGAGCTATGCCACCCCTGTATTCTGATTATGTCACAATAGGCAAACATTCTGGGGAAAATACCAGACCTACTGCTATTCGTACAAGAAGTACAACAGAGTTGATCAGGTTAAATATGTTATTTGGGGCGGCAGTGGCTCAGGGGTAGAGTGGCCCAGTTCAATCCTGGGCTCCCGCAGAGTTGGTGTCAAAGTGTCCTTGAGCAAGACACCGAACCCCTAATTGCTCCCGATGTGCCTTTCATGGTTTCCTCCACCATCTGTGTATAAATGGATGTGTGAATGGGTGAATGTAATGCACAATTTATTAAAGCGCCTTGGATAAAAGCGCTATATAAATGTACCATTTACCAATTACATTTATATCGTTATCTGGTGTCATCAAAAGGGGTCCTCTGTCTGAACAATGGCTAATGTATTCACTGTACTGTTTGCAGATTCAAATCCAGACCAAAAAGGTTGATGTCAGCCACATCACCTCCAAATGTGGCTCCATGTCCAACATTCGCCATAAACCAGGTACGTGATACTGTCGTTTTTAAGTATAACTATCAATACTGCAATGTGGAAATACTCAAAATATAGGGCTTTCACAACTAGTATCTTTTACAGATCAACTATTTGAAAACACTGGTAGTCGATTAGTCGTTTACCTATTATATAATAATAAAGACGGCTTTTCACAGCTTTAAGTATCGGCGGTTCAAGTGGTTAAATATCTGAAAACGCATATTGACATGACTCCAAAATACACTGATGATCGTGCTGTCAAATGATTAAACTACAGTACATGGAATCCATGAAAAGGTTGTGGGGGTCCCTGCTTCATCTCTCTCTCAACTAAAGGGTTCTTGGCCTGAAAATGTTGAAGACCCCTGACTTAAGTAAAGAATGTGAATACCTTTTCCACCACTGCATGATGACTTTGTTCCATTGCGTCTTGTCCACCAGGGGGCGGCTCAGTGCGGATTGAGAGTGTGAAGCTGGACTTCAAAGACAAAGCCCAGCCCAAGATTGGATCCATGGACAATGTTACCCATGTGCCTGCAGGAGGAAATGTCATGGTAATTCTGTTCTGTTACGCTTTATCCTGAAATTCTCTGCGCTGCGACACGCGTTGTGAGCTTGTAGATCGACTATTTTCAGCAATTTGTATATTTGTCGACAAAATCAACTGTAGATTCAGTCGACTAAAATCTTATGATATTTAGTCGACTAAAACTTAAACGTTTCAAAACTTTGACTAAAACTAAACCAAAATTTGCAGGCAAAATCAACACTCACCCCATCAGGCACGTGCACATAGACATCAAAGGGGGCTTGTCTGTAAAAAGTACCCTCTCCAGACCATGAATGCAGTTTTTACTATGGTGAAAGTAATGTAAATGCCTCCTATTTCCATGCCATACCTGAAGGCAGCATTCAAGATAATTGCCTTTTCCAAACTCTCCTGACCTTGAATGCAGCATCTTGTGTTGAAAGAATCGCCCTCTTTGTGTAGATATCCATGCCGTTACGCCGCATCTCCAGTATTGACTTGATTATATGCTTTGTTCAGTGTGGCGAAAAATGCTATTTTTGATATTTTCACCAAAAGGCCCTTTTAGAAATTTCAGCCCCAGCCACTTAAGTCCCTTTTTTCCACTACAGGGCCAAACCAGAACTAGAACCAGAACTTTCCAGAACCAAGAACTTTCAAGAACCTGTGACGTTCCGGGACCAAGCTCTGCTTACGTTTTCCATATAACCAGACCCAACCAGGAAGGTCCCAAAAAAGAGCAGCAGTGCTGCTGGCCCCGCCCATGGGTTCCCAGGTTCTGGAAAGTTCTGGTTCCGCCTCGTAGTGTGGAAAAGGGGCTTACCATTCTCTGCACGTCCCTGCCAACCAGTGTTGTTTTTGACAGCAAATTTTGATTTAGTTTTAGTCATAGTCTTTTGAATAAAATATCATTTAGTTTTAGTCATAATTTAGTCTCCAGAAAAGTTTTAGTTTGAGTCTAATTTTAGTCAACTAAATATCATGAGATTTTAGTTGACTAAATCTACAGTTGATTTAGTCGACTAAAATGTATTTTGGCAGGCCTTGATGGCATCGTAATGACTGATTTTACACTTGGTTGCATGCTGAAAATAACCGATCTACAAGCTCACAACGCGTCGTAGATCTGCTATTTTCAGCAAGCAACACCCGAGAGCAACCAAACATAAAATGACTTTCTTCTCCACTAGTCCCTCCCTAACGTTTAAGTCTAGTTTTTATTTTGTTGACGAAATTGTCAATATATTTAGTCTTAGTTTTAGTCATCACAGCTTAGCTTTTAATTTGTTTTTATTTAGTTTTCGTCAGTGAGAAAAACGCAGTCGACACACATTTTTTTCGTCATAATTTTAGTCGACAAAATCAACACTGCTGCCAACTCCCCCCACCCCCCACCCCCTCCTTCCAGATCGAGAGCCACAGGCTGACGTTCCGGGAGGATGCCAAGGCCCGGGTGGACCACGGCGCCGAGATCGTCAACATCGGGAGCCCCGGGCTGGCGGGCGGGACCGGGGGCACGTCCCCCACCCGCCTGTCATCGGTGGGAAGCATGAACATACTGGAGTCACCCCAGCTGTCCACCCTGGCCCAGGACGTCACCATCGCCCTGGCCAAGCAGGGCTTATGAAGGCCCTGAATGAAGGCCCTCTCTTCTCTTCTCTTCTCTTCTCTTCTCTTCTCTTCTCTTCTCTTCTCTTCTCTTCTCTCCTCAGCAACACGCCTCTGTTGGATCCCCCCTCGCCTCATCTCATGAACCCCTCCATAACACACACTCACACACACACACACACACACACACACACACACACACACACACACACACACACACACACACACACACACACACACATACTGTACACACACACACACACTAGGGCTGTCACGATTATGACATTTTACATGACGATTAATTGTCCCTCAAATAATTGCGATTAACGATTTAATTGTGTTTTTTGTCGTTGACAGTTACATTTCTGTTTGGCTTGTAGGCTTTGAAGTTGCACATGGCAGATATGACAAAGGACCTAAATATACAAAGAACTTACTGACACATTTGACAACTTTATACTTAAAAAAAAGAACATTGATAGTGGAAATAGCCGATCTACATGCGACGCGTTGTGAGCTTGTAGATCTGCTATTTCCACTATTTTTGCCTTTTATTTGAAATATATGAACATTTTTCAACATGGAAACGATTATGACGATTGACTAAAAATGATTAGACGCTTATGTAATAATTGTGACAGCCCTAACACACACACACACACACACACACACACACACACACACACACACACACACACACACACACACACACACACACACACACACACACACACACACACAGCACCGCTCTCCCTTCAATGTCAACTACATGCAACCATGCATCCGTCACAGCCTCTCTAGGTGCTTGACCCCCCCCCTCGACCTCCCCCAGCCTCCCCCAGCCTCAGATGACCCTGGTTCTCCTGTCCTTGTAGTTGGTGGTTGACTGTCCCGTGCGTCAGCAGTCCTCCCGCGACCCCCCTACCCATGCTACCATCCTACCCATTCTTCTATCTCTGGATATAATGTTTTAAGCTACACAGCCCGCCGGAAGGAAGGGATCCGAAAAGACTGAATTCTAACATTTCTCTTTCCCGATCCCTTAAGAAAATGGAGGGAAAAAAAGAGGCATACGCTCGTTTTTTTTCTTCAATATTTGATTTGCTTATTTTGTAATTCATTTGACGTCATTTGACTTTGGACTGTTTTTTTATTTTTTTTTATTTTTTGTGTAGTGATGCTAGATAACCTGGTAAGCCTGTTTTTATGTGTGGTTGGGCGCAGGAGTCACGTGGCGGAAATATCTTCCGCCCCCGCGACACTGTCACGCAACGCGAGTGTAGATTTAGCGCAAGTGCCAACGGGAGGTCCTAGAATCCCAGGCAGATTGATTTAAAAGTGTTTGTCAAACGAGGCATTTCCCATTTGGAGATTGTACAGTCTGAAAACCATCACCACATTCCACTCGCTCAAAGAGAACGACAAGCAAAACCAACCACGACACATGTCCATCACAAAAGATACGGTACCGAATGTGAGCTATAGATACTAGACGCTAGACTCTAATCTTAAAGTGTGTGTGTGTGTGTTTGCTTGTGCGTGTGCATGTGTGCGTGCGTGTGTGTGTGTGTGTGAGTGAGAGAATGACTTAACTTACAGAAACAAGGCGTGTAATTGTAATTGTAAAAGAATGGCTGATGATGTACTGAGCATGTCTGCTACAATGTGATATTTCCTAGATGAGCGGCGTTCTTTTTTGCTTTTGTTTTTAATCATATGATTTCCTGATAAGTATGTGCTGAATTGTTGGACAATTGTGTTCTGTTGCAGTTTTATTTTCTTTATATATCTACCAGTATATAGAAAGAAAGAAGGAAAAAAAAGGATACCATTTTGTTCCCTGTGGCTGCACTGGCTTAGCACTTAAATGCGGATGACCATTGCAGCTATGTTGAATCAAATGCTAAAAGGCTAGCTTTCCAATAGATTTGTTTTTTGTTTTTTTTGTCCACAAACCATTGGCTGCTCTTCTTGTTCGGTGATTTGGGCACTGATTTTAATGCAACAATGCTATTATGTTGGCATGGTAAAAAAATAAAAATAAAATAAAATAAAAAAATAACAGAAAAAAATAATTAGGTCTGTACTAATGTAGCTATCATGAACTTATACTGCAGTTAGATGTCTTCAGTGTGAGTGACATTGGCTAGAGGAGTGCATTCCGGTGTCTATACTGTACCACCCATTGTCACAGCCTAATAGTCAACCCCATTCGCTACAAGCAACCCCCATTCCCTTAGCTTCTCCGTTGTTAGCCTTGAATGAGCAGAAATGCCTGTAGTCACTCGGGTGACCAAAGTTGAACGCCTGGAGCTTTATATGAAAACATTCCACAATAGGGCTGGGTATTGAAAAAAAAAGAAAAAAATACATAAACAGAAAGTTTATCAATTCATGGGTCCATTTTCTCTACTGGCCTTGGTTTTGAGTAATTAAAACTTGCACTCCTATAAGGGAGACGTTATGTTTTTGTATTGTTTATGGGCGTCATCCAATTCGACCAAAAGATGTTCAACTGTAAAAAGAACGCCCGATTCCACCTTATATACGTATACTGTACTGTAAAGCCTTCAGTGAAAGGTTCTAGTTTAGAACCATTTTGAACGACCGGTATACCTGCCTATTGATCATTTTTAACAATACCCGGCCCTAAGTCCACCAGAAGAGCAGCTATGGGGCACACGGTAACTGTTGTTGCCGTGAGGCCATTTTGACCGTGCATACGTGACCTTATTGGGGGGAGGGGGGAAACGGACGAAATCATACCTTAAGAAATGAATGGAATGGAACTTATTATTATTGCAAAAAAAGAAAATGTTCTGGCTTATTCTGTGGTCACCATAATGACCCTCTCTCTCTCTCTCCCCTGATGTTGGTTATTAACCCCTCCAGTGTTTGTTTCTGTGCTCTACTTAACCCTCCCTCGCTCTCTCTGCCTGTGTAAGTGTATTTAAGAGACCATGTAGTTGTGCACATTTTTCCAATGTTTAAAAACATACTGATGACAGATGCTCCTACAGAAATAAAGAAAATAAAAATAAACGTTCACTGTATTCATTTTTTTTATCCACTTAAAGTTTAAGGGTTTAAGTCATATACCCTCTAGAGCAGGGGTCTTCAACACGAGGTCCTCAGAGATACTACAGGGGGGCCGCCAAATCTTTGCGTGATAGGATCGTGTTTTTACATTAACCACTTGAACCCTAGCATCCCTATTCTGAGTGGAACATTACCCACAAATAGCAGATCTACAAGCTTAAAACGCCTCGCAACGCGAGGAGGTTGTAAGCTTGTAGATCGTCTATTTTTGTCAAAGAAGAGCAGACTAAAGTATTTGATGGTTCAAGTGGTTAAATGTCTGAAAATACACATTACTCCAACATGATGACAGTGCTGTCAAACAAGACTAAGCTGTCTAAGAAATCTATGAAAATCTTTCTTCTGCAGCACAATTTTATACAATATGTTGTGGGGGTCCCCGCTTCATCTCTCTCTCAGCTAAGGGGTCCCTGGCCTGAAAACGTTGAAACCCCTGCTCTAGAGAGCTGGACTTGAATTACAATTTGTACTTTGACCACTTTTTTCCCGTCTACGCCAAGGGCCCTATTTTGCGTGTCGCTTTACCCCTTATGCCTAAACGTTTTTGGCATGTTTTACTATTTTGAAAAACCTTTTCAAATATTTCCAACACCTGATCTACATCGACACATTGGGAGCGTGTAGATCGTCTATTTAAACTATTTTTAAATGTGTTTCAAAATAGTAAAAAGATAAGGGGTAAGGCTGCTGGGGTTCAAGTGCTAAAAGGACAACTTCACCCATTTTAAACCTTTGTATAGCCTATAATTGTACTTCACTAAATAATGCTCATGCATAATATGGCAGTATGGCACTATATTTTTCAAGCTAATAGAAACTGCAGGCTTTCTATTCCTGGAAAGTTAGTATGCTATAATGGAAGTCATTGTTCTCGAGTTAATACAGATATATTCTTTATTTTTATTTTTTGTTTGAAAAAATCAGACCCAGTGTGAAGTTGAGCGGTGCGTTTGGCGAGTTCATTCCAATATTAGCTATAGGAACAATGTTAAATCCCTATCCATTCATTTCAAGGCTGCTCAACAGCATCACTGGGTGGCTGCAGCCATGCTCATATTAAAGTAAAGTAAAAGTATTCCTCAAAAGTACAGTACTTGAGTACATGTCCTTAGTTACTTTCCACCACTGGTAGATAGTATCTATGGGAAAGACTACTGGCCTAGAGTTATGTATAGAGTAGTCTCGCGTAGCCAGACAACTATTCCACAATCTCCGAATGCTATATAGAGTCTGGAACGGCAGCTCCCGAACGGCGAGTATCGGAAGTAGCAACTGCTACACGGAACTGTAGTCCCATTGGAAACATAACAGAAACACAATAGCTCAGACAAAGTCATTCGAGCGGCCTATTCTTGTTATGGGTGTATAGTTTAAGAAAAGGTTTGAAAACATCATGGAGGTAACACCAACAACACCAGAGAAAGACAAAATAACGCCCCCAGAAATATTGAAAGGAGACTTAACGCTTCCAGTAGGACATGTTATTGCTACTGCACCAAGGGAGCGGTTGCGTCACATTCGCTTTATCTCGCACTCATCGTTTCTATTACCGTTTGCCAGACTGTATGCCGGGAGCATTTGCCCAAATCGCGGAGGCAACAGTCTGGCCTCGCGAGACTATGTATAGAGCAATTAAAGCTGTATATCCTAACTTTTATGCCCTGGATTCCAACCCCAGGTATACCTCATGAGAGATCAAACATTATGTGATTCAGGCAGTAGTACTTATCTTCAACCAGTAGGTGTCCTACCCGACACCAGGATCTGCATTTCTCAGTGAGTGGAAGATAGAAGACCATGCAGACCACCTCCAGCTGCAGATGTGGTGTAGATCATAGCAAGCTACAGTATTATAATAAAAGCTTCAGTTCTGGGTTGCAGCTTTACAGTTTATTCATATAACAGTATCTCTAATATACAGTATTTTTAGTCCACAATAAAGAAATATCGAGTATGCCTACCTACCTAGTCCATAGGCCTATGGCTATAAAACAGGGCAACCTTTTTGATGAAGTGCCATGTTTTCATTTTCTTGATAGTCAGTGTGCCATATCAACATTAAGTTTAATTATGACACCAAATCTAAGTAAAATATTCCCAAATGATTTTGATTGTCAATAGGCTATACATTTCCCCCCTATGGAGTAACTAGTCAGGAGTTTGAATGAATGTAGAATTGTGTGGAGGATGTAATTTGTATGTGAGGGGACTTTAGTCAGTATATTTAAACCTCTCTCACACTATGCCAGTGTGCCAGTGGTCACCCTTCCCTGTGTCAATGTTGGCACCCGTGCCTAAGGTTGCCTACAGTATAAGCAACCTGTTGATGTGATCAGGGGCGTCACACCAAATTCTGGCCCCTGGGTACAAGGATTCACTGCGGGCCCCCCATGAATGTTAACTATTGAAAAATAGCAGATATCTGTGCCGCGCTGCGAGCTTGTAGATCTGCTATTTTTGAAAAATTGTGAAAATGTGTGCAAGAGACCTATGTTTCCATGTCAGTGCAGTGGTGCTCAAACTTTTTCATGTCAAAGACCCCCAAAATGATATTTGGCCACGGACCCCCATCTAAAAATATTTAGTTCCAGGGACCCCCCCCCCCCCCCCCCCCCCGAAGCAAATTTTGAGTAACAAATGTTCGCTTAAAAAACACATACATTCAAAGATTTGCACACATTTTCACGACTGCACTCGATGCCGCGCTGTGAGCTTGTTTATCTGCTATTTTTCAACAGCTTAAGTTACTAGGGCCCCTCCACCTTGGGCCCTAGTAACTCATTCCCACTTCCTCCCCTTGTGACGCCCCTGGATGTGATGCCAATGGTGAAATATAAGATTCCCAGCCTTCACATGTGATCCGGTCAGGTTTTTCCTTCAGTCTGTGTGTCATATATCATAGCCTAATAATAATCACATGCTACCAGTGGGTCTGCATCACATCACTCAGGCAGGTTGGGTTGGTTGTCAAGGCCAACATCTGTGCATTCACTGCGGCTCTAAGCCCCGCCGTCCGCTGATCATAAATCACTGTATGTGTAACCACTCTGTGGAGCTGTTCACTGATGGTGGTGCTGAATACCCCCCCCCCCCTTCTCTCTCTCTCTCTCTCTCTCTCTCTCTCTCTCTCTCTCTCGCCCCCCACTCTCTATCTCTCCCTCCCTCCCACCCACACTCTCTCTCCCCGCGACCGATCGACACTTGCAGCCATTTTACACGAGCCGAGCGCACTCATGTCATGAGTGGAGTCGGTGTGACGGGCGACTCGTGGTCACCTGCTGGACGGGTACGCAGCAACAGCCGCCGCGCCGCCGATCAGTACCGGTAGGACAAGAAAAAAAAAAGGTCGGTCAAGATGGTGAAGCGGAAAAGCCTGGACGACTCTGACCAGGAGTGTGGCAAGGGAATACCGTTCCCCATCCAGACGTTCTTATGGAGACAGACCAGGTTAGTGTGTGTGTGTGTGTGTGTGTGTGTGTGTGCGTGCGCGCATGTGCGTGTGCTCAGTGCATATTGATAACAGGTGTTTGGCCACTGCCGAAAATAACGAGCGGATCATCTTCACACAGCTGTCACACTCCGGAGTCGCCTTAAAAAGCGTGTTTAACACACAGCTAGGCGTCAAAATCAAACGGTGTTTGATTTGAACGCGTGCATGTTGTATCGATGTCATTGAGGGTGTCAGTCCCCCACTGACACTGTTTGAATTGGACACGGAAGCCGCGGTCAGTGCAGGATCCACCAAGTGATTTGTGTGCGCCTGCAGTGACTTTGCAATGTGACGATGATGTGCGTGCGTTGTTTGAATATGAATCGAGTTGAGATTGAGCACACAGATTGTGATGTCACACCTGTAAGCCAGGCATACATTTACCTTGTAACCAGGCCAACAGCACAGCACACAGAGGCGTCAATTGGGCATGGCAAGCTATGGCAGCTGCCATACCTTGGCTACAGGTGAAATAATAAAATGTACTTTTCATTGTGTCTGTTGCTAAGGTATGGCAACATGACGAGGGCGAGGGCGCGCGTGCAAGACACCAGTCACGTTGCCATACCTTAGCTTTTGCTGAACTGACGCCACTGACAGCACAGCACAGGCTGCTGCTGTGTGTGTGTGTGTGTGTGTGTGTGTGTGTGTGTGTGTGTGTGTGTGTGTGTGTGTGTGTGTGTGTGTGTGTGTCTGACTGCTTCTAATCTACACAGTGAGGAGGACTCACTCCACGAGAAGACATTATAGGTCCTCCTGTAGGCTACATTATGTTCTGTATTGACATCATAAAGATGATCATTCAGATACAATTTCCCTGTTTAATGTTCTCGTTGTTTTGTCAATAAGTGCATGTTCCTTTTGTCGTATAAGCAGCAATTAAGCATGTTTTGATTAGTTTTGATTGTATCTTTTCAGTGCATTTTTGCGTCCGAAGTTGGGAAAACAGTATGAGGCTTCTTGTGTGGTGAGTAATATCCATAATATGACCATGTCTGTGATGACAGAAAATGTCATCATTTTCACTTTAACACTGCAATCCTTATTTTAATGAATAAAACATGTTGTACAATATGAGCTCATTACTCCAGGAAACCATTCTTTTATTAGTAAAAGAATGGTTTATATAGACTGCATTTAAATACAGTAGGCCTATTATAGCGCATTGAATTGCTCAAAAGCACTTTACAACGTATTAATTTTACATTCACACTCACAATAAAGATGGTGAGGAAACCGTGCAAGCCACCCAACCTGCTCATCGGGAGCAGGTAGGAGTTCAGTCAGTGTCTTGCTCAAATACACTTTGACATGGAGCCAGGGATCGAACCAAGATGGCCGCTCTACCCTCTGGAGCCACTAGCTGTCTGCCTCCCTCTGACGTAGCAGTGGTTGGAGTAGTTGGAGGTGGGGTTGGCATCCTTATAGGGTCCAATTCCTTAACGGTTCCCTTTAATGATTCCAATAGGGCGTTCCAAATGGACCCTAACGGGTCTGTAACTCTGAGAGTGTACAAATGGAGCCAAATGGATCCTTCCGGGTCCATTTGGTTCCATTTGTACACTCTCAGAGTTATGGTGGTCCTTTAATTTAAAGCAGGGGTCTTTAACAGGGGGTCTCCTCAGAGTTACTACAGGGGGTCCTCCAACATTGTGTGATAGAAACTTTTTTTTTACTCTTTTTTTTATATTAACCACTTGAACCCTAGCGTCCATATTGGGAGAACTGTAGCCAAAAAATAGCAGATCGCAAGTTTGTTAAATATCCGAAAACACAAATTGACATTAACCAAAACACACTGACTATTGTGCTGTCAAACGATGACACTAGAAAAAAGGTTGTGGGGGTCCCTCCTTGCTTCACCTCTCTCTCAATTAAGGGGTCCTTGGCCTTAAAATGTTGAAGACCCCTGATTTAAAGGTTTGAGAGCCACCGGTATTGTAATTGCATAGCAGACATGGATTCCACATGCCAGCTCTGGAAAGGGTGATTAAAAAACGGTTCCAGAAACGGTTCCAAATATGATGGAACCGATTCCGGTTCCTCAATGTTGGATCCGGTTGCTCCGGTTCCGGATCCCAACCCTAGCTGGAGGAGTAGAGGTGTGTTACGGCCACTAAACATGGCTCGAACACCAATGGCCATAACATAATAATAGGACAAAGTCGGGTCTCAAAATGCAACACATTTTATTTTAAATTCAGACACTAGTTATGTTTCTTTATTTACAACAACTATGAGGGTAGTAGAAACAACAAAACTAAACCCAAAAAGTGAGACCTAACTAAATCCAAACGGAACAAAAAAAGATCGTCCAGAAACTAAAAAGAGGGGAGTCTGGTGAGCCAATCACTATGTGACCGTAGTCCCACCAGACTCCCATAACCTACCAAAACAAAATAAACAAGACTAAACTAACCACAGAAAGAAACGCCAAACAATACTTACGAGTTACGACCAAGCCCATCATAACTCAACTAAACCAGGAATATATATACGTGTGTGTATATATATATATATATATATATATATATATATATATAAAAATACATGGCTGGTGTTCGGTGCTGGGTTTAATCTGACTGAGAGCAGCTCCTCTTATAGCCTAGGCCCTAATCATGAACAGGGAACAGCTGAGACAGGGAGGGCAGCCAGAGCATTCACAATAGATGATGAACAGGTGAGTGTCTAGCCATGGAACAGATCAGAGCCAAGATAGACACTAAAGAGGACGAAGGAGCATTAGTGAACAGATAAGGTAATAATGCGGTAGAGTGAGGTTTGCAGGCGCATAAGAAGGTGGTCTGGTCTCTCTACTACCCTGGTGTCGGGCAGTGTTAATTTTGTTCACTAAGACTAAAAGACAAATCAGAGATCTAAGACTAAAGCTGGTTGCACACTGCTGCGTTTTTTTGTTGCGAAATGCGTTTTTCAGGGCAAGGAGAGAGAGAGAGAGATAGAGAGAGCAAGGGACCCAGTGGTCCGAAAATAAATACGAAACGGGTGGCAGTGTGCAAGCGTGATTGACATAACGTGAGGTTGATTTCTTTATTTACGTGCTCCGAAATTCGCTCCTATATTCGGCCAAAAAAACGCAGCAGTGTGCAACGACCTTAAGACTAAATGACATACTGGCGTCGGGTAGGACACCTACTGGTGTGGAGTGGTGGAAGTTTGGTCTCTCCCAACGCGGCAGGCATGAGATTGAATCCCCAGGATAGAAAATAAAACATACAAATTACAGCTTTAATACACCTGCAAATCAAGGGTGCGCTAGATTCCGTATTTAGCAAATGAGTTCCCCCCGTCTGGTGTCCTCCTCTTGCCTGCGGGAGAGGGAAAGGGAAGGGAGGGGGAGGGCGCAAACCCATTAATGGCATCTTGACAGGGACGTGCTGGCCATTGGGAAAAGCGGGACAACTCCCGAACGGCCGGTTCATTCCAGGCCGGTCCAGGCCGGCCATTAGGAAAAAAATACAAATAAAATGTTGGCCTTCGCTCCATTTTGAGGGCTGGGCGGCCAACAAAGTAAACTCGTCACTGTCAGGCAGAAACCTTGTATCTCCAAGTTTCAAATTTGTACATTTTTTCGCAAAGCAAAGCCCTGCTTAATCATACAAGGCCGTTGCACAAAAGTAGTGAAAACAGCAGATCTACAAGCACAGGTGCGAGGCGTTGTGTGCTTGTAGATCGGCTGTTTTCACTAGTTTAAATCATTTTTAAAATGATAAATACAAAACAAACGGTTTTGGACATACAAGGTTTCCACTCGACAACGACGAAATATAACTCATTGGCCCACTGGCTTGTCACTTGTCATGATCTGAAATGGCAAATCTTTGAGTAGCAGCTGCAGCGCTATAGAGAGATCTATAGAGAGATCTCTCTCTATAGCGCGCAATGAGGGCCTCTACAACTCTTTTTTCCCGGGCTGAATCAGCCGGGGCCCAGCACGTCCCTGCATCTTGACATCCCTTTGGATCTAATTCTAAACAAAGCTGCCACTGTTTGCTCCCAGATGCATAGCCTCGCTCGGGGGGCCATGTGGGACCTTTTGCTTCCCAGAGGCAAGGCTTTTGGTTTCTGTCTGATGTCTTCCTCTCGCTCTCTTTCTCTCTCTGGCTGTCTCCCCAGTCCTTTGAGCGTGTGCTGGTGGAGAATAAGCTCCACGGCCTGTCCCCAGCCCTGTCGGAGGCCATCCAGAGCATCTCTCGCTGGGAGCTGGTCCAGGCGGCGCTGCCACACGTTCTCCACTGCACCTCCATTCTCCTGTCCAACAGGAACAAGCTGGGTGAGAACACGCGCACATTTACATTTCGTCGTTGTCGGGTGGAAACCTCGTATCTCCAAGTTTCAAATGTGTATGTTCTTTCGCAAAGTAAAGCCCTACTTAATCATACAAGGCCGTCGCACAAAAGTGATGAAAACAGCCGATCTACAAGCACACAACGCCTCGCACCGCGAGGCGTTGTGTGCTTGTAGATCGGCTGTTTTCACTAGTTTAAATCCTTTTTAAAATGATAAATGCAAAACGAACAGTTTTGGACATACAAGGTTTTTACCCGACAACGACGATTTACAAATGCCTTTTAGATGATATTTAGAATGTTCCACAATGAATGTAGTGTCTGTCTCCAGGACGTCAACCCATTAAGACCTGGAATGCATTAGTACTTTAACCATTATTTCATGCTTAAAAAAAAATAATAGCAGATCTACAAGCTCTCACCGTGGCACTCGGTTCCGCGCTGTGAGTATCTGCTATTTTTTGAAAATGTGTGCAAGTCTTTGAATATTTTGACCCGATTCTATAAATGTCTTCTAAATCCTTCTTCTAAATCAGTGGTTCTCAAACCTTTTCATGTCAAGGACTCCCAAAATGATGTATTATGTATTTGGTCGCAGACCCCCATCTCAAAATATGTTGTTCCAGGGACTCTCCAGAAGCAAATATTATTTAATGTTACAGATGTTTGCTT
Organism: Nannobrachium achirus; assembly: GCF_963921795.1. NCBI lineage: Eukaryota > Metazoa > Chordata > Actinopteri > Myctophiformes > Myctophidae > Nannobrachium > Nannobrachium achirus. Next base: position 20,259,133 of record NC_137831.1, read on the forward strand.
TTAACACATGGGCTGCTAAGGTTTATAACATTTATAGCTGTTGCTGCTGCCACCATTGACTTACGCTTTGTTTTGACGTGCCTCGCAAGCTTCGTGCGTGTGCACGTGCGTGTCCAGAGAAGATTGAGGAGGATAATCCATTTGTTTACAAACGCTCGCGAAACTAAAATCCAAAAATCGCGGTAAAATCGCGGTAAAGTGTCGCCGTGAAAACAATCAGCTCTCTGCTTCCATGGGGCTGTTTTCATGTCATTCTGAGATAAAGCCGTTCTTATGTTTCAAAGTAGAATGTAAAGCATGATAAGTCCTTCCGTGATGTCTTCCCCAGAGGGGCTGCCTTCACTGACTGGGTGACGTAATGGACTCAGGTCATGCAAAGGGCAGCTGCAGTCTCAAAAAGTTAACTGTTTGTTGCCTCGTCTGTGGACGATATAACTTCCTGTGGCAGGGGGACACCTAGTGGCCATAACTCGTCCCTGAACGAGTTTGGCTCCCCAGGTGTTAAAAATCGATATTCAAAGATTTGCAAAAGCAATCAAGATTTTTCCAAAATAGCAGATCTATTAGCTTGCAGTGCGGCATTCGGTGCCGCGCTGTGAGCTTGTATATCTGCTGTTTTTTATAGTTAAAGCATAAAATAAAGGGGCGCACGGTGGCGCAGTCAGTAGTGCTGTCGCCTCACAGCTAGAAGGTCCTGGGTTCGATTCCCGCCGGGGGACACTGTGGGTGCTGGGGGCGTGTTCCCTCCTCCGCGTCATCAGTGCCCACACCCTAGGTGGGGTTGGCAAAAGGGCCTTTCTGTGTGGAGTTTGCATGTTCTCCCCGTGTCTCCTAGGGTAGATACCCTCACAAAAACATGCAGTAATCCTGGTCTCTATAAAGCCTCCCCCTGGCCAGCCGGGGCGCCTGATGGAGGGGAATGGAACTGGTTGGAATAACGTGTTCCTTCCACGCGCTACGTCCAACCGGGGAAGCTCCCCCTGTCAGGTGAAAAGAAGCGGCCTGCTCACTCCTCATGCATTGAAGGAAGCATGAGCTCAGTTCGGGGCCCTCCCCAGGTTGGCAGAGGGAGAGTAGAGCCCAGGATCACAGCTTAGGCAATTGGCACCGGGTGAAAAAATGGGTTACAAAAATCGTGGGATAAAAAAAAAAAAAAAAAAAAAAAGCATAAAATAATGGTTAAAGTTGCTCCAGGTTTTAATGGGTATTAAAAGACCATACCGGGGGCAGTACATGTCTATTAATATCTTCAATCTTACAGAGTATTGTATATTTATGAACTTCAGCATTTTGTTTACATTTTGCCCATTTTGTTTACATTTTCACCCAAGTCATTAAAATCGAATTTACTGAATTATTGAGTCAACGAAAGCTAAACATTATTGCACACTTAATAAATCATGAGCGTTTGAATTTCATTCATAAATCATGTTTTCCCCCGGGGCGTTTATTGATGGCCAGACTTCAGATCAATTATAAACACTCTAAAATGCGGCTGTAACGTAGATTTGCCACAACGTAACCATGCAATGACTCTTGGCGTGTTGGAAGACCTACAGACAGTAGTACCTCCACCAGTAAGTCCCCGTGAGGAGATTTTCATACCACACTGAGATGAGTGGTAGCCATCGGCTATTGTTGCACAACAAAGAGCTACAACAAATTATCCTACTGTCAATGCACATGAAGACATTATATTCACATGTGAAAATATAGAGACTGTCACAGGTAGTGCTGGTACAATAAGATGTACATAAAATACATACAACCCCGCTCCAGCAACAGTCCTCAATTCCGCATTAATTGTCAGCCAACTCCTAACCCATGACAAGCAGTGGTAGAAAGTTACTAAGTACATTTACAAGTAGGCTACAATTACTTGTTTCATTATTCTTTTTATATTAAAAAATCAATAAAACAAAAATCTAAAATAAATGAAAAAAGTATTCGAAATACAGACATGGCCCCCTCATGGACGGTTGAGTCACCAGAACCGAGGACGGGTGTTTTCGACCAATCTAACATGGTTAAAATGGAGTTTGCAGTTTGTATAGCAAATCTGCTAAAATGAATATCAAATATCTAAATGCTGAATCGAGCAACTTAAAAACTCTCTGTGGTGTTCACAAAAGACTGACAGTTCATGTCACAATCACTGTGACCCAAAGCGATTTACGATATTATCGCAATATAATCAAAATATCCGATTCGATTCAATGATTTAAAATCGATATTATTTAGCAAGGAATAAAATCTGTGTGAAACGTGTCAATAGTGCATGTTTCTAAGGGAAACATCTATTATTATGGATATAAATAAGTAAACACTGTGATTCTCTAGCAAATACATGGATATTATATTTCAACAGATATGGACAAACCTGCACCTTGACATGAACACAGAGATTACACACATTTATCGATAGACCAAGATAGCTATATGGAATGGAAAAGTAATTAAACCCCTCTTTTTAATTTTCCTTCTTGAAATACAAGGCACAGATACCTAGTTCCCATAATCCCATACTGTACAATCAATTATTTGCACTGCAAAACGATTTGATACCGGCATTTTAAACAATGCCGATACGATACAAAGCCAAAACGGTACGAAATATGCTTTCGCATATCGATATAGTAAGTAGATCATTGCAAATTAAAATAGATTTTTCGATTCAGTTACTATATCGTTATGTAATGGAAGTTTTTGAAGTTACTATAAGTAAGTTAAACAAATCAGGAAGATGCAGGACTGCATTGTCAGGAATCAGACTTCATTCTTTATTGTAAATCTCATCACAGAAGAGAGGCACACACACACACACACACACACACACACACACACACACACACACACACACACACACACACACACACACACACACACACACACACACACACACACACACACACACAGTCGGCATATTTGAAATAGGATGTGTGTGAGTCGGCTGTTTGTAAGGGGTTTGTCAGGTAGGAACAGGACATCTAAAAAATCAATAGAGGGTATGCGCGTGACATCATCACCGTACCAGGAAGTTATGCGGGATCGCCTACTGAGTGGCAAAAAACTACTTTTTGGCCTTGAAAGCCTATACAGCCAAAATCTGATTGCTTTAAACGATGTTAAACAACGTTAATCTCACTTTGCCACTCGATTTGCCATTCACTTTATGCATGCGCATACCCTCTATACCACAATGATTGTTATATGAATTTTGCCACCACAGTACACCCCTAACGATTACCGTGCCTCACCGCAGGCCACCAGGACAAGCTGGGCGTGGCGGAGACCAAGCTGCTCCACACCCTCCACTGGATGCTGCTGGAGGCGGCCCAGGACTGCAACCACGAGCCCAGCCTGGGCCACGCCTGGTCGGCGGGCAGCAGCAGCAGCGCCTTCCTCCAGCAGCCCGTGGGGAACCAGGGCTCCTCCTCCTCGCCCCAGGGGGCCCCGCCGCCGCCGGGCTCCTGCTCGGGCTCGGCCCTGCTGGGCGGCTCCGGCTCGGGGCCCCCCCGGGGCCACAGCGAGTCGATGCTGGAGGAGGACGAGCAGGCGCGCGCCAAGCTGTTCAACAAGAGCATGGTCACCGTGGAGCTGTTCGTGTTCCTGTTCGCCCCGCTCATCCACCGCATCAAGGTACTGTTTGTGTTCCTGTTCGCCCCGCTCATCCACCGCATCAAGGTACTGTTTGTGTTCCTGTTCGCCCCGCTCATCCACCGCACAAACGGCCTGGCTCACGTGTTTATTTTTGGAACACAGTTCTTATATGACGCCATATTAAATGCGTCTATGGCAGGGGTCTTCAACGTTTTCAAGCCAAGGACCCCTTAGTTGAGCGAGAGATGAAGCAGGGATCCCCACAACATTGTCATAGATTCCATATAGTTTCATCGTTTGACAGCACAATCATCAGTGTATTTTGGATTCATGTCAATTTGTGTTTTCAGATATTTAACCACTTGAACCATCAATACTTAATAAACTTGACCTTTCACCCTGTACTTAGTCTGCTGGTTTTCCCCCCTACAACGAACCTCTTTGCCAAAAATAGCCGATCTACAAGCTCACAACGCCTTGCAGCGCGTTGTGAGGTTGTAGATCTGCTATTTTTGGCTAAAGTTCTCAGAATATGGACGCTAGGGTTCAAGTGTTTTATATAAAAAAGGAGAAAAAAATGTCTATCACTCAATGATTTGGAGGACCCTCTGTAGTAACTCTGAGAACCCCCTAGGGGTCCCGGACCCCCTGTTGAAGGCCCCTGTTCTATGTGAATTCAGAATGGGATGGAATAAACGTGTCCCAGGTAGGATGTTTAAATTACGTCAGACTTCGGTGCTCTATTGGCGCTAGTTTTAAGTGTGCATTAATTATACTAGGAAATGAACTCGTACTGGTTTTCATCTTACAAACACACACACACACACACACACACACACACACACACACACACACACACACACACACACACACACACACACACACACACACACACACACACACACACACACACACTTTCTCTCGCTCTCTCTGCCACTATTGATCTCTGTGTGTAAACAGATGGAAGGGCTTGGTTTCACTACCCAGGGGATTGCTCTGTTTGCCTGCTGTGCGACAAATTATGTTTTGAGTGAAAACACAGCGAGAGCAGTTTCATGATCCTAAAAGTTCATAATGAGATCCCGGGATATTGTGTATGTTTTTCTTAAATAATCAGATTTAACGATGGCTTTTATATGCAATTATAACTTGAGATTGTGTAACTGAAACTGCAATTGTGAGTTTGTGAATCGGCTTTGTGTTGTTCCCTGCAGGAGTCTGACCTGACCTTCCGATTGGCCAGCGGTTTGGTCATATGGCAGCCAATGTGGGAGCACCGCATGCCCGATGTCCCTGCCTTTTCAGCGCTCATCAAACCCGTCAGAAATATCGTGACAGGTGACACACAGAAAACACAGCCATTTTATATTCCTACTGAGATCTTATGCTGCATTCACACTGGAAGAAGCCAAGCTAATGGTTGTCTTGGTAATTCAATGTAATCTCTATGAAAACCATCTTTTAAAATGTCCAAGCTTTTTTTCGAGCATGGACATTTTAAAAGCTAGTTTGCATAGAGATTACATTAAATTACCAAGCCAACCATTAGCTTGGCTTCTCTCAGTATGAATGCAGCATTAAACTCCATCAACATCCAGTTTTTCTTTGTGGTTAATGTAATGAACTGTGTGGTGGTGATGTTAACGCAATCAAAGCCTCATCAAAGACGAGCATAAACACCTGGTATGAAGCCTCAAACAACCTACGTATGTATGCTTGTCTTTGATTGTGTGACATCACACCACGCAAACACCATCTGTTAGTGTGTCCTGGTTCAAACCTGTCTTCAGTGAGATTTGGTGGAGTGAAAAATATCAAGTACGTTATTTCCAGGTCCTTTTTACCAATTACAGAGCGTTTAAGTGGTGCCCGATATGCAGTTCGGCAAATAAAAGGTGAATGACGGAGGATAATTTCACGATAAATGTCAGTGTCCACAATACGATCATTGTGAGTGTTACTTTTATCACGATGAACGATAATACATTTTAACAACGATACAATACGCATCATGATACATGATTGACAATATGATACATGGGCGATATTGGTTCATTCATGGCCATACGATGCGATTCAATGATTTAAAATCAATATAGTAACTTAGCAAAGAAATCAAATTGTGTGAAACGTGTAAATAGTGCATGTTTCTAAGGGAAAAATATTTTATTATGGATATAAATAAGTAAACACTGTGATTCTCTAGCAAATACATGGATGTTATATTTCAACAGATATGGATTTAAAAAACTTTGGAGTGGGTCTTTAACTTAACATTTTACCCGTTCTCTAATTTGCACTTTTTGCCGTTTCATCTGAAGCTGCGGTGTGATATCCTGTATCTCGTTGAGTTCTTTTGATTATGTCCATTATTGTATCATCATTTCTAAATATACCACAGTGAAGCTTGCCTCTACTATCAGTGGCTAGTTTCCAAGTGTGGCTACTGTAAATGCATTCTTCTAATCTGCTCCAATTGCATCTCCTGCAACCCCCTCTATTCATTCTGAAGATCTGTAATTGAATCTAAGCTCTGCTTATTGTCCACAGCCAAGAGAAACTCTCCGGTCAACAAACAGTGCAGCCCCTGTGGTTCTGGCAACCCGGGTCCCATGGTGAGTGAATTTGTCATGCCCGATTTACACTGGTGCATCGGAAATAGCTGATCAACAAGCTCATGCCGCGTCGCAACCCTTGACGCGTTGTCAGCTTGTGGATCAGTGTTGATTTAGTCGACTAAAACTATGACGAAAAATGTTTGTCGACTGCGTTTTTTTTCACTGACGAAAACTAAATAAAAACGAAATAAAAACTAAGCTGTGATGACTAAAACTAAGACTAAATATATTGACAATTTCGTCAACAAAATAAAAACTAGACTGAAGAGAGTCATTTTATGGTTTGGTTGCTCTCAGGTGTTGTTGCGACCTATTGTGAGCTTGTAGATCTGCTATTTTCAGCACGCAATCAAGTGTAAAATCAGTCATTACGATGCCTTCAAGGCCTGCCAAAATACATTTTAGTTGACTAAATCAACTGTAGATTTAGTCGCCATAAAATCTTATGATATTTAGTCGACTAAAATTAGACTAAAACTAAAACTAAGACTATGACTAAAACTAAACTAAAATTTGCTGTCAAAATCAACAGTGTTGTGGATCAACTATTTTTGGTGCGCAACTATAAATCAGGTATTGAAGCTTAGCTGCCGCCACATCTATAGCTTCTATGATTGATTGTGTTCCAAGCAGGAGACGGGCACATCCGCCCCTCCCCCCTTCTCCCATCCCAACTAATATTCATTAGCGCCAGGCCATCCGTCCAGGAAAACATCGCTAGCCAGCCTCCTCTATCACACCGTTTCCCAAACACTGGGTCGGGACCCATGTGTGGGTCGCGGACAGATTTTTATTTATGTGTCATGTGTAAATATCCCTTTATTTTTAGTTTCCGAAAATGTGTTTTTAATTATTATTATTTCATAATTATAGATTTTTCACATCACAAAAAAAAGCTACATTTAGAATTTAAAACAAATTTAATGATTTTTCTAAAGAATTGAATCATCATGAATAAATTCAAATTATTAATCTAAGAAATTCCATTAATTAGAAAACACATTTTTCACAGAAGTAGTGAAAATAGCCGATCTACAAGCTCACAACACGTCGCCTGACCAGTCCCTCACCATTACCAGGGGTTCCCAAACCTTTCCATGCCAAGGACCCCCAAATAGCCATAGCCTCTGGCCACGGCCCCCCCTATTGTGAAATGGATACAAAATATACAGTATATGTAAATGACAATAGCCCATCTACAAGCTCACAACATGTCGCATCGTGACGTTTTGTGAGCTTGTAGAGCAGTTTTTTTAAATGTATTTTTATTCACAATGACATATATACGAATTTCTTTCAATTTATCTCCTTTCCAATTGGCTCCGGTGCATGGCACCCCCTGTGGTGCCCATAAAACCAATGGATTATTATTATTAGACTGCATGTGATTGATTGAATATTTGAATATATGGCCCCTTCTCTCTCTCTCTCTCTCTCTCTCTCTCCCTCTCTCTATCTCTCTCTCTCTCTCTGTCTCACTCTCTGTTTCTCTCTTGCTCCCACAGGGGTTCCAGGTGGTCTGCGAAGCCGCCCAATCGGATTCCTCCTCCCCCGGGGCCGGAGATCAGAGCTGTCGTCGTGGTAACTCAGTGGAAAAAGGCGGCCCCTCCCAACAGCCCCCGACGGTCAAGGGGCTCTCCAAGAAGAAGTGAGCGGCGTTAATAATCAATTCAACATGCACGTCCATAGTTTTATCAGCACGGCAGCAATGTGTAGGCTACAGGCTAAAGCAGGGTTCCCCAATAGGCGGCCCGCGGGCCATTTGCGGCCCGCGGGGGGCTACTGTCTGGCCCCCACCAACCCCAGTAATAATGGTGGTATAAGAGCAGCAACAACACTACTATATCGTCGTCGTCGGGTGGAAACCTCGTATCTCCAAATTTTTATGTTCTTTCGCAAAGTAAAGCCCTGCTTCATCATACAAGGCCGTCGCACAAAAGTAGTGAAAACAGCTGATCTACAAGCACACAACGCCTCGTGGTGCGAGGCGTTGGACAAACAAACGGTTTTGGACATACAAGATTTTCCCGCGACAACGACGATATGACAACAACGATATCTGAACTGTCGCTGGAGTAGCGGGAACGCCACCGTCGCCCCCAGCAATGTTGTGGCCCTCGGCTTGGTACCCTAGACATAATTCGGCCCTTGGGGAAAACTAATTGGGGAACCCTGGTCTACAGTATGTGGATCATATAAACGTCCTGTTTAGCCTTCTGGAGATGTCATAGGAAAAATGCACTAGTGTTGAGGGTGTGTGTGTTGGTTGGGGACAGCCAGAATTCACTGTCCACACCAAGTAGTTCCCCGAGGGTTTATTCTTGGTCGCCCTCCTTTTTGCGGCATGGATATAAAGAAATAGTCTATTATTTTATTGAGGGATAGCGCTACCTAACACACTTAGCTTAGCATCTGTGGACAAGCAAACGGCATACAGATTAATAACTTCCTGTACGTGGCATATATCTCTGCTGTCGGGAAGAAACCAAACTCCCAAAATGTTAATTTTTCAGGAAATTAAAAAACATCCAGCTCAAGTGGAGTTAGGAGGTTTTGCCCATCATTAATAAGAACAGCTGAAAATGGATTTCAAAGCTAATGCCTCATTCACATACAGAAAAGCCAAGCGAATGGTTGGCTTGGTAATTCAATTTAATCTCTATGCAAACCAGCTTTTAAAATTTCCAAGCTGGAAAAAAAGCTTGGACATTTTTAAAGCTGGTTTGCATAAAGATTACATTGAGTTACCAAGCCAACCATTAGCTTGGCTTCTCTAAGTCTGAATGCAGCATAAGTCATGCCTCTGCAGCTGCTCTGTCAGGCAGGGGAGAGGCCTAAAACAGCTGACTCCACCTAGCCTTGAAACCAGACAAAAACACATTTTCCCTCGGTAGATTTGGTCTGGCACCGCTCAGCTCCGAAGTTGTGAGGGACCAATCAGGGGCCAGTATGCAAATATCGGGAGGCTTTATCCCCAGAGGCATTTTCTTTCATTTTTAATACTTTTCGTTGGTTCAATATTTTTCAGTGGCACTGATTTATGGACAATTTAGTTGACTGGTTATCTGCATAGTATAACTAGTAGTAACTCAGTGGGACTGAGTTACTAGGGCGCAAGGTGGAGGGGGCCTTAATTATGTTATACTTTAGCTATTGAAAAATAGCAGATATGCAAGCTCACAGAGCGGCACCGAGTGCCACGCTGCGAGCTTGTAGACCTGCTATTTTTGAAAAGTTGTGAAAATGTGTGCAAATCTTTGAATACATGTATTTTTTAAGCAAACATTTGTAACTCAAATTTTGCTTCTCGGGGGGTCCCTGGAACTAAATATTTTGAGATGGGAAACAGGATTTGACTTGCACAAGACTTTCAATTTTTCAAAAAATAGCTGAGTGCCGCGCTGTGAGCTTGTAGATCTGCTATTTTTCAATAGTTAAAGCACAAAATAAAGCGTAATAATGCGTTCCCAGTCTAAATGGGTTAAACCCCCTCCCCCTATGAAGAACATTCATGGGGGGCCCGCAGTGAATCCTTGTACCCATGGCCCAGAATTTGGTGTGACACCCCTGGGGACAGACGTCTGGTGTTTGCTCATTGAACTGTGTGGCTGGATCATATCCTGCAAGTAAGGGGGTTCCATGCCCCCTTAGTGCAGACTAAAGTACCTGTGATACTGTATTTAACTACTCTAGATGTGCAGAGGCTGGTGACAACAACGTGAATGTGACTTCATTCCTCTAAGGTAGTGGTTCCCAAACTTTTTAGCCCGTGACCCAAAAGAGAAATTAGACGTTTGCCCGGGACCCAAACTAGTGAAAACAGCCGAAGCCCACAACGCCTCGCTTCGCTTGTGAGCTTGAAGATCGGCTATTTTCACTACTTTTAAACGTTTGTGTTCTAATTTATGGCATTTCTTTGATTTCTTCATGACATTACTGGGAAAAAAATCATTGCGTTTCTTTATTTTTTATGCTTTTTTTGTTGTTGCTTTTTTTGGGAATGTTTTTTGAAAATGTTTTGAAATAATAATAATTTAAAACAAAATGTAGGAAACTAAAAATAAAGAACCAGTGCCCTAAGGCATCTCAGTCAGTTAAGATTCTCTGTGCCACCAGTGGAACAAAGATGAATAGGTGCTAAGATCCTTTTGTGGCAAAAAATTAAAAAAAATCCCCCAGAAACCCTCTCTCAGGAAATGATCTCAGTACAGTTAATCAGCGATGTGGAACGGGATGCACGCTGCATGTTGTAATGCAGAGTCAGTGGTTTGTCAACGATCTGCAGTTCTTAGACCAGAGCCAGTGCAACTCATCTTGTAAAGACGGTCTGAGGCGGTGCTTCTCAAAGTGGGGTCCCTTGAGGGGGTTCCAAATGTACCCTGCTTACAGGTCTGTAACTCTCAGAGTGCACACATGGTTCCACTTGTATCCACCTGTTTCCGCAAGACTTTACTGTAGCATTATCTGCGGGACACTTCCGGTTAACAGCATACATACAAGCTCATGTCGCGTCGCAGATGCAACCGTTGTGAGCTTGTAGATCACACTCGGCTGCGACGCTGGAAATGCCGCTCGCAATGCACGATGGGATGTTGGAAAGTTGTGGATATGACACTAAGTTATGCGTGTGTCCTTAAAATGTAAGGTTTGAGAACCACTGGTCTGATGTTCCCTCCCGCGGCGTCGTCTGCCAAGGATAGTATAAAGCAGAGTCTTCTAATCAGAGAGTCCTGCCACTGCGTGGTCAGAAGCAGCACTGGTCACGTGGTTCATTGTCACTTTACACCTCATAGACTTCAATGCATTTTGTAAACTTCCGGTTCGCCGTTTGTCACTATACGCCAATAGATGTGTGTGTAGAAGACCTGGCCCCATGAAGTGAACGGGAGTGACGCAACTCTCCGTAGGTAGAAGGCTCTGGTATAAAGCAGCCTAGTTCACTAGCCAGTGCGTTGTCGTAGCCTAGACTGTAGCATTCATTCTCCTCTCCTTCCCCTGTGCGATGTGTTGCTGCAGGCAAGTCTGTGTCCTTAGTCAGCATGCGCACTGTAACATTCACTTCTGCTTGCAGTGGTGGAAACACTAAGTACTCAATTTCTTTACTTAAGTAAAAGTGTCAATACTGCAATGTAGAAACACTCTGTTACAAGTAAAAATCTGGTAGTCGGGCGCCCGCTGGCCTGGTGGTCAAGGCGCATACCACATACTACTAGGCTATGATGCCTGCTGGCGTCGCCGGTTCGATTCCCGATCCGGACGACCTTTGCCACATGTCATTCCCCATCTCTCTCCCCATTTCCTGTCAGTCTACTGTCCTAAAGCCCAAAAACAAAAATCTTTAAAAAAAGTCTGGTAGTCAAAATGTACTTCCAAAAGTATTGGCATCGAAATATACTTACAGTACCAAAAGTAAAAGTAGTAATTATGCAGAATGTCCCGTTTCACAAGGTATCCTACTGTATGTATAAAATGTATACAAATCTTTAGAAAAAGTGGTTAAAGTGGTTAATGTATGTTTTGTATTAGTAGTCCAAATCTACAAAGTAACTAGTAACTTCAGTTTTCAAATATGGAGTAAAAGTACAATATCTGTCTCTGATATGTAGCGGAGTAGAAGGAAATACTCCAGTTAAGTAAAATGTCTTCAGTTGTACTGTCCACCACTGTCTACTTGCAGGTTGAGCTGAGGGAACAGAGGGAAGGGGACTCATACTGTATTTATGGCACGGTCACACATATACAGTATGTCAGAGCGACGTCCCGTTAATTTCCATTCTATGGGAACAATAGGAGCTGTCATCTTGGTTGAATTGCGGCGTACAATGTGTGGAGTGTAGCACTGGTGATCTTTGACCAGTTGTCAACCAATAGGATTATGAAAGAAGCGAGTGGTTGACCCCACTCTGCAAGCTTTTTGCTCGTAGTTGTCTACCCTTAGAGCAGGGATGTGCTGGCCATTGGGAAAATGACCGTTTCATTCCCGGCCGGTCCAGGCCGGCCATTAGGGAAAAAAAAAAAAATTAAATGTCGGCCTTCGTTCCATTTTGGGGGCTGGGCGGCCAACAAAGTAAATCGTCACTGTCGGGCAGAAACCTCATATCTCCAAGTTTAAAATTTGTAGATTTTTTCGCAAAGCCCTGCTTCATCATACAAGGCCGTCGCACAAAAGTAGTGAAAACAGCCGATCTAGGTGCGAGGCGTTGTGTGCTTGTAGATCTGTAAATCTAGTTTAAATCATTTTTTTAAATGATAAATACAAAACAAACGGTTTCCACCCGACAGCAACGAAATATAACTCATGTAATGGGCCCACTGGCTTGTCACTTTGTCACAAATCTTTGAATAGCAGCAGCGCTATAGAGAGATCTCTCCCTCTATAGCGCGCAATGAGGGCCTCTACAACTCTTTTTTCCTGGGCTGAATCAGGGGCCCAGCACGTCCCTGCCTTAGAGTACACACACGCACAAACACACACGTGTCCTTCAAGAGAACGACACCGCTCTTGATGAGCAGGTTTGTGCCTCGCATGGTTTCCTCCGCCATCGCTGTACGTGTGTGTGACTCGGTGAACGTAATGCACATTGTAAATCGCTTTGCATAATGGCGCTATATAAACGCACCATTTACCATTGTTGCGCACACACACCCAACCACGGTAATTATGCAGAAGTAATGTGCTGGAAGGGATGTCTATATTGGCCGTGTCCCTGGCAGGGGCGTAACAAAGGGGGGGGTAAGTGGGACTGAGTTACTAGGGCCAAAGGTGGGGCCTTAATTATTCTATACTTTAGCTATTGAAAAATAGCAGATATACAAGCTCACAGCGCGGCACCGAGTGCCGCCCTGCAAGCTTGTAGATCTGCTATTTTTGAAAAGTCATGAAAATGTGTGCAAATCTTTGAGTATTTTTTAAGAGACATATCATGTTGGGGGTCCTTGACATGAAAACATTTGAGAACTACTGACTTAGAAACATAGGTTAGAAGGATTTGAAATATTTTTGAGAAATGCACACATTTTCACGATATTTTCAAAATGTGAGCTTGTACAGTATATCTGCTATTTTTCAATAGTTAAAGCACAAAATAAGCTGTAATAATGCGTTCCCAGACTAAATGGGTTAAACCCCCTCCCCCTATGAAGAACATTCATGGGGCACCCGCAGTGAATCCTTGTACACCAGGGCACCAGAATTTGGTGCGACACCCCTGGTCCCTGGCCTGGCGTGACAATGTGACATGCCCTGGCTTGGCTGGGTTCACTTTGCCCAGGGACGGCCTGGTATCACTCAGCCTTCACTGCAGACTTGTAGCCTGTCTGGGAAATGGGAATCCTGTAACTTGAGCACAAATGCAATATTATAGTGTTTATCTTATTGTACTCCATGTTGGTGGGGGTGTGTGGTATTTCAAGATAGCCCGGCCTGAGCCTGAATCATCCTTAGAGTGGGTCGAAAAGGATATAGGGACATAGGCATGAGTGTGTGTGTGTGTGTGTGTGTGTGTGGGTGTGTGTGTGTGTGTGTGTGTGTGTGTGTGTGTGCGTGTGCGTGTGCACTTGCGTGCACTTGCGTGCTTGTTCTTATCTTGTGTGGGTGGGAAGAAGAGGTTGAGTCATCCATCATCGTCCTTTTAAACCAATCACACTTCTTTTCAGAAACGCCATGCTGCAACAAGGGTCTGTGATTCTGAATAAGCCCCCTGTGCGCACAGACACACACACACACACACACACACACACACACACACACACACACACACACACACACACACACACACACACACACACGTTCCCCAGCTCTAGGCCTCATATAATTTCCAGTGGCGGACAGTAGCATCTAGCGTGTCAGGGTTTTTAAGCCAGTCACATGGCTGTGCAGAGGCAGAGAGCTTTATCTCCATTGTTTCTCAGTGTGCACTCAACAAAGACAGATTAATTGCTTCTCCCTCTCTTTATGGTGTGAATATTTAATAGTGATTGTGTGTGAGACTGTGTGTGTGTGTGTGTGTGTGTGTGTGTGTGTGTGTGTGTGTGTGTGTGTGTGTGTGTGTGTGTGTGTGTGTGTGTGTGTGTGTGTGTGTGTGTGTGTGTGTGTGTGTGTGTGTGTGTGTGTGTGTGTGTGTGTGTGTGTGTGTGTGTGTGTGTGTGTGTGTGTGTGTGTGTGTGTGTGTGTGTGTGCGTGCGTGCGTGCGTGCGTGCGTGCGTGCGTGCGTGCGTGCGTGCGTGCGTGCGTGCGTGCGTGCGTGCGTGCGTGCGTGCGTGCGTGCGTGCGTGCGTGCGTGCGCTCGTGCGTGCGCTCGTGCGTGCGTGCGCTCGTGCATTTTGGCACCAGCATTCCCCTAGAGAACAATAATGAGAAAGAAGGCAGATAGAAGCTGAGTAAGATAAAGACTAGAGGCTAAATGTAAACAACTCTGACTGCAGATTATGAGAGAGACTTGTGAGACATGAAACTACAAACAAATTGTGAAACTAAGCTATTTTCGTGATAATAAAGAAGCACCAATGCTACCGTCACCACTGCTGCTATTATTTTGTGACTAGTACCTCATTAAAATATGTTTTTGAAGTTTCAACTAGTATCTAGATGTTTTCTGAGATGGCAAGGCTTTAGTTTAATAAATGTGAATTTCAGGCAGTAAGTCACAATTATATATACAGATCCTTCTCGAAAAATTTGAATATTGTGTAAAAAAGCATTGCAGATGCCCTAGCACCCAAAATCATAACTGACTTCGGAAACTTCCCACTGGACTTCCAGCAACTCTGACTTCAGAAGGTTGACATTTCTCTATTATAAATCCTTGTTTTGAGTGGTCTCAGGTAATATTGTAATATTTTGAATTATGGACTTTTGATCTTCTTGAGCTGTATGCCATAAAAATCAAAGTTTTAGCAAAAAAAGGTTTGGAATAATTCACTGAATGTCCAATGTTTCTAGAATAATATGAAAGTTTCAAGAAATATTTGAAAGTTTCAAGAAAATTTACTTTTCTTTTACACAATATTATAATTTTTCAAGAAGGATCTGTATACACAACATAATGTATGTTTCTTAGCATGGTACTTTAGTGTTTATGACAAAAAAACTAAACAAAGAAATTTGCAATGTCTTTTTTGTGTCCGTAATCTACAAGATTATTTACTCTTCACAAATGTATCACACAGCCTCAATTTGTCAATATCAGAATCTGTGGTTACCTCTTTCTATAAAGAAGAAAGTACATCATATTTGAGGCTGAGAGAGCGTTCATGCACTGTCTGGGAACACATTTTCAGCGTGTTACAATTCTATGAAGACATTTCAAGTCTAGAACGCTGGCAGTGGCCATTAAAGCTCAACATCATGCTGTGCACCATAATCAGCAAGTCACAAACTAGGGAACTATAGTGGTATCCAAGAAAGTGTTTGTAGTGTGTGCAGGAAGACACATAAGTAGATATGACCTTAACAAAGTAATCAAATTTGCCGACTGCAAGTTCCAGGAATAAGAGGGCTCGTGGCACCATGGACTGTGGACACAGACTATTAACCACTAGCGTCTGTATCCAAGGCAAACATTCTGTGAAAATGGCAGCTTTTCAGTGAAGAGTTTGGCAAAGGTTTCTGTGTGAAGAGATCTGGTGTAGAATAAGGCAATAATCAGCAGAACACGTGTAGAGCCCCGGGGGACCCCATTCAGCTAAATATACATCCTAGGGTTCAAGTGGTTGAGATTCAGTGTAGGCACGTATTAATCATCAGAATGTTCTACAGTGAAGTTCTGCCGGATTCTTCCAGTGTCTCTGTTAAGGCTTTATCAGAGTGCAAGGTGAAGAGCTATCACCTCAAATTTTAGGTGATTGCGACCGTCAGGTCGCAGTTACTATCAAAACCTCCTCTGGCTGTCTGTCTGTCAGTCTGTCTGTCTGTCACACGTCACATGTCACACTTTTGCCCTACTCATATCTCCGCCACCGTTGCCCCGATCCATGCCAAACTTTGCACACACACTCCTTGGCTGCCCAAACCACAACCCATTTCTCACATAGCCCTCTTGTACATGAGGCCGATTCTTTCAGAACACACTTTTGGACACAGCTCCTACAGATTTTGCCCTAAAATCACGCAAAGCGGTACACAGTATCTCTAAAGTCATGTCATCAACATGGATCTGTCCCATTTCCCATATTCCCTCCTGATTGGCTACCATTGCCTTCTAAAGTTTGTGTATGCAACCTTGACGGTCGCTTATCCCTCGATTTAGGGAGTCTTTCTGGTAAGCTATCACCTACAAATCATAGTCACAGACTCACGGTGAAGTCTTATCACCACGCCTCTGTGCCTCTGAAACCAGGGGGCACACTGATTGGTCTAGATCGACCAATCATTGAACGGGGTGATGGGGAGAAAATAAAAAAAGAGGAGACATGTCTAGGTCTGCGGTGATGGCTCTTCATCGCAGCTAATGGTGTAATGTTGTAGTTTTCTGACTTTAAAAGACTACACCGCGGTGATAGCTTATCACCACAGACTGTACTATGATACCTCCTTTACTCCCACATGTGTTGGGTGAGCTGACCTTGCCATCCTACTGGTAAACATTGGAACTCACACACACACACACACACACACACACACACACACACACACACACACACACACACACACACACACACACACACACACACACCACACCACACCCGATCATGTTGGTAGTGTGGTAGTGGTAGTGGTTCTCAGACCTTTGAATTTCAAGGACCCCTACTTTGTAAAAAAGTAAATACATATCTGGGACCCCAATTTACACTGTAAAATCCTTAGCGTTAAAGTGTACAAACCAAATCCATTTGACCTAACTCCTCAAGGACCCCGGGGGTACCTGCCCAGTCCCCCACTTTGAGAACCACTGCTCTACTGCGTGGGACCTCGGCACCTCTTGCTCTGCTGCGGCTCTGCGCCGCCGAGTCCCCGCCCTTCGCCCTCCGCCGAACCGCCTGCAGACAAAAAAAAAACAACTCTGTGCTCTGCCCGTCAGGCCCTCTGATTAATGCGACCGGTGGCCACCGCATCGCACTGTGTGCCAATGTCAGACCAAGCGCACATCGGCCCCGCCGATGCTGAGGCAGTTTCCATGGTTACCAGCTTGCGCTGCTGCATCGGCTGTGACGACGCATAGATTCGGGGGCTGGGCCCGGGGCGGCTGTCGTCAACCCTGCGTCCATGGCAACCTGACAACAGTTGGCAGGACATTGTGTGTGTGTGTGTGTGTGTGTGTGTGTGTGTGTGTGTGTGTGTGTGTGTGTGTGTGTGTGTGTGCGTGTGCGTGTGCGTGCGTGCGTGTGTGTTGGCTAGACAGTGAAACATGATGCAGCCTCTCACCGCTGCACGCTCTCTCAATGATCCATGTGGATATCGATCCATCTCCTCTGGCTCGATTTAATACAACGACCGTGATTAAATGCTTCTCTGTCTCTCTCGCAAACCTCTCTGCTCGTTTCTACCCAATGTGCTCTCTCTCTCTCTCTCTCTCTCTCTCTCTCTCTCCCTCTTTCTGCCTCTCCCTCTCTCCGCCTCATGGCCGTAGCATCAATATCTTTCTGGTAGAGAGGTTGTGGAGGGCAGTGCTCCATATGCTGTAGTCTGCAGTCATCAGCCTCTGACCTTCATCACTGCTTATTTATAGTGGACTCACGTAGGCTTAGACTCCTCTCTCCTTTCCTCTCTATTTCCCTCAATCTCTATTCTCTCTCCCACTTCACTCTCTCTCTATCTCACTCTCTATCTCTGTCTCTCTCTGTCTCTCTCTCACTGCTGCTCATTTCTCATGCTGGGGGGGACTCTTGTTCTTTGATGCATTCTAAATAAGGCTGTGCGATGGAGACCGGTGATGATATTACAGGAGGAGATGGGAGGAAGAGAGAGAGAGAGAGAGAGAGAGAGAGAGAGAGAGAGCGGGGCCCAGGCCACTAGTTGTTCAGTATCATAAACAACCAGGCCATCATCAGCTGCTCATACAAAAGCTTGTAGATTTCATATGAACGCGTCCACACAAACATCCCAAACGTTTCAGTTCAGTTTTCACACAGAGCGAGTACACTTTGCTTCACATGATGTTGAACCTTTAGTAGAACCTTTTGGCTGTGTAGATGCTTCGCTTAACCCATTAAGACCTGTGTCATTTTAGATTTGAATCACTTTAACCATCATTTTATACTTTGGCTATTCAAAAATAGCGGATATACAACTTGAGATGAGATCAAATTATTGGAACCTTGTGCTACCCAGGTCCCTGGTACAGCAAGATAAGTAAGTACACAGGGCCCTTTTCTAGATGTCTCGCTCTCCCTCCTTTTAGGGGAGTGTCTAATTCATGTATGAAAACTGTTGCATTTCTCTGTATCTGGCAGAATGCATTCTCAATGAATAAACCAATCTATTATTGAACTCTTTATTGTGGGCTCGCCTGAAAGGCGAGAACACTATGTTATCCTCATTATTTATATATAGTGAGTTCCGCCACACATTTCTGCCGCAGACTACAAATGCAGGGCCCTTAGCCAATGAGGCGCAATTGGTGGAAACAAATCTGGGAATGGTGTTAGCTGGAGTATTGGTTGAGCTTCACATGACAGTTAGCATTTTGCAGAATATAGTCACGTTGGCAAACATAAGAAATGAAGAACAATTTATTTTAGTTATTGTTGTGGACTCGCCTGAAAGGCGAGAACACTATGTTATCCTCATTATTGTGGGCTCACCTGAAAGGCGAGAACACTATGTTATCTTCATTATTTATAGTGAGTTCCGTCGCAGACAGTAAAAAAGCTTCACATGACAGTTAGCACGCTGCAGAATATAGTCATGAGCAAGCCCACACTGTTTCGTAGGAACAGTATTTCTAGTTCTCTCCTGATATTTGGCTTTGCGTCTTTTACTTTTTAAAATAACTCTGACTCAGAGCTTTCAACTATAAGGTTAAAAGATCCTGTTTAACAACTGATTCCATGAGAAAGTCTCTTAAGAATGTCAAGATAGTTTTGAGATGTTTACACAGTGAGTGCAAGCATTTACTTTAAATTGGTCTGGATTAAGAGCGTCTGTTAAATGCCTATTGTCCATTTATAAATAGATTGTCTCTCATCAATGCGTCATCATCCCAGCTGTCTGACTTATCTTGTCGTTTCCCAGGCAACCAGTGTCACCGTGACTT
This sequence comes from Nannobrachium achirus, assembly GCF_963921795.1. Classification (NCBI taxonomy): domain Eukaryota; kingdom Metazoa; phylum Chordata; class Actinopteri; order Myctophiformes; family Myctophidae; genus Nannobrachium; species Nannobrachium achirus. Next base: position 20,278,544 of record NC_137831.1, read on the forward strand.
ACTCCAATATCGTTAGCCTCACAGCGTAATAATTGCCTACGTCATTTTTGGACCAAATTGACATTTCTGCCTAAATCTACTGTCCTAGGCTAACACTACTGCTTCATTGTGCCTTATTGCCTATGTCTTCAGCCTCTTAACTATACATAATAAGGGTCCTAAAAAAAACAAAAAAACAACAACAACAGGGTACAAAAATGTGTCACTCGGGTACTTGGGAAGCCTCTCCCCTTCCCTACTAAAACAAATAAACAAGAAACATATAGCTGTCATGTATTATTTTAATACCAACGTCTCCCTCTTCATTAATCTCTCCCTTTCACCTCTCAGGACGTCGGCCCCAACTGGCATGCCTCCGTCGCTCGCCCAGCGAGCCCGCTACGCCACCTACTTTGACGTGGCGGTACTGCGCTGCCTGCTGCAGCCCCACTGGACCGAGGAAGGCGTGCACTGGGCGCTCATCTTCTACCTGCAGCGCCTGAGGCAGATCCTGGAGGAGAGGCCCGAGCGCACCCCCGAGCCCCTGGCCCCGCCCCTGCCCCGCCCACGCAGCAGCTCCATGGTGGCGGCCACGCCCTCCCTCGTCAACACCCACAAAACACAGGTGGATGCAGTATCCGTTAGATCGGGGGTGGGCAACTTTGATGATGGAGAGGGCCACTATTTTTCCACCTTCACTCCAGAGGGCCACATTGCATTTGCATATTGCTACGTCCTACTTTGTCATTCTAGTATCTCATACAAAAGAAGCATAAATAGCTGATCTATAAGCTCAAAACACGTCGCGTTTTTGCATATTGCTACGTCCTACTTTGTCATTCTAGTATCTCATACAAAAGAAGCAAAAATAGCTGATCGCGCTGCGACGCGTTTTGAGCTTGTAGATCTGCTTATTTTTGCCTCTTTTGGAATTGGAATCCTGAATAATTTTTTGTTATTTTTTTTATTGGAATCCTGAAATGTAACATTATGATTTAATTTCAAATGTATTTAGTTATACTCATGTTAACTTTATGAACTTAAATACAAATACGTTGGACATAAAAAAGACTAACATTGTAATACTGCTATACTAGTCATTAAGCTACTAATTTAAGTGGGTCATGTTTGCATGTTTGTAATCGATAACAGCTGAAATCAATAATATATCAGTATTCCAATATCGACCTGCAGGCCGCATTAAGTGATGGTGGGGGCCGCATGTGGCCCCCCGGCCGCCAGTTGCCCATGTATCCGTTAGATTTTAAATAGGCCTACAGTAACTGCAAAAATGTGCACCTCGGCGGACTGTAGAAGTCGATCTTCAGGATGAAATATTAAAGAATGCACAGGTTCGTCTTGATCACATGGACTATGGAGATAATGGTGGTATGATCTGTTGACAAAATCTGTAGGAGTAGCCTAATAAAAAAAAGTGTTTTGCAATAATCGGCCTCCTGGTCGCGCTATAACAGGCCAATGGCCTCCAGGGAGTGTGTGTGCACACTTTCACGCTGATCGGTTCCACGGTGCCGCCGATTAGCAGTCGGACACACACACACACACACACACACACACACACACACACACACACACACACACACACACAAACACACACACACACACACACACACACACACACACACACACACGGACAAACGGAAACACAGACAAACAGACACGGACAAACAAACAGAGCCTTGCCCATTCCTTCAGCCTGGCGGCGGCAATAATCATAATAATCGTAATAATTTCTATTGGACTTTTTATTGTTTCATTCATAATAATTTATGCCACTTAATACACATCCCAAGGGAAGATATATGAGAGGGAGAGAGAGAGAATCTATACTGTTCTTTGATAGCCTTGCATATACCGTATAGCCATGGCAGATTTGTCTGGCTGTGCAAGGCTAGTTTTTTGATTGATTGATTGAATACTTTATTTGCAGTTTGCAGAAAAAAGCACAGGAAAGTACAGTTCAATACAAGGTCTGCTAAGAGGATTTAAACCCAAGAAAGCACTATGACTTGTTTCCATTGGGGTCCTTTGTACTCAACATTATCGTCGTTGTCCAAACCCGTTCATTTAGCATTTTTCATTTTAAAAATGATTTAAACTAGTGAAAACAGCGGATCTACAAGCACATGTAGATTGGCTGTTTTCACTATACTTTTGTGCGACGGCCTTGTATGATGTATTACTTTGCTAAAGAACATACACATTTTGAAACTTGGTGATACAAGGTTTCCACCCGACAACGACGTTATGTTAAATGTTAATCCGAACGACTTCACCCATTTTCAACCTATATTCTTATAATTGGCCCTCACTAATGCTCACGCTAAAATGGCTTCAACCATGGTCATCCTTGGCATGGACTTTATATTCCCTTAGAGGTCCAGATGCAGCATTATTATAGATCAGTGGTTGATGGCTTGCTAGGTGGAAGGAGACCGGAATGGATCTATTCCCACTAGACTCGTAATCTTCCATCCTCACCATTTTTCCGACTGTCTCTCTCAATAAAAGAAAAGAATCCCACAGGGCACCTGGCGGCCCACTGTCGTATAAATACCTAAAAAGAGATGTCTTGGCACATATAGAAGCTGACTTTGTCCCTGTCTTCCACTGTCTGTGTGTGTGTGTGTGTGTGTGTGTGTGTGTGTGTGTGTGTGTGTGTGTGTGTGTGTGTGTGTGTGTGTGTGTGTGTGTGTGTGTGTGTGTGTGTGTGTGTGTGTGTGTGTGTGTGTGTGTGTGTACAGGATATGAGCCTGAAGTGCAACGAGGAGGGGAAGTCCCTGAGCTCAGAGACGTTTGCCAAGGTGTCCCTGACCAACCTGCGCAGGTCTGCCGTCCCGGACCTCTCGTCCGACCTGGGAATGAACATCTTCAAGAAGGTGAGTTCCATTCCTTGATTCTGATTGGCTGGTTTCCCTTTAATAGGGTATATGCACATACGCCATTTTGTTCTACTTCCGGGTGTCTTTCGACTTCCTTCACAGGTGTTTCTGATGATGCTAATCAAGGGTCTGTTCCATTCTGGTCCAGCAGAGTCAGGGTCCTGATATTGTGAACGTTGGCTCACTGGAAACACTCTGCTACACCAGTGGTAGCCTGACACTTCAGTCCACACATCACCACCCCCTGCTGGTGGGTGGTGTGTAGTGTGGACTGAAGCTGCACACATTTTAATCTATTTCGAAAGCGCCCAAAGAGCGGCCGCATTGAATGGGCCAATCAGGGTTGTATGCTTGGGGCACGTGGTGTGGCTGCTCCGGTCCCAGCCCCCTCCAAACAGAGCTCTTGAGCTCACGTGAGACTCGCTCGTGGACTCTGATTGGTGTCCTCTGCCCACGTGAGAGTCTAGTGGACTCTGATTGGTCCGTGAAAACTGTCATGGCGGAGTCAGACTCGACTCGTATTATTTTAATAAACTATGAAATAGTGCCGTTTCTTCACGTTTTAATACCATTTTGCACTAACGTAAACATGCAGACATATAATATGTTATGAGAAATAACGTATTTTTGCAATGTCACGCCACGTCGCCGTCGCGTGTGTGTGTGTGTGTGTATGTGTGTGTGTGTGTGTGTGACGTCAATAGGCTTTAGCCCCCCCCCCCCCCCCCGCCGAAATAGAATGTCTGCCCTCAATTTCAGACTCTCATCCCGAAGTGAAACGTAGTGTGAGATGTCTGGCGCTCGCAGTCAGGCAACACCAGTGGGTCTCAAAGAGTCCTTGAGTGGGTTCCAAATGTCCCCATACAGGTGTGTAACTATGAGAGTGTACAAATGGAAGCAAATGGACCCTCCATTTGTACAAAGTTTATGGGGGTCCTTGAAATTAAAGAACCACTGTACAATAAATCAAACACAGCCTTAATTAGTATCATCAGTAACACCTGTGAAGGAAGTCGAAAGACACCCGGAAGTAGAACAAAATGGCGTATATGCATACACCCAATTGCTGTGGTATGTGAGACTATAACCCACACCTTTAAACAGACTTGTGAGACTTGTGGTTACCTTTATTTTAAACCGGCTGAGAGGGATGGAGACACTCGGCTGCGCCTCGTGTCTCCCTACACCTCTCAGCCGGTGTAAAATACCAGGTAACCACTCGCCTCTTGTGGCTTATTGCTTCATTCTGATGCTGTGATTTTCTCAGCCTTTTTCATTTGAAGCCTGCAGTAAAGTAAATAGCCTACAGCCGCGCGTGCTTCCAAATGGATCGTCCCCGCACGCCGTCCTCAGTGTTTGCGACGCAGTATACAGTATTTACATGAACGCCAGGTCGGCTGCCACTCTTTAATTCTTTTAGATAGCCTTTTAAACCACCCTTGCTACGATGAGAACATGGGCTAACGTGCTAGTGAGTGCTGTGGTTGTGTCTGTGTGTTGTGTGTGTCCTGCCAGCAGCAGGCTGCTGCTGCTGCCCACTGAGTCTGTGTGACTGTGTGCACTCCAGCCGCTCCGCTCCTGTGAGTGTGACTTGACGTTTAGGCGGAAACAGTGCTGTATGCCAGGGGTTTTCAAAGTGGGTGACGGGGCACCCTGGGGATTTGATAATATTTGGGATTTATTTGGACGCTTGAAAAGAATATTTAGTATCATTTTAAACTTGAAATACGTTATTTTCAGTCAGTTCTAACCAAAATGGCTGTTATCTCAACGTTTTTCTCGCAACATAATCACTAAAATATCGTCACTGTCGGGCAGAAACCTTGTATCTCCAAGTTTCAAATGTGTACGTCTTTTGGTAAAGCAAATACAAGACTGTCGCGCAAACTAGTGAAAACAGCCGATCTACAAGCACACAACGCCTCGCGATGCGAGGCGTTGTGTGCTTGTAGATCTGCTGTTTTCACTAGTTTAGTACATTTTGTAGATGATAAATGGGTGGGTGACGTGACGTAACGTTTTCGCTGTCCTCGGTGTCAAACATGTATAAATAAAAAATATATTTGTCAAAAACCTTCTGAATATTGAGCAGGACATTAAGCTTTATGTGAACTTACTCAAGATTAAAACATTTCATTCCTCATTTCTTCAGAATTGTCAACCAAACATGGCAAAACTCATATGGTGTGACTGTCCTGACCTTGTTTCTCAAAGTGGGAACTTGAATAAAACTAAGAAAAAGAATTGCTAAAAATCATTTGAAAATGAATTTAGGCTAAAAAAATGTCTATTTGTGAGCCTATATCTTTTCAAAGTCAAAGCATAATGTTTTCAGTCATTTCTGATCAAAAACATTTTGTCCCCCAAACCAAAATCATTTGGTGTGACACTAGTTTGGACAAATTAAACAGGCAATTATTTGGACACCTATTGGCTAGAGAGGTCCTTCTTCTGTAAGGCTATTCAGCACTCCCAGCACAACTGCAAGACAGTTGTCTGAGGTGAGTTATGATTTTAACATTTTCATGAAATGCCATCTTGTTGAAACTTTGACAAACTCACCACTTTGGATGTCTGTTGGTGTGACACCTTTTCATTAAAAAAAGCTTAAGTTATTTGAAGTTTTGGTCATATTTCCATGTAGATCTAGGTTGCTTTGTTATAGCTAGCATGTTGTTAGCATGCTAATGTGTACATAGTAGCCTCAAGGTAAACCTAAATGCAGAAAACGTAATATGGTGTGACACTTAATCATAATGGTGTGACATGTCTGCTTGTCACGCCATATGACTTGATTGTCACACCATATGATTTATACTGTATTTAACTACAGATATAACAATAAATAACAAAGTTCCATGTTTCTTTTGTACATTTAAACATTTGTTTTAAACATTTTTACATAAAATGTAATTTAGCTTCATTCAGTGATACTTCAAATTCATCAGACAGAGCAGAAACCCCTTCACAGAAACCTTAACATATTGTTTCAATCTAAACAATATTTTCTCTTTGTCTTAGTGTAAAAAACATCACAAGGATGCAGCTGGGACGTATCATCAGTGATGTAGCCTGGGGTCGACGGGTGTTTCGGGTCTCGCAACATCATACACCCTCGCCCAGGTGACCCAGCCGGGGTTGATCAAGTCCCGACTTACGTCCCAGTAGCTATCCACGATCAGTCCTATTAGGGAAAGACAGGGTCACTCAATGTGCAGCACCGGAACTACTCTGCCAGGATTGGGGAGCCATTCTGGCGCGTGGAAGAACTAGGCTCTATGGGTTGACTCCTGGCCGGGCTCCTCCTACGTCTTACCAGGTCCTCTCCTGCTCTCACCAGGTTCAGAACCTGTGCGTTGCACCAGACCCCAATCCAAACATTCCATTCAGCTGCTGCAGTTGAATGGCCCTCCTAAAGGCCTCACCGTGGATTTGTTGGGCTTCTTCCTCACGGAAGACACAGGCTGGGGCGCTAACCCAACCTGCTCCCGGGTGCCGTCTAAATTCCGGCCGTCAACCGAGTCTCCGGTGGTCACCAAACTATTCCTGGTTGTCACATAGTCTATTCCTATGAGCCACTATAAATAGAACTAATAGTGTAAAAAACATCACAAGGATGCAGCTGGGACGTATCATCAGTGATGTAGCCTGGGGTCGACGGGTGTTTCGGGTCTCGCAACATCATACACCCTCGCCCAGGTGACCCAGCCGGGGTTGATCAAGTCCCGACTTACGTCCCAGTAGCTATCCACGATCAGTCCTATTAGGGAAAGACAGGGTCACTCAATGTGCAGCACCGGAACTACTCTGCCAGGATTGGGGAGCCATTCTGGCGCGTGGAAGAACTAGGCTCTATGGGTTGACTCCTGGCCGGGCTCCTCCTACGTCTTACCAGGTCCTCTCCTGCTCTCACCAGGTTCAGAACCTGTGCGTTGCACCAGACCCCAATCCAAACATTCCATTCAGCTGCTGCAGTTGAATGGCCCTCCTAAAGGCCTCACCGTGGATTTGTTGGGCTTCTTCCTCACGGAAGACACAGGCTGGGGCGCTAACCCAACCTGCTCCCGGGTGCCGTCTAAATTCCGGCCGTCAACCGAGTCTCCGGTGGTCACCAAACTATTCCTGGTTGTCACATAGTCTATTCCTATGAGCCACTATAAATAGAACTAATAGTGTAAAAAACATCACAAGGATGCAGCTGGGACGTATCATCAGTGATGTAGCCTGGGGTCGACGGGTGTTTCGGGTCTCGCAACATCATACACCCTCGCCCAGGTGACCCAGCCGGGGTTGATCAAGTCCCGACTTACGTCCCAGTAGCTATCCACGATCAGTCCTATTAGGGAAAGACAGGGTCACTCAATGTGCAGCACCGGAACTACTCTGCCAGGATTGGGGAGCCATTCTGGCGCGTGGAAGAACTAGGCTCTATGGGTTGACTCCTGGCCGGGCTCCTCCTACGTCTTACCAGGTCCTCTCCTGCTCTCACCAGGTTCAGAACCTGTGCGTTGCACCAGACCCCAATCCAAACATTCCATTCAGCTGCTGCAGTTGAATGGCCCTCCTAAAGGCCTCACCGTGGATTTGTTGGGCTTCTTCCTCACGGAAGACACAGGCTGGGGCGCTAACCCAACCTGCTCCCGGGTGCCGTCTAAATTCCGTACATTCCACGTACATTCCATTTTCTTTTGTCAGCTGGAAAATGACAAGTGCTGAGAGAACGAGAAAGTACAGGGAGAAACTAAACAATGACCCAGCAAGGAGAGAGGAGCCAAAGGGGCGAGACTGCATTTTCTACGAAGAGCAGGAGGTTGTCTGTGGCATAGCAGAACCGCAACAAGGCAGCCGGTTTGCTACCCTCACCAAATACGACTGGCTGATGTACAATACAGTCTAAATGTATAATCTAATCTGATCTAATACTTTTGTACTTTCACTCACTGGACTGGACAGTGGACAGTGTTAAGGTAGGACCCGAGACAAAACTAGCGAAAATAGCTGATCTACAAGCTCTCAACACGTTGTGCTGCGAGAGCTTGTAGATCAGCTATTTTCGGAGTTGCGCAACCCAGCACTCTTTAGCAGTGGAGATGTGGTGTAATGTCATGATTCCTAATTACATTTGTTCAACACAAAATGCTGTGTTCAAGTTCAGGAGACTTCGGAAAAAAGCAATTTACCTGAATGCTGAGTTCTGTTTCCACTAATTGGTGTTAATAAAATGTTGCCTTGGCTCCAAGTGTGGCTATGCGCCTTATTGTCTCTTTAGGATCCTTCTGCCGTGGGCCGGCAGAAGACTTAGGTGTGCGTAGCATTCCTGTGCACATCCTCATCATCCATCTACTACTACAATTCTTTCTTATCCCATGTTAAAGCCCTACAATAATATCCTGTTCAGAAATATTAAGGCCATGTTATCCTGGGTAATTGTTTAATCAATCAGTAAAGTTCAGTACTCACTAATAGGTAGGTTAAAACACAGTTTGCTTTGACACATGAAGATATGATCATACGGTGTGACACTAAATCATTTGGTGTGACATTCCAAATAGTGAAAAATCATACCTTTATTAATGATTAAACCAAAAAAATGTTTATGGATTACATAGAGAATATTATCAGGAAGAGTCACAAATATTTGTGTAATTTTAGAGAAAGTTTTGACAGAATACATTTAAAATATGTTGTAAGATCATGAACATGGGCCTCACACAGAGTGTCGATTATGAAAAAAATATACAGATATAATTAATTTTCAAAAAACTATAGTGGATCACTGGTTAGTTATGATAAAGGACTTTGATAAAGTGAGTAACTTAAGAAAGATGTACTCCATTTTCATTTTATGAACAATTATTTTCATGTCACACCATATGACGATTTTAGGCACAAGTACAACAAACTGCTGAATAAAGTCTGATTCCAATAAAATATCTAAAAACAAAATGTATTTCCATAAGGTTGAGAGTGAGTAGAACAAAAGTAAATAACTTTTATGCCTGCAATTTAAAGTTTTTTTAAAAACACTTTTTTTGGGGCGTCACGTCACTGACCCAAATACAAAACGAACGGTTTTGGACATACAAGGTTTCCACCCGACAACGACGATATGCTATAAATATAAGGTGCTGGGAGTGAAAATTATAATGTAGGGGTGCCTCGGATTAAAAAAATATTTATGGGGTGCCCCGAGACAAAAAAGTTTGGGAACCCCTGCTGTATGCATGCCATGGTTCTTCTGTCCAGCTGCTCACTGTGTGCGCTCCAGTGACATTGTTTAGGCAGAGACAGTTGTCTGATTTTCACAATGAAATGTCGCCCGCCCGTGTTTAGTCGCGCACCACCCGTCCCCGTACCCGCAAATTTATAATAGTATATATTCCGCCTGTTTTCACTGTTTTCACCCGTCAAGCGCGGGTACCCGGCCCGTTGCAGGACTCTGCAGGGAGGCCAATAGCTGCACTAGCGACTGGAGGCGGCACCTGTCAGTTTGGGGGGCGTTGAATGGGAGGGTTAAGAAAATAATAGTTTCTTACTTGCACAACATTGAAGTCTGTTTTTGTAACCTAACCTTGGACTTTGGGCTTAGCAATCACATTTACTGTATGTAAATTAGAGTTGTAAATTACGATATTAATTTGCACGCGTCCAACCGATCCGGTGGCAAAGTGGATTCATTCCATTGTCGGTACAATTTGCCTTACTCCCCTCACACTGCATGTTTAGTGAATAGCATGACAAACCAATTTGGCCAGTTCCATACTCTTTAGAAGCATAAACTTGTAGTGCATCTGGGCTTCAAAGTGCTTTGAAAATGCTATTTCACGCAGGTCTAATCTGTTTGTTCGTTTTTTGTTTTTGTTTTTTTCTTTGAGATGCTTTCTTATATCTTGAGTCTGGTTTTGCAATTATACATTGGCAGATTGCCTCACACGATCTTCATCAAACATCTACCAAAATGTACTCTGCTTTAACTGACAGAATTCAAGGCACATCAAAGAAATGCAAACCATGCTTCTCCTCACTGCAGACCTTTTTTATAAATACCATCCCTGAGCACCAAGGAGTGCCCAAAACATTTTGTGGCGGTAGGGACTCTACTCTACAGTACGGGATGTCTTTACTGGCGTGACATCGATTCCCATCAGTACGTTCCTCTTACGTCACAACACAATCCTGCGGATGACAAAACCCTGCAGATACTGTAAATCCAGTGGTGGAAAACGTAAAAGTACAAAAGTATTGGTATCAAAATGTACTTACGTAGTTAGTATCAAAAGCAGAAAGTACTCATCGTGCAGAATGTTTGCCTGGTTAATAAACCAGACCAAACACAACAACACCCCCTGGCGGTAAGTGTGTGATAGAGGCTGGCAACGCCAGGCAAGTAGAATGTCCCATTTAACAAATGTATACAAATATTTAGAAAATATCAGATGTACAGTATATACCGCACGATGCGTCATATTGACTGTAATAATTATCAAAATCTACAAAGTAACTTTCTAACATTTTTAAATAATTGTAGCTGCGTAAAAGTACAATATTTGTCTCTGAGATGTTGTGGAGTAGAAGTAAAAGTATTGAACATTGGAAATACTCCAATAAAGTACCTTAAAAATTTTGCCTGGGTGCCATCCTGCTACGCTACGTTCCGGGGATTTGTTTTGTCTTGTTTTGTCATGTCATGTCTTGTCTTGTCTTGTCTTGTCTGGAAAGCTTCCTATCTCCAAGGGGAGGTCAGACATGGAAAACAAGTGGAATCCAACCGCGGCTTCTTATTGGTCTGTGGTGCGGGGCGGGACAAATACACCAGTGTGTATTGGCTGGCTGATGACGTAGCTACCCTAACCCTACTCTGATTCGTTGGAACAACATCCAATCAGCAACGACGTCGCCTACGTCACAACTGACGTTCGGAAATACGTTGAAGCGGAGTGACAAAACCAAATCACGGAACGTAGCGAAGCCCAGGCTACTCAAGATTTGTACTTGAGAAAAAGTGCTTAGTTGCTTCCCACCACTGCCAGCAAGGATAACCTTCTCTCACCTCTGTGAAGTTGGCACCCCATATGATGAAAAAAATACTGTATATAAAAATTGTGTCATTCTTTAGTGCTGGATTTGTGCTGAATTGTGCCGTACATTTTATAATTTGTGCTGGTATAATTCTTTTTTATATTTTAAGTTATAGTTTTGCTGAGGCTTGCACCCCCAATTTTTTGGCTCCAAATCGGGGGAAAAAAGGGTCTCAATCTTTAGTGCTGGATGTGCTCTAATTTGTGCCGTTGAAATCATCAATCGTGTTTTTATACATATATATATATATATATATATATATATATATATATATATATATATATATATATATATATATATATATTGATGTGTTATGTATTAGCAGAATTTGGCAGCAGTACAATAGTTTGCCCTACAGAGGGCGTTGTAGAGCAGCAGTACTTAATAGTAGAACATTGGAGCAGAACAGTGGTGGTCTGTAGAATATCTCAAAAATGATACCAGCACAAATTATAAAATTTACGGCACAATTCAGCACAAATCCAGCACTAAAGAATGAAAGAATGTTTTCATCTTATGGGGTGCCAACTTCACAGAGGTCCTTCTCTCTCGTCCCATTCGCAGTTTAAGAACCGCCGCGATGACCGCGAGAGGAAGGGCTCCATCCCCTACCACCACGCGGGGAAGAACCGCAAGAGGCGCATGGGCGTCCCCTTCCTGCTCCACGAGGACCACCTGGACGTCTCGCCCACACGCAGCAACTTCTCCTTCGGAAGCTTCTCTGGCCTGGGAGACGACCGGCGGGCCCTGGACCGCAGTGGCTGGCAAGCCACCATCATGGGTAAGGATAAGTGAGCTCGCTGACCCATTTAGACCTGCATCCGTGTCACTCTAGGATCTTAGCCACTTTAACCACTTTAACCACTTTAGTTATTTTATGCTTTAACTATTAAAAAATTGCAGATCTACAAGCTCACTTGTAGATCTGCTATTTTTGAAAAATCATTGCTTCTGGGAGGTCCCAGAAGGATTTAGAAGAGATATATTCAATATTCAAAGAGTTGCACAAATCCTCACGATTAAAAAAAAAATAGCAGATCCACAAGCTCGCCGCACGGCACTCGATGCCACGCTGTAAGTTTATATATCTGCTATTTGTTATAGCATAAAATAATATTTAAAGTAATAATGCGCGTAGGCACGCGTTCACGCCTCGCCCGCCACTCCGATACGCCACTGGTCTATTTCCAGGCGGTTGCGCTAGAAATAAATATAATTTACAAAAATAAAGTCGCCAAAATGTATAGTGCCACCTTACGATTTGCCGAGAGAAAAGTAGTGGGAGTTTTCGCATTTTCCCATTCAAGTCAATGGGAAATACTAACAAGTAACATCTTTCACAGTTTTGCTTTGCACTTGAAAGGTTTCAACCCGTAGCTTTATTTTTCCAGTGGCGTATTCATTTTATTATTTTATTACTGAAATCAATCCATTAGACTCTTCTCGTTACACTTATTATGCTTCCAGCTCTCCTCTCCCAGAGCTCTCATTAGGTGAGTCGGATGATCGAATGTAGTTGTGGCGTTGTCAGCCTCCCGAACTGGGTCAGCTCATTAAAAACGTTATTTCCTCTCAATAGTCCGGGCATTTCGGGCAGTATGTTGATGGAATCGTGCACTTTATGATAGAAGCATGACATTTGGCACACAGTTGGAACATGCCATATGGAACATTTTTGCCTATCCACGAGTTTCCAACGCCCCATAGTGCATTGCGCAAACGTCTGCATCGAGGTTCCGCCGCCGATTTACAAGCTCACAACTGGTTGCATCTGCGACGCGACGTGAGCTTGTATGTCTGCTGTTAAACCCGGAAGTTTGGTCCTGATAGTCTCCAGTAAACCCCCGGGGAAACTTGTGGATAGGGTGTGCCAAATGTAGTTCTAAGAGCGGCCATTTCTTGGTCAACACAGCCTTACACAGGTGTTCTGATTAGACTATAGCATTAGTTCTATGCAATCAAACAATTGAAACACCTGTGTTTTGACCCAAGAAATGGCCGCTAAGGACTACAATTGCGTCACCGCTGGCACACACTATAGGGCCATCACAGATTTGTCTTGGGAAACTTGTGGGAGCCAATCAAAGTTGGGCTCTCTCTATTATAAAAAATAAATATGCTTTAAGTACCATGGGAGCATTGGGAGGGGTCAAACTAGGGGTTTTTCATGATTCTGAATCCAATGCAAGCATTTGTTTTGCACGAAAAACATTCCTTGGGCTAAAAACGGCCCCCATAAAACTATGGTTTAGTGATGAGTTGTCACTTTTCACAGTTTTGTGGGGGCCGTGTTTCAGAAAGGAATGTTTTTCGTGCAAAACAAATGCTTGCATTGGATTCAGAATCCCGAAGAAACCCTAGTTTGACCCCTCACATGGTACTTAAAGCATATTTATTTTTTGTATTATTTTACTCTATAGTAAAGTCTATGAGAGCCCAACTTTGATTGGTTCCCACAAGTTTCCCAAGACAAACCTGCGATGGCCCTATAGCCAAAAATGTTCCAAATGGCATGTTCTAACTGTGTGCCAGATTTTATGCTTCTATCATAAAGTGTACGATTTGTGCGCAAAACGCTCGGACTACAAGATCTCTGTGAGTGTAATTCTGTTTTGTTGAATGCAGACCGTAAAGCACACTTTTATCAGGAGTTTCAGGTTCAGGTTTATTAGTCACATGCATATCCATACAGGTACAGACATACAATGAAATGCTTGTGCCAGGAGCACTCTCAGCCTTATTACACACAAAAAACATCAACCCACAACAACAAGACAACAACAAGTCACCCAAGACAACCCAAAAACAACAAAAACCATACAGTGTAACAGTGTACAGTTTAAAAACTGCGTACAGTGCACATGACTACCTAAGTCTCGCTTTCATCTCTTCGTTAAGCAACCTGATTGCTTGAGCATAAAAACTATTACTGAGACGGGTGGTGTGCGATGAGATGCTCTGGTAACGTTTTTTGGATGGGAGGAGATGGGCCCTATGACTTATTTTTAGCCTGTATATCGTGAACCCTGTGTGGATGAGAAACCATCTCATGTAACTAGCTTTTATCAGAATGTAAAACAACCATTCTCATAGCATGCCCTCCATGAAGTGAGAGTGCAAGTACAGAATACTGCAGTGGATTTCAAAGTGGAAAATAAATGTATGATTTTCAAGGTTTATAGTTTTCTATACAAATTCAAAAAGAGCATGGCGAGGCATTGTGTGCTTGTAGATCTGCTATTTTCACTACTTTTGTGCGACACCTTTGTATGATGAAGTAGGGCTTTCATTTACGAAGAGACATACAAATTTGAAACATGGAGATACAAGGTTTCTGCCTGACAGTGACGATATATTTATTTTAAAGTAATTTCACGACAGGGAGCCACAGCCAGGGGCTATGGCTGTTCTGGTGTCCTTGGCACAGAAATGTTTGGGAACACCTGGTATACTGGGGCGGCAGTAGCTCAGGAGGTAGAGCGCAGGGACGTGCTGGCCATTGGGAAAAGCGGGACAACTCCCGAACGGCCGATTCATTGGGAAAAGCGGGACAACTCCCGAACGGCCGGTTCATTAGGAAAAAATTAAAAATAAAATGTCGGCCTTCGTTCCATTTTAGGGGCAGGGCGGACAACAAAGTAAATCGTCACAGAAACCTCGTATCTCCAAGTTTCAAATGTATACATTTTTCCGCAAAGCAAATAAGCCCTGCTTCATCATACAAGGCCGTCGCACAAAAGTAGTGAAAACAGCCGATCTACAAGCACACAACGCCTCGCACCGCGAGGCGTTGTGTGCTTGTAGATCGGCTGTTTCCACTAGTTTAAATCATTTTTAAAATGATAAATACAAAACAAACGGTTTTGGACATACAAGGTTTCCACCCGACAACGACGAAATATGACTCATGTAATTGGCCCACTGGCTTGTCACTTTTCTGTATTGGTGATGTCAGCATGCAGACGGCGGACAGACAGACAGTTAGATGTACTTGCACCGAGGGATGGGACGATAAGCGATAAAAAACACTCATGATAATCATATCGTGGAGATTGAATTTATCGTGATATCGTCCTCCCTCCGTCATGCACTGGGATCAGTTCACCTTTTATTTGCCGAGCTGCATATCCGCCGGTACCACTTAAACCCTCATATAATTGGTAAAAGGTACTTATAACATACGTACTTGATACAGTCTTTTTTTCACTCTCTATCAAATGTCTTTGCCAAAAAATAATTGCGACGCGTTGTGAGCTTGTAGATCTGCAATTTTTTGGCGAATGTTCCGCCCCAGGATAATGGATTTTGATTATCGCGATAATATCGTAATTCGCAATGTCTTTCGTCACAATCATCGTGATATGAAATTGCCATATCGCCCCATCCCTACTTGTGTGTGTGTATCATAGGGCGTTCACGAATAGTGATTTTTAGTATTTGAATTATTCAACCTCAAAGTATTCGAATAGTAGAATATTCGACAGGACTGGCCAAACTGTCAAATATTAAGTAAGAGGCGAACATTGTGAAAATAGCCGATCTACATGCTCACAACATGTAGATCTGCTATTTTTACAATATTTATCTGCGGAACCGAGTCACAATAAATGTAATATCTACAATTCCAAGTGTTTGTCAAGGTGGGGGTCCTCAGTTCAAATATGTTTATTTTGGGGGTCATGGCCTAAAAAGGTTTGAGAAGCCCTGGTATAGAGCATTAACAAATTCATCCACCAGGGGCATTGACAACTCATTCTTATGACTTCCAATGTAGCCAAGCTTTATAAACTATATATTTTTTTAAAGAGAAATCAATACAAATATAAAAATAAGCGAATATTCGACTCGGTGAACAACGTCGAATAGTGACTTTGATATTCGAATATTCGAATATTTGGTGAATGCCCTAGTGCAGGGGTCTTCAACGTTTTCAGGCCGGGGACCCCCAAACTGATGGGGAGATGGAGCAGGGACCCCCTACCACCTCGTAGGGTGGGGGGGTCGGGGCTACGACATATTTATTATTTTAAACAAGTACAAGTTACAGCGAGCAGAGTGGGCCGTACCACTACCATTTCTAAACATACTACTTATTAACTGTGAACAAATAATAATATCAACAATCTGTCAATTGCATAGTAATCATGTATTCAAGCTATTCAAAATGGATAGAATCATGATTTATGTTTTAACATAAATGTGGAAAATGGCAAAAAAAAAAAAAAAAAAACATTTTTTGAAATCTTTTATTTTTATTTTTTATCAAGCAATAATTTCGCGGACCCCCTGCAGTACCTCCGCGGACCCCCTGTTGAAGACCCCTGCCCTAGTGTATCATGCATTGTGGATTCATGGTCTGTCATCTCTAGGTAAATTCACTCGGAGGGGCAGCTCGGACATGACCGCAGACGTGGACAGCCTGAGTGCCAAACACTCTCACTCTCATCACTCCCTGCTCAGAGACACGCCGGATCACTCCAACAGCCACAGCGACCACACCGTCAAGGAAGGTACCCATGTTGCACTGTCAACACACTTCGCTCAGGGCCTCGCATTCTGGTAACATGGCATGCATAGCAGCCCGTGGTTTATGGGGAATAGACGTGATTGCTTTATTTTTTGTGTAACCATTTTTTGTGTAACCACTCAGACTATTCCATTCGTTCCATTCTTAGCTGTTTCATTCTGAAACTGGTTGCTGTTGCTGCTGTGAGCCTGTGACACCTGAATTTCTGCATGGTGATTACTTGGTGCTTTGTTAAGTGATTTGAATCGGCCGTGTGGAGGAAGTGAAGCACACATTAACACACCCCCAGTAAGCTGCTTGGGAAACTTGTGGATAGAGCTGTAAAAATCTTCTCTCATGGGGTCCTTGGCGTATCTTTTGAAATGGGGGTCCGCGGGGCTAATAAGTGACAATTTGGGGGTCCTTGACATGAAAAGGTTTGAGAACCACTGTCTAGGGCTGTCACAATTATTACATAATAATCGTCTAATCGCCATTATTTGACATAATCGCAATTATTTTGTCATAATCGTCATAATCGTTTACATGTTGAAAAATTATCATATTTTCAAACATATAAAAAAATAGTGGAAATAGCCGATCTACAAGCTCACAACGCGTCGCGATGCGACACGTTGTGAGCTTGTAGATCGGCTATTTCCACTAACAAGGTTCTTTTTCAAGTATAAAGTTGTCAAATATGTAAGTAATTTCTTTGTATATTTAGGTTATGTGTCATATCTGCCATGTGCAACTTCAAAGGCTAAAAGCCAAACAGAAATGTAATTGTCAATGACAGAAACACAATTAAATCGCTAATCGCAATTATTTGAGTGACAACGAATCGTCGTGTAAAATGTCATAAACGTGACAGCCCTACCATTGTCCTATATGTTGTCCGCAGTGCGCTCCCAGATATCCACCATCACCATGGCGGCGTTCAACACCACGGTGGCCTCCTTCAACGTGGGCTACGCCGACTTCTTCACGGAGCACATGAAGAAGCTGTGCACGCCCGCCGTGGCGGCCGACCTGCCGGCCGAGCCGCTGGCGTGCGCCAACCTGCCGCGCAGCCTCACCGACTCCTGCATCAACTACTCCTGCCCCGAGGAGGGCGACAACATCGAGGGAACCAACAACTTTGTGCTGAAGAATGGCATGCTGGACCTCACTGTGAGTGAAGGCTTGCTTCTGCTTTTGACTGTTTGATCGTGTACACCTTTTTACGGTCTATGGGTTTGGTGCTCTGACATCATGCTCTGGCTTCACTGTGATGTCACACTAACAGAATCTCTTTTATGCCCATATATAGAGTTCCCTGATGTCATCAATATTAAGTCCATATCTAACAGGACACCGGCATATGGGAATGCCCGTATATGGAGGCCACATCGGCCACCTACCACACTAACAGAATCCATATGGCCAAGATACCCTTTTATGCCATGATGTCAGATGTCATAGACATCATAGGACTTTCACTTAACGAACAACTGAGTAAGCAGCATATCTCCATATATACATGGATCTCCATACAGTATATGGGTACCAGGGGTCTCCATATATGGGTAATTGGTCCGATATACATCACTGGCCAGATGGCCAAGACATGGCACGACCTCGCCCTAAGGGCGAGGTCGCTTGTTGCCCTGAGGCGTCTTACTAGTAAAATAATTGATCCCTATTTTGGACATTGTAGGTGAATAATTTCAAAAGAAATAGCTTGTAGATCGGCAATTTTCACGTCATGCATGACACCACCGTATAAACCTGTAAAATAAAAAGAAATCACACCTACTGTGAAGTGAGCGGTGCTATTTTGTTTACATTTCATTAAGTGTCCCGTGAAGCTTGGCCAATGTGACCCTGGGCGTACAACCAAACGTTGATCGCTTTGTGCCAAGATGTAGGCCAGATGTAGGCCACACACAGATAATCCATCCATCCATCTTCAACCGCTTATCCGGAATCGGGTCGCGGGGGTAACAGTTCCAACTGAGACCTCCAGATTTCCTTTTTCCAAGCAACTTCCTCCACTCCCTCAGGGAGTATACCGAGGCGTTCCCAAGCCAGTTTGGAGATATAATCCCTCCATCTGGTCTTTGGTCTGCCACGGGGTCTCCCAGCTCCCAGTGGGACGTGCATCGAGGACCTTCCTAGGAAGGCGCTCGGGAGGCATCCGTACTGGATGCCCGAACCACCTAAGCTGACTGAAGTGTAGGAGCAGCGGTTCTACTCCAAGTCTCTCTCGGGTGACTGAACTTCTCACCCTATCTCTAAGGGAGATACCAGCCACCCGTCTGAGGAAACCCTTTTCGGCCGCTTGCACCCGCGACCTGATACTTTCGGTCATGACCCACACTTCACGACAAGTAAAATTCAAATCATCGACCCGTCAATCTCTCCCTCCCCCCCCCCCACCCTCTCTCCCCGCAGGCGGTCCTGCGGGCGCTGTACGCCATCCTGCGGAGCGACATCAGCTCCAGGATCTGCGACGTGTCGCTCAACATCATCGACTGCCTGCTGCAGCTGGCCGTGGTGCCCGGCATGGGCAAGAGGCTGTCCAAGCCCGACGACAAGGAGAACCAGGAGGCCGGCAGGGCCAAGGACCCGGCCAATCAGAGCCTGGGAGGAGGAGGAGGGGGAGGGGGAGGGGGAGGGGGAGGGGGCGGAGGAGGAGGAGGAGGTGGAGGAGGGGGTGGAGACGGGGGAGGCAGCGGGGGTGGCAGCGGGAGCGGAGGCGGGAGCGGCCAAGGAAGCAAGGATGACATGAAGAATGGCAAGGACGGCGACGGCAAGGTGGGTGTCTGACAGGCACGTGCACACATAAGCCCCTTTTCGACTGCAGTTTTAGCACCACACCACACTACACCACACCACACCACACCGCACCACATAAAAATATCTACATTTTCCATTACAAAAAGTACCCCTATTGGTAAGAAACAAATTGACCCTTTTACCTGTGATTATAATACAATATGAATTTGTATTACAACTATCCTAATTATAATGCACTGTAATGGATTATAACTGTGATTATAATACATTATAAAGTATTAATGTATTACTATGATAATTAAAATACACTATACTAATATACTAATAGATTATAATAGTGGTTATAACACAATAGAATCTATTATCATGTATTACAACTATATCCTGGTGGTCTAAATGAAAAGTCAGTGAGTGATCAGTCATTATGAAGTGTTTGGCCCTGTTTGGCCTAGCTCAGACCTACTCTAGAATGGATACTTTTTAGTACCCTGTTTAGTACCACTTTCACACCACTCTACCCAGGTCCTTGTAGTGGAAAACCTGGCACAAGTGGGCGGTGTGGTGTGGAGTGGTGTGGAGTTGGGCCAGTGGAAAATGGGCTATAGACATCAAAGGGGGCTTGAGCAGTGTTGTTTTTTACATCAAATTTTGATTTAGTTTTAGTCATAGTCTTTTGAATACAAATTTAATTTCGTTTTAGTCATGATTTAGTCACCTGAAAAGTTTTAGTTTTAGTCTAGTTTTAGTCGACTAAATATAAGATTTTAGGCGACTAAATCTACAGTTGATTTAGTCAACTGAAATGTATTTTGGCAGGCCTTGATGGCATCGTAATGTTTTACACGTGGTTGCGTGCTGATCTACAAGCTCACAATGCAAGCTCTACAGGCTCACGTGAGCTTGTAGATCTGCTATTTTCAGCACGCAACACCTGAGAGCAACCAAACATAAAATGACTCTCTTCTCCACCAGTCCCTCCTTAAAGTTTTAGTCTATTTTTTATTTTGTTGACAAAATTGTCAATATATTTAATCTTAGTTTTAGTCATCACAGCTTAGTTTTTATTCTGTTTTTATTTTGTTTTCGTCAGTGAAAAAACGCAGTCGACAATCATTTTTCGTCAGAGTTTTAGTCTACGAAATCAACACTGGGCTTGAGCCTCTGCCATTTTACCCGTCTGTAAAAAGTGCCGTCTGTAAAAAGTGCCCTCTCCAGACCATGAATGCTGTTTTCACTAGGGAGAAAGAAATGCAAATGCACTCTTTCCATGCCATACCCAAAGGCAGCATTCAAGAGTATTGCCTTGTCCAAACTCTCATGAACTTGAATGCAGCATCTTATGTTGGAAGAATTGCCCTCTCTGTGTAGAAATTATGCTTATGATTATGCTTAGTTCAGTGTGGTATAACAAACCGAAAATAGCCAACCTCCAAGCTCGGAGGAGGTCTGCTATTTTCGATATTTTCACCAAAAGGACCCTTTAGAAATGTCATCTCCTGCCTCTCTAACATTCTCTGCACGTCCCTGGCGTCTGATATGAGAGGTTGGGGGTTCATGTTGAAAGTCACTAACCTGAGATCCATTCTACACTGCTTAACTGGTAGTGCTTTCAATATTTTCCACACAAAATCAAGCTTGTATATCTGCTATTTTTGATAGATACTCTCCCGGTTTTAAATGGGTTAAAGGGATATTCCACTTTCAAAAAAACTTTTTGTCATTTTATGGTCTAATCAGGCTTGTATGAACACCCTGAACAGTTTTTAATTTTCTTCATTCAGTATTTAGATATTTGATGTAAATCTTATCTGGCAGGGCCTCTCCCCACACACACTCATTGTAACTTCAAACTCCATTTTAACCATGATAGATTCATTAAAAACACCCATTATTTTTTCTGGTGACTCATACTACCCTCCTAATACGTGAACAGGCCGTGTTTTTTCCATAACGTTTTTCATGTATTTTTAATATATTTTTATTGTATTTAATTTTTTCCATTTTCCCAAAGAATTATTAAAAATACATGAAAAACGTTATGGAAAAAACACGCCTGCTCACGTATTAGGAGGGTAGTATGAGTCACCAGAAAAAATAATAGATTTTAATGAATCTATCATGGTTAAAATGGAGTTTGAAGTTACAATGAGTGTGTGTGGGGAGAGGCCCTGAGCCTGGAGGGCCTGGTAACATTTACATCAAATATCTAAATACTGAATGAAGAAAATTAAAAACTGTTCAGAGTGTTCATACAAGCCTGATTGGACCATACAATGACAAAAAGTTTTTTGAAAGTGGAATATCCCTTTAACTTTTTCGCCGCCGTTGACAGTCCTCACCGTCATTGAAAGGGTTAATACCATGGCGCCGTTGACGGTGAGGACTGTGAATCTTACTGTATATACAGTAAAGATATTATTACTTACTTAATGTCGCTCCGGTCCCGCTCGCATCGGTAATGTCGGCGATTTGTTTACAACGCACGTTGGGCGTGCACGCGAAGTGAAGCTCCTCAATGTTAAGTCAATGGAGAGGCCCATAAAGAAACTTCATTTAAACAAAATAGCCATTTTGAGACATTTTGCAGCAGATCTAAATGTAAACAAGGCACAAGGCAGGGCGCAGCCATCTTCATCTTCTTGTCGCACACTGTCATGTGACTAGATGACGTAATCGTTGCCGTCAAGTGATAATCCAAAAAAACAAAAACAACCCCCTTCCGGCCCTTCAAAATAATAGCGGCGGCCGACGGAGGAAACGACGTGGCGCCGAGGCACCAAGCAACCTTCAGATTAAGAGGCAGTAGATGTGTTAATATCAAGGACCTCCAAATTAATATGTATTTGGCTGCCAGAAACCCCTTTTAACTACTTTTGCTGGGGACCCCCTGGACCCCAACAGGGGTTTTCTCTTTTTGAGAACCACAAAAAAAACGACACACACAGGTTCAGAGCTTGGCAATGCAGGTTTGAGTCCCCCGCTGAAGTGTCCTTGAAGTGACCTCGTGTGCTGTACAGGGATTCCAATGCACTCAGGATAATGAGCTTCTATGCATTATGGTTATTATATTCAGTTAAGTGTTCATCAATGTATTGCTTTCTTCTTTATTCATTTTTTTGTTGTGCTTAATTGTGCTCTATCTGTGGGAAAAGTGTTCCATTTTCTTTACATATTTATTGAGGCAATCGTTAATTTAGCAGCTATTAGCATTAACCATATGAAGCCTGGCGTCCCTATTCTCGCGGAACATTCAGTGAAAATAGCTGGCCTACGATCTCACAACAACGCGTTGTAATGTGGCACGTTATGAGCTTGTAGCACTGTCATTTTGGTGTAGAGGGGAAGAAAACGAGGTCACTAAAGTATAAAGGGTCGACCCATTAAAACCGCGAAAGCATCGGTGTCATTTTAGATTTTTTGCGTTGGCTATTCAAAAATAGCAGATGTACAAGCTCACAACGCGTCACTTCGTGCCGCCCTGCAAGCTTTTACATCTGCTTTTACGTTTTTGAAAGATCTTGATAGTGCTTCTTGAAAGTGGATTCTCAAAGTGGATTCTCAAAGTGGATTTTAGGGACTCTCTGTGTTCTTTTATGGGGGTGTAAATTGACCCTTACAAGTCTGTAACTTTGACAGTGTACAAATGGACCCCGTTTCCATTTCTACACTGTCAAAGTTAAAGAGGAATAACACTCATTTTCAACTTTGAACTATGTCATTAATATACCTCAGAGTTATTGTGTGGAAATAAGAAAAAAGTATGTATATGTATTATACTGATATGGTTTGTGTGAACCTGCTCATCTGTGCATTTCTAAACCAAATTACTTCAATTACTTGACTAGTAGTAACTGTTGAATGGAAAGCAACGTTTATTTGCCATTATGCTGTTTTATTTTGAAAGTATTGGCATTGGATTTGGAAGTAGCCTGGTTCCAGCCCATAGTCCCCGCCCACTCTCAGAGTGGACTGTTTCTCTGGTCTGGTGTTGAGTAAATGTATCGGCAGTTTCCCGTTCCGAAATTGTGGCTTCTGCCGCTTCTCCAATGAGCGCAGGGGGTGGGGGTGGGTCTAACGAATATCCAATCCGCGCAGCAGTTGAAACGATTACATTTCAGGAAGTTCACACACCAGGCAGGCAGGCACACACACACACACACACACACACACACACACACACACACACACACACACACACACACACACACACACACACACTCACGCGCTGATTTCAGCAAGATGTTAATGTTGATTACATGTTTCTGGTCGCAGTTCTGTGTGGAAGCAGTCACGAGTTGCGATCACCGTGCATCTCGATCACTCAAGTGTGGCCGCGCGCGGGCACGCTCGCACAAAAGTCCCTCCCCCAGAAATCGTTCAGACGGGGCACAATGTCAGACTCAAGCGTCAGCTGAGTCAGGCTACATTGGAACTGTAGTCATGGGAAGGGGGTACTTGGCTTTCGGAAATCAGTTTAAGGGGGTACTGCAGCCAAAAAAGATTGAGAACCACTTCTCTAAGGTATATTAATGTTGAAAATGAGTGATATTCCCCTTCAAGGGGAGACCTTCAAATTTCAAAGTTTGAGAACCACTTCTTAAGCAGGCATTCGTAGAACCGGCCTGAGTTTTTAACCCATTCAGAACGGGTACACATTATTGTGTATCATTATTTTATGCTTTAACTATTGAAAAATAGCAGATATACAAGCTCACAGCCACGCTGCGAGCTTGTAGATCTGCTATTTTTTTTAAATCGTGAAAATTAGAATTTTGACCCTATTAGTGTCTTTTGAATCCTTCTAAGATTTTTTGAAAAACCTGTGTTTCTATGTCAGCAATCTGGCCAGCCATCGTCAAAGAAAAGGTCCTTTTCACTTAACTGGAGCTCAGTTAGTCTGTTCTTGAGAGACTACTATGTCAGTGGTTCTCAAACCTTTTCATGTGAAGGACCCCCAAAATGATATGTATTTGTCCACGGACCCCCATCTAAAAATATTTAGTTCCAGGGACCACCCAGAAGCAAAATTTACATATTTACATATATTCAAAGATTTGCACACATTTTCACGACTTTTTCAAAAAATAGCAGATCTACAAGCTTGCAGCGCGGCACTCGGTGCCGCGCTGTGAGCTTGTATATCTGCTATTTTTCACTGGTTAAAGCATTCAATAATTCTAGGCCTATTAATGGATATCAAGCTTTGTCTTGTGTTTTGAACAGGATGAAGGCAGCGGCCTCAGCACTCACCGTCTGGCTCTGACCATGCTCATTAAGATCGTCAAGTCTCTGGGCTGTGCTTACGGCTGCGGAGAGGGACACCGCGGCCTGTCCGGAGACCGCCTCAGGATGCAGGTCAGATATCCGTCTTCTCTCCCTCTCCCACCCTCGACCTAGCCTAGTAAACGACCTAGCCTAGTAAACGACCAACTTCCGTTCAATGAAATGGTTTCTGGAAGAGGGGCGGGTACGAGGCTACCCTCGACTAGGGATGGGACGATAAGCCATATTATCGTTTATCGGGATAAAAAACACCCGCGATAATTGTATCGTGGATATTTAATTTATCGCGATATCGTCCTCCGTCATGCACCGGGATCAATTCACCTTTTATTTGCCGAGCTGCATATCTGGTACCATTTACCCTCTATTGGTAAAACGTACTTATTATACATACTTGATACAGTCTTTTTTTCACTCTCTATCGAATGTCTTTGCCAAAAAAATAGCCGATCTACAAGCTCACAACGCGACGTGTTGTGAGCTTGACGTGTTGTGAGCTTAACCCTAACCCTAACCCAGAGGGGGAGTTGTATTTCGTCCCTCCTCGTATCCGGACGGGTTTGTGTGGGTATGTGTGGTTCCATTTGGACAGTGTTACTTCTTCGTGCCCTCGTGGGAAGCTAAAACTTTCACGAAGCCGAATTGAAGCCTGAAAATCTATCAGCATTGGGCCTGTTTTTTTTATAGCAGTATAACAGTTATTTTTGGACAATGTCGATGTTTCCATAATGTGTGTCACCAGGGGCGTCACACCAAATTCTGGGCCCTGGTTACAAGGATTCACTGCGGGCCCCCTGTGCTTTAAAGGAGTAGTTCACCCCCAAAATGACTTTTTTTTCTATAGATTACTCATGCCATGGAGAGTAGAGTTCAATAATATTTTTGGGTTTTTGTCGCATTCCTAAGACAAAATTTTTATTTGAGTAAATTTACCCCCATTGATTCCGGATGGTGACCCGTTTCGAAACGGGTCACCATCCGAAACGAATGGGGGTAAATTTATTGTTATCACATTTTTGTCTTAGGAATGCGACAAAAACCAAAAAATATTATTGAACTCTACTCTCCATGGCATGAGTAATCAATAGAAAAAAAGTCATTTTGGGGGTGAACTACTCCTTTAACTATTGAAAAATAGCAGATATACAAGCTCGCAGTGCGGCACTCGGTGATTTGAAAAATCATGAAAATCTTTTTTGAAAAACCTATGTTTTTTCTATGTCAGTGGAGCTCAAACCTTTTCATGTGAAGGACCCCCAAAATGGTATGTATTTGGCCACGGAACCCCATCTCAAAATATTTCGTTCCAGGGACCCCCCCAGAAGCAAAATTTGAGTTACAAATGTTCGCTTAAAAAACACGTATTCAAAGATTTGCACACATTTTTACGACTTTTCAAAAATAGCAGATCTACAAGCTCGCAGCGCGGCACTCGGTGCCGCGCTGTGAGCTTGTATATCTGCTATTTTTCAATAGCTAAAGTATAAAATAATTATGGCCCCTCCACCACCTTGGGCCCTAGTAAATCAGTCCCACTTTCCTACCCCTTGTGACGCCCCTGTGTGTCACACTGAGTCAGGGAGGAAGATTTCACTCTTCAGCAACTGATATCCTCAGAGGATTGCAGAGCACAATAAATCAATAGGTAGTATGACAAAATACAGGTGTTAGGTTGCACTGTTTTCTCAAAGATGTGTTTAGACTTTCGCATGTTGCTCCAAAATCATTAAATAGTTTCTGAACTTATCTGAATAATGTATTCTAAATTATCTGTACATTATTATGCTCTTATATATAATGTGGTCATTGCGTAAACATTCTACTGTATTCAATGGGTCGCCACTTTTGGTGTGGCAACGGGTTACCGCATTACTGGTCTTGTTTACATTAATTTGTCGCACGTGTGCGACATGAGTGGGAGAAATATGTGAAAAAGGTGTTCACTTCCGGCAGGAAGCGTGAAAATTTGCACCTATGGGTATTTTTGTGCGCTGAATTCAAAAATTGACGGTCCCAAGCACTTTTCTCAAATTCACTTTTCTCTAATTCACTTACCATAGGGTTAGGGTTACGAAAAAAAGACCCCCCAAAAATCTTCTTTAAGTAGCATGTGAGGGGTCTATCTAGGGGGTTTTCATGATTCTGAATCCATTCCAAGCATTCGTTTTGCACAAAAACATTCCTTGGGCAAGAAATGGACCCCACAAAACTATGGTTTAGTGATGAGTCATCACTTTTCACAGTTGTGTAGGGTCCATTTTTAGCCCAAGGAATGTTTTTCGTGCAAAACAAATGCTTGCAATGGATTCAGAATCATGAAAACCCCCTAGATAGACCCCGCACATGCTATTTAAAGAAGATTTTTGGGTGGTAAGTGAATTAGAGCCACCAGATCCCATGGGAAAAGTGCTTGGGACCGTCAATTTTTGAACAAAAATACCCCTAGGTGCAAATTTTCACGCTTTCTGCCGGAAGTGAACACATTAGCCTATTTTTGTTACATATTTCTCCCACCGAGAGGTTGCCCTTTATTAATTAACTAATTAACGAATGGATTTATCGGTGAAAGGAGAAGATCAATGTCATGCTAAAGCTAAGGAGGGTTTTATTCAATGGGCTGAACCCAGTTTTCAACTTTATCTGCCCATTCCTTTTAAGAAACAAACACCAAGTAACTCCCTCACTGACCTCATGTGACATGCTGTAACTTAAAGGAGTCATCCAGACCAAAACACATATAGGGAAACCGACCCCTCCCTCCCCTCCCTTTCTAGCCTCTCCTCTCCCTGCTCTGGTGCAGAGCAGAAGCCGTTTGACAAGTAAGGGTGCCTGTGAGGTCAAAACAGCGGTTTGGTTGGTCTAAGGACGTTGTGTAAACACAATCCAATAAAAAAATACTAACTTTGAAGCTGAAGAAATAACCGCACTAGTATAAAGTCTATCTACTCTGTTAGTTATGAGAGGGCCCGCAAAATCTGGCAACAGGGGCAGCCGAAATCTAGCAACAGGGGCAGCTATGAAAAAAATCGACTAAAGCAGGTATAAAGGGGTATGATAAAAGACAGATTTAACCCTATATGTGTTTTGGTCTGGATGACTCCTTTAACTGAAGCCACTGCCTCTGTCCCCCGCAGGCCCAGAACTGCCTGACCAACCTGTACAAGTTGGACAAGGTGCAGTTCAGACAGACCATGAGGGAGTACGTCAACAAGGACTCCCTCAACAACATTGTGGACTTCCTCCACGCTCTTCTGGGCTTCTGTATGGAGCCCATCACCGACAGTAAGTCTGCAATAATGTCTCCCCCTGGCCAGCCGGGGCGCCTGATGGAGGGGAAAGGAACTGGTTGGAATAACGTGTTCCTTCCACGTGCTACGCCCATCCCAGGGAAATCCCCCCTGTCAGGTGAAAAGAAACAACTTGGACTACTCATGCATTGAAGGAAGCATGAGGTTTGTCCGTTGCCTCCCCAGGCGCGGCAGAGGGAGAGCAGAGCCCAGGATTACATAGGCAATTGGCACTGGGTGAAAATGGGTTACAAAATCGTGGGATAAAAATTTAAAAGAAGTAAGTCTGCAGTGTGTGTGTGTGTGTGTGTGTGTGTGTGTGTGTGTGTGTGTGTGTGTGTGTGTGTGTGTGTGTGTGTGTGTGTGTGTGTGTGTGTGTGTGTGTGTGTGTGTGTGTGTGTGTGTACATGCGCACGTGCGTGGCACACACACACGCACAGGCACAGGCACACACACACACACACACACACACACACACACACACACACACATGCACGCGTACATAATATGCATACACATGCATAGCAGATGTGATACAAAATACAGATGCCCGTGCTCTATACTATTCTATATATATATATATATATATATATATATTATATATATATATATATATATATTCTGCACATATATATAGTATTGCTTTTCTCTGGTATTTTGTACACTACAAGGTAAAAGCTTTGAAAGACATTCTTGTTCCTCCTCCACCCCCTTCGGGCCACCGAGTTGAACGGTGCGCCCACTGTCTCACCACCCTCGCACTTTGACCACATTCCAGCTTTCTCAGTTCAATATATCTGTTCCCAGTACCCTGCCCTCTACGCTGTCCTCTGTCCCTCTATATCAGTGGTTCTCAACCTTTTTAGGCCGTGACCTCCAAAATAATCATATTCTAACTGGGGACCCCCCTGACCCTGACGAGCACTAAGAGTTGAGGCATTAGATTTTTATAACACAGTTCTTTGCGAGGCGTTGTGAGAATGTAGATCTGCTATTTTCACAATAGAGTTGCGAGGCGTTGTGAGCATGTAGATCGGCTATTTTCACAATTCCTGCCTCTAATATTTGACAATATGGCCCAAGTTTAATTTGTCAATTTAGAGGTATTAGAAAGTCCTTCAAAATTCACTTTAGAAATGTGCAGATTGATTGATTGATTGAAGACTTTATTAGAAGTTTGCATAGGAAAAGGTACAGTTCACTGGTACAAGGTCTACTAAAAGGAGACCCTAGAAAAGACTAAGCTTATTTCCATAGGAAACCATTGAAGTATCTCATATAACACTGAATGACTTACGGATAGAACACAGTACTATGCAGTAGATAAAAGGGAAACATTAAGATATAAACATACAGTAGGTAAATACAAAGATACCCTCTATACACTTGAACTTTGTGGTTTTTTGTTAACTGTTGAGTGAGAAAACAATGTTGCACATTAAGCTAATCATCTGGAGACCCCCCCCAAAATAATTTGGAGATCCCCCCCTGGGGGTCCCGACCCACAGGTTGAGAACCACTGCTCTATATGCCGTGTCCCTCTGTCCTTGGACGCTGTGTCGCTCTCTCCTTCGTAATCCTCTTCCCATATCCTCCCTTCCTCCCTCCATCCACCTCGACGATCCTCTTCCTTTTTGTCCTTGCACACTCATCCGTTGTGTACACTTGCCAATCCCCAAGCTTTTCGGGCATTTTTCACATTTCCCCGAACCCCGATCGACGACTCCATCGCCAAGCTCGTCTTGTACATGCCGATTCAGCCTTTGCTCTGCCAATTACGACAATGGCAACATCCGTCAACCGACAAATATCCACTTGGCAAGTTACCGAACCGATGAGTGTTTTGTTTGAGAAAGTGCACCAGACCCCCCCCCCCTGTTCAGTTTCTGTGTAAGTGTGTGTGTGTGTGTGTGTGTGTGTGTGTGTGTGTGTGTGTGTGTGTGCGCGCGCGTGCGCGTGTGCGTGCGTGCGTTTGTGCAGGGGCGTCACAATTGGGGCGGAAAGTGGGACTGAGTTACTAGGGCCCAAGGTTGAGGGACCTTAATTATTTTATACTTTAGCAATTGAAAAATAGCAGATATCAAGCTCACAGTGCGGCACCGAGTGCCACACTGGCACGGCACGCTATTATTGAAAAGTCGTGAAAATGTGTGCAAATCTTTGAATATATTTATTCTTTAAGCTAACATTAATTTGTAACTCAAATCTTGCTTCTCGGGGTCCCTGGAACTAAATATTTTGAGATTGGGTCTGTGGCCAAATACATATCATTTTGGGGGTCCTTCACACGAAAAAGTTTGAGCACCACCGACATAGAAACATAGGTTTTTCATAAAACCTTACAAGGATTTGAAATATATATAAAGACTTTAAAGATCTTTCAAAAATAGCAGATCTACCAGCTCGCAGCGTGGCATTCTGTGCCGTGCTGTGAACTTGTATATCTGCTATTTTTCAACAGTTAAAGCACACAAAAATGCGTAACGATGCGTTCCCGGTCTAAACGGGTTAAACCCCCTCCCCCTATGAGAAACATTCATGGGGGGCCCGCAGTGAATCCTTGTACCCAGGGCCCAGAATTTTGTGCGACGCCCCTGTGTGTGTGTGTATGTCTGTTTTCAAGTTCACCTCTCGGAGGTGGGGGGTGCCGCGTCCTTTCTGAACTCTTCTCCAAGTACATGTCTGTGCCGGCCTGATGTCAACTTGTGCCCCGCCTCTTTTCTCTTGCAGAGTACGGCAGTGCAGGTGAGAGATCCAGGAGGAAAAAAAGAGACATCGGTAGATACCCATAATAACAACAATAACAATATATATACCAATAATTATAATCAATAGTAGTGATAAGTTACTATTCCTCACCTGCTCCAGTAAAGATCATTCCCAAGGCACTGCTACCATTTCTGCAACGCTCACTGTGAAAACAGTCATAATCACCACGCAGCAACCGTTTCACACCTGTAGCGTATGGTTGCATTTGGGCTTTAGCTATTGCTTATCAGCCTTACCTATACCTACCTATGGCATAATAAGGTACCTTAAGTACCTTATTATCTTCTTTAACACAGGACCTTATCTCTTATTTGGACTATAAGGGACTAGTTCCCCCTCAAGCTTTTTTATTTTTTTTTAATGGCAGGCCTTAGTCACTTGCATGTATACCTTACTCCCTTACCCAGAATGCTCTGTTTGGTTTGTTGTTGCTTTATTTACCCCCCTCCCCACATACGCTTTTATGATTTTGTGCCTCTGAAACCCCCCCTCCCCCCCTCCCTCACCCGTTGTTTTTGGGCTGAGTGTTTTCTGTTTGAGTCACAAAAAGCCGTCAGTAATGTTCTCATATCAACACTTACTGACTAGACAACCCCCCCAGCCCCACCCCACTCCCACTCCCACCTGTTCCTGTGTGACCTGTGCTTTCTTCCTCCCCACGTCGCTTCAACCAGACAAGGCTGGATTCGGGAACAACTTCACCACGGGGGACAACAAGTCGGTGGCCCAGAACATGGAGGCGGTGGTGGTGGGCTGCATGTTCAAGTCCCTGATCACCCGCTGTGCCTCCACCACCCACGAGCTGCACAGCTCGGAGAACCTGGTGGGTGACGCGCGCGTGCGCGCGTGTGTGTGTATGTGTGTGTGTGCGGGCAGGGGTATCGCACCAAATTCTGGGCCCTGGGTGCTTTAACTATTGAAAAATAGCAGTTATACAAGCTCATTGCTATTTTTCAATAGCTAAAGTATAAAATAATTAATGTCCCTCCAACTTGAGCCCTGGTAACTCATAACTATTTTGGGGGTCACGGCCTGAAAAGGTTGAGAACCACTGGCATACACTTCCTGTCTTTGGGCATCGCGCATAGGAGTAAGCGACTTGTTATTGAGATGAATTATTGTTATATAGTCCTGGAAATATACCATTTAATTTTGGAAATTAAATGGGTGGGAACCCTGTTTGGATATCATGTCCAGAACACTGCTGGCTGACGACAGGGCGATTGAACCGATCAACTGTGGCTGTGCCCAAACACTGTCATCTGTGTTATTTGCGCAAATGTACAAACATTTTCTACACTCTGAGTTACACAGACCCGTATGGGTCCCTTACTCCCTTTTGGACCGGTGGTGGTAAACAGTGGCCGAGCTGGAATAATAGTTCATGTTTCCTCCTTTTTTTTGATTGGTTGGTTAAAAAAAAGGAACAATGGCGTTGATTATCGCTGCTCCTCTCCAAATGTTGAACTATAGTATTTTCTACGCTCGTAGAGATAATGTACCATAGAATTGCAGGGCATAAAGGAACTGGCAGCTAAAGAAATGCTTTCTGTTCCCCCTCTCTTTCTCTCCGTCTTTCCCCTCTCTCCTTCTTAACCCATTTAGGCCTAGGATTATTGACTACTTCAACCATTGAAAAATAGCAGATATACAAGCTCACAGCGCGGCACCGAGTGCCGCGCTGCGAGCTTGTAGATCTGCTATTTTTGAAAAATCATGATTTTTCTTTGCAAGTCTTTGAATATATCTATTTAAAAGCGAACATTTGTAACTCAAATATTTGCTTCTGGGGGGTCCCTGGAACAACATATTTTGAGATGGGGGTCCGTGGCTAAATACCTGTAATTTTGGGGGTCCTTGACATGAAAAAGTTTGAGAACCACTGATTTAGAGGAAGGATTTAGTAGTCGGGTCAAAGATCGGGTCAAAGATATTCATAGACTTGCACACATTTTCACGATTTTTCAAAAATAGCAGATCTACAAGCTCGCAGCGCGGCACTCGGTGCCGCGCTGTGGTTAAAATCTAACGCGACTCGGGCGCGTTCCAGGTATTTGAGTTAATCTCCTCCGTTCCTTTTTCTTACTCCTGCTTTCTCTCTATTATTTTCTCCTTTTCTCTGCAACAGCCACCTCTCCGCCTCTCTCTGTCTCCCTGCCTCCTCTGCCTTGCATTCTCTCTCTCTCTGTCTCTCCATGTCTCTGCCCATTGATCTGTTTGTCTAAATATCCAGTCAGCGATGCTCCTTACAGAAGCCTTCCCATTAGGTTTGAGCAATCACATTACTGTTAAATGTAATGCAGGGAGTCATGGTTTAATTATTGATGCCTCATTTTGTACCACTGTAGAGCTATTAAATCACTCACGACTCCTTTGTTGTGGATTAGTAATGCACAAGGCAAATTGAACACGAGACATCATTGTCCTTAATCACACTTGGCATGGGATTATTCTTGCGAATTTTCCTGACTCCAAACCCAATACATTTAGTAGTTGTTCATTCTTAGTTCTTAATTCTTCAATTCAATGATGGACAAGAAAATTGATGGTTATTTATTTAGCATACCCATTAATCTTCGATGATGAATCATTTTTATTAAATAAAAATAATTATTATTAACACAATGGGAGCCAAGGTTTCTAACATTTCTAGCTGTTGCTGGTGCCGCCGTTCACTTACGCTTTATTTTGAAGAGCCTCGGAAGCTTTGTGCGTGTGCACGTGAGTGTCCGCTGACGATTGAGGAAGATAATCCATTTGTTTACAAACGCTCGCGAAACTAAAATCCAAACCGGGGCCGACCATCGCGGTAAAGTTTCGCCGTGAAAAGAAGCAGATCTCTGCTTCCCTGGCGTTCTTTGCACCTTATTCATAGATAAAGCTGTTTTTATGTTTCAGCATAGAATGGGAGTCTATGCAGAATAGACGCTCCATTTTGGTTCTGTGCGAGTCACGCTATGACGTATGGACCAGGGTCTTTCACAGGGCACACAGGATGCATGCAGCTGCACGCTGCAAAGTTAACCCTTTGCCTCGTCTCTCAACGAGACAACTGATTTTTGGCACAGCGACCTCCAGTGGCCTTGTCTTGTTACCGAACAAGTTTGGCCCTGTGGGTGTTAATATTGTAATTAATAGAATAATCAAGGCCCCAACTCTCTCTCTTCATGTCTTTCTTCACTGTAGTCTATCAGTAAAAGCAGAAAAATACCCAAAAATAATATTCTTGGGTTATTATGTGAAAAGCTAAAAGAACTAGAAATATTGTTCCTACGAAACAGTGTGGGATCGCATGGAACACCATGTATGGGCACAAAGATCTACCCAACGGGTAGATCTAATTATTATTATTATTATTTTTTTTAATAGAATGTATATATAATTCCTTTTTCTGACATTGGAATTCAATGAGGGAAAGGTACATTTGCAATTCAATGGGGAAGTGGAGTTCAATGGGAGAGTGATACTAGCTCCAGCTTCACATGACAGTTACCCACCTGCAGAATATAGTCACAGCAACCACACCTGCCATTTCCAATTACATTTTTGAAGCGGTGAAAGCCGCTTCCAAGGAGTGGCTTTGTGTGTCCCATGTCCATATATGGTCATTTCAGTCCAGAATGAACAGGTTTTATTTAAGTGTCCCATATCCATATATGGTCATTTCAGTCCAGAATGAACAGGTTTTATCAAAAACAAAATGTGTGTCATCTCATGTCCATATATGGTCATTTCAGTCCAGAATGAACAGGTTTTATCTCTCCCGTACATCCAGAATATGTGTGTAGTGTCCGTCCCGGCCTGATGATTGGATACTTTGAGGATTGGTCAAGCTTCACATGACAATTCGGCCCTCCAGATAAAAACATTCATTCATTCATTCAGAATAAAGAATGTATCTATGTGTTCCAGAGTTCATAACTCTGGAACACATAGAATAAAAGTTCACCGCTTCACTTCGAACCGAGGTTTGGTTTTCTCCAACACTTAGATGTTGTTCCATTGGGCCGGAGGGGAGTACGGCAATCTTATTCGGAAATGTTTAAAGCATTTGGCGGCGACCCCTCCAAATTATTTGACATTCCCTCAAATTGGTGGGGTGATCAGACTCTGATCACCCCACCAATTTGGCAGGGGGGACGGACATAAAGGGCGATGTCTCTTGTTTTATTTTTATTTTTTTGAGCGGTGCAAACCGCTCCTATATTTCACTTTTTTGCGTGTTTAGCTAAAACATTTTAGCATGGAACGATTCATTCATTCATCATCGATTGGCTAGTTGATTAACTAAACATTAGAATTGACCAATCAGAAGCTGTTCTACCCATGACGACATGTGTTAGCCAAACAGACCAATCAAACGCTGTGTTGTTCATGCCAATTTAGATCTGTCTTTGGCACGGAGGCACGGTGGCGCAGTCAGTAGTGCTGTCGCCTCACAGCTAGAAGGTCCTGGGTTCGATTCCCGCCGGGGGACACTGTGGGTGCTGGGGGCGTGTTCCCTCCTCCGTGTCATCAGTGCCCACACCCTAGGTGGGGTTGGCAAAAGGGCCTTTCTGTGTGGAGTTTGCATGTTCTCCCCGTGTCTCCTAGGGTAGATACCCTCACAAAAACATGCAGTAATCCTGGTCTCTATAAAGCCTCCCCCTGGCCAGCCGGGGCGCCTGATGGAGGGGAATGGAACTGGTTGGAATAACGTGTTCCTTCCACGCGCTACGTCCAACCGGGGAAGCTCCCCCTGTCAGGTGATAAGAAGCGGCCTGCTCACTCCTCATGCATTGAAGGAAGCATGAGCTCAGTTCGGGGCCCTCCCCAGGTTGGCAGAGGGAGAGTAGAGCCCAGGATCACAGCTTAGGCAATTGGCACCGGGTGAAAAAAATGGGTTACAAAAATCGTGGGATAAAAATTTAAGAAAAAAAAAAAGATCTGTCTTTGGCAATCAAGAGCCCGCTGTGTCCATGACGTGTTGTCCATGACGCGTTTAGTTAAATATTTTGCATGAAACAATATCTTAGCTAATTAATCCTCTTCTGAAAGCCAATTTGTTCTTGAATACAGAGAATTTCAAACAGTTTGTCTTTGTCCTGTTTGTTTGTTGTGCGTAATGGCCAGGCTGTTTGTCTGAACTTTAAACTGACACAGCACTTCTTGGCGTTGCCCATCAGTCAAAGTTAGAGGGCAGAGTCTGATCAAGTCCATATCCTGGGCAAAGTTTATTCTTTTCAGTTTGTTGAAGAGATTCATTAATTAAAACAATTTAATAATGAATGTATTAAATTGTATGGAATATGTTCGTTATAAAACCAATAACCCCTATTGCATTTTTAAATGTTTGTCTTTTTGAGCGGTGGTAAACCGAGAGTGGCTGTGCGTGTGTCTGTAGCCACTTTTCCCCACTTTTCCTCAGCGTTTTGCCATAGCAATGTGTTTTCCTCAGCATTTTGCCATAGCAATATGTGTGTGTGTGTAGTGTAGCCATATTACATCATATTACATCACCAATTATCTGTAGCCACTATCTGTAGCCACTTTTCCTCAGCGTTTTGCCATAGCAATGTGTTTTCCTCAGCGTTTTGCCATAGCTGTGTGTGTGTGTGTGTGTGTGTGTGTGTGTGTGTGTGTGTGTGTGTGTGTGTGTGTGTGTGTGTGTGTGTGTGTGTGTGTGTGTGTGTGTGTGTGTGTGTGTGTGTGTGTGTGTGTGTGTGTGTGTGTGTGTGTGTGTGTGTGTAGCCATATTACATCACCAATTACATCCTAGACCTATCTGTAGCCACTTTTCCTCAGCGCTTTGCCATAGCAATGTGCGTGTGTGTAGCCATATTACATCACCAATTACCAATTGAAGACGTTATGCAAGCACGACCACGGCTCACTTCACATTGGTTGTGATTTTTCTTCTCCAGTGCAGTATTAATGATCATACATATATGAAAATCTATATTTCTTTTTTCGTTACATTATTAATGATCATCATAGATCATACATATATGAAAATCGCCTTTGCACCGCTCACTTCGAACGGATGCGATTTTTTCATTTTGTGTAATGTTTTTTTCCCCAATTTCTTATCTAACTTTAGTTTTTTATGATGAGTGAGATTCTTAGTAGGACTGGTTGATCCTGAATGGGGTTGGAGACGTCCTCTTGGGTGGGGTGGAATTTGGCAAAGTGGTGCCGCCAGTACGACACATCTTCAGGTGTGTGCCCTGACCTCATTTGGGTGTTTTGGCCATTTATCACAAGACACCCTCTGCCGAGGTTGGGCCATCGACAGGCTGATCAGACCCTGGGTGTGTCGCATGGTGGGATCCTGTCACTGGGCTTCACTCCACTGATTTGCCCTATACCTCTGAGGAAGTAGTGGTCAATGTGAGGGCCCCTCGCCCTGGTGGATCTTGAGCCCCTTCTCCTTTACCAGCCACAGATGCAGCTCTGTATCTTGTGTCCTGCAGGTGTTGTTGTTACTCCATCAACTACCGTGCTGATCATTTGATTTCTTTGTCGTTTCCGTTCCGGGGTCTGTTACCGCGTGGTCCGCCGATGAGTCATCTTCCATCCTGCTCTCACAGACTCAAGGGGTGTTTTCTTTTCCTTTTGAACCTTTCGTAGCCATAGTCAGGTGGAACCAAGTCACTGTGTAGTGAGAGGCTCCTGCCAGAAGGGGTAACTAACCCATGCCATCCCGATGGGGTCTGTTCTGTCTCTTCAGGCCGTCACCAGGGCTTTCCCAGGTTGTCAGCTGCCCTTCGCAGCAGGCACTGGCTTTGACACCAGAAATCAGGATTCTTAATTTGGCAAAGATTGCGCGGGCCTGGTGCCACGAGTAAGACACAGCTTCAGGTTTAGTTGGCAGCAATGGTGTGGTTCAGCCAGGTCCCTCATAGGGACCCACACACAAAGCCAGACATAGGAGTGGTTAGCACCGCTCAAAAAAAGAAGAAAAAAAAAAAAGTCAGGAACACAGTCAAAATGTATTATTCACTCTAATGGCTGACAAGTAAGTGACTCTGCTTCTGTCACAGGCCATTGTCTCTCCCAAAGCCTCATTTGAGGTAACTCCTCCACATTATTTGATGTTCCCTCTGAGAAATCACTACTAATTTGGCAAGGGAGGGACGGACATAAGGGCTGTTGTCTCTTGTTTTTTTTTTGTTTTTTTTTGGTTGTGTTTTTTTTTTATCATTTTGAGTAATGTTTTTTATTTCTTGTTAAAGTTTAGTTTTTTGCTTTCTATGATAGTGAGATTCATAATAGGACTGGTTGATCCTGAATGGGGTTGGAGATGTCCTCTTGGGTGGGGAATTTGGGTGGAATTTGGCAAAGTGGTTCCGCCAGTACGACACGTCTTCAAGGTGTGTGCCCTGACCTCATTTGGGTGTTTCAGGCCATTTATCACAAGGCCCATCGGCTGATCAGACCCTGGGTGTGTCGCATGGTGGGATCCTGTCACCCCTCCTGTCAGCACAGGTAGCTAACCCATGCCATCCCGTTGGGGTTCCCTCCTGTCAGCACTCTCTTCAGGCCGTCACCAGGGCTTTCCCAGGTTGTCAGCTGCCCTTCGCAGCGGTCACTGGTTTTGACACCAAACACCAGGATTCCTAATTTGGCGAAGATCTCGTGGTGCCACCAGTGAGACACATATTCGGGTTTAGTTGGCAGCAATGGTGCGATTCATCCAGTCACTCAGCTCGGTGACGCGGTTGCACACAACAGGCATGTGGACATCGCAGGGCGAACTGCCCCCAACAATCCAGTTAACAATCCCAACCAGAGTCCATATTCCCTCCTTTTCACAGACGAGAGGGCCGCCAAAGTCACCGAAGCAGGCAGAGGCTCCAGAGGCACCAGCACATATCACCTGGTCACTGATACAGTCGCCCCAGTATTTCTTGCACTGCTCATTGGTGAGAAGGGGGAGAGCAGCTTGCTGGAGCCGGGCAGGCCTGGTATCATTAAAGATGTCGGTATATCCCCACCCAGAAGTTACGCACATCATTCCACCAGGGAAGCTGTCATTAGTCTTGGCCACACACACAGGAGACACATGCATTCCCAACTCCGCAGGCCGCGCTAGCTTTATAAGCTGAATGTCCTCGCGGGGGTGAGGGCACAACAATACCCGATAGCCCTGTCAGTTGTGTAGCTGGGCGTTATTCCCTCCCTCCCCTGGGTTGGGCGGGGAGGGAGCGGGGAGGGAGCTTTACTCACATGATGGCAGACGATCACACGCTCATCACTGGCTCGCTGCGGTTTGGTACTATAGCATAAGCCACCAGCTCTGTACAGCTCAGAGCTCAAAATAGCGCCGGTGAAAATAGCATCATTTTAATATATCGCAAATAGAAGGCCCAGCAAGCCAAATGACTTCATGATGACATCCTCCGGTGACTCCGGTGACGTTCAGAACTATAGGCCAGATCACAGCCCATATGGGGATGATCTTGACGGCATTACCAGGACGTCATATGGATTTGTGGATTATTGTTATTATTTGTAATTGCGACTGTCAGGTCGCACTTACTACCAAAACCGATCGGACCCTCTCTGATTAATCCAGGATGTCCGTTTTCGTGGGCATCATTTATGTTGGTTGAAATCAGGTGATATTCTAGGCCAGATCTGACTAGTCATGGTTTGACTTGATCTGGCCCCAATCGAGACGTCAATGATTGGTCCAGGTCCTGACCGTGCTTGCTGGGGGGGGGGGGGGGGGTCTAGAGTCTATAGACCCTCGGGTGACTCCAGTCAAATAACTGTATAGGGTTTAAGTTGGATAATGTGTGAAATAGACATTTTTTGATGATTAAGGCGTGGTTGTTTTTGAGAGTGATACGTGTAATGGTGGTCACCTTTTCGGGGACTGCCCATAAGTCCGAAGGTTCATTAGTCCGAAGGTTCATTAGTCCGAATTTAGTTAAGGTTACTGAGGTTAAGGTTAGGGTTAGAGTTAGGCATAGTATTCTTAACAAATTCGGACTAATGAACCTTCGGACTAATGAACCTACGGACCAATGCCATGGCACCACATCATCTTGGTCAGAAAAGTAATCTTCCCCACCCCCATCCCTTGTCTCTCTCTCTCTCTCTCTCTCTCCCTCCCCTCCCTCCCGCTCCCTCTATTTCTCACTTTCTCTCTCTCTCTCTCTCTCTCTCTCTCTCGCTTATACTCCACTCACACATGCCTCTCTTCCATGTCTTTCCCACACGTCCTCCTCTCCAGGGCCTGTACTGTGACATCCGCCAGCTGGTGCAGTTCATCAAGGAGTCGCACGGCAACGTGTTCCGCCGGGTGGCGCTCAGCGCGCTCCTAGACAGCGCCGAGAAGGTGGCCACCGCCGCCCCGGCCTCCGCCGGCACCAAGAAACCCGACGAGAAGGAGGAGTCCAAACTGCCTGGGCCTAGGAGGTGCGAGCTCCAGGGGCGTCACAAGGGGGGGGAAAGTCGGACCGAGTTACTAGGGCCCAAGGTGGAGGAGGGGCCTTAATTATTTTATCCACGAGTTTCCAACACCCCATAGTGCATTGCGCAGAAGCTGTACCGAGCTTCCGGCGCTGCAGCCGAGTGTGATTTACAAGCTCACAACGAGTTGCATCTGCGACGCGACGTGAGCTTGTATGTCTGCTGTTAAACCGGAAGTGTGGTCCAAACAGGTCCAAATAATCTCCAGTAAACTCCCGCGGAAACAGGTGGATACTTTAGCTATTGAAAAATAGCAGATATAACTCACTGCGAGCTTGTAGATCTACTATTTTTGAAAAGACATGAAAATGTGTGCAAATCTTTGAATATATGTATTTTTTAACTGTTCTGCTGCCCTTGACGACGCTCACCGTCAGTGAAAGGGTTAATACCATGGCGCCGTTGACGGCGAGGACTGTCAATCTTACTGTATATACAGTAAAGATACCAGTAAGACTCCCTAATCGGGAGATTAGGGAGTGGTCGCTTATCTCCACAAATATCACCAGTAAGACTCCCTAATCGGGAGATAAGCTACCGTTGGTCGCTTATCTCCACAAATATCACAACCTCCACCTCTCACGTCATACGGGTAGCCATAGTTACACCTGGAATGTTGAATCTCCATATATGGAGATAACCTACGCATCACACAAAGTCTGACCTCACCAGCCCATACTTGGGCATGGACGACTTATATCTCCATATACGGAGATGGCCATATATGGAGATACGATGACATCACAGAGTCCACAGCTGATGATGTGGCGTGATGTCATACAATACACAAACAAGCCCTATATAAAGGGGCAATTCTCACCAGCGAAGAGAGCATTGCCTGGAATGTTGAATCTCCATATATGGAGATAACCTACGCATCACACAAAGTCTGACCTCACCAGCCCATACTTGGGCATGGACGACTTATATCTCCATATACGGAGATGGCCATATATGGAGATACGATGACATCACAGAGTCCACAGCTGATGATGTGGCGTGATGTCATACAATAAACAAACAAGCCCTATATACTGATGCGATATGATGACATCACAGAGTCCACAGCTGATGATGTGGCGTGATGTCATACAATAAACAAACAAGCCCTATATACTGATGCGGAGATATGAGCAGGGCAAAGGTGTGACGTGTGACGTGTGACCGACCGACCGACCGACCGACCGACGGACGGACGGCCGGTGGAGGTTTTCATAGTAAACTGCTCCCTGACGGTCGCAATAAAAAGTTTAGTACCAGTAAGACTCCCTAATCGGGAGATAAGCGACCGTTGGTCGCTTATCTCCACAAATAGGCCAAAAGTTTGTTTTACCAATTATTACACTCTATGTGAACATTTACATCAACAAATCCCAAGTACTATGCAGAACGACCCATTTCAAGTTTTTAATGTACCAGTAAGACTCCCTAATCGGGAGATAAGCGACCGTTGGTCGCTTATCTCCACAAATATCACAACCTCCACCTCTCACGTCATACGGGTAGCCATAGTTACACCTGGAATGTTGAATCTCCATATATGGAGATAACCTACGCATCACACAAAGTCTGACCTCACCAGCCCATACTTGGGCATGGACGACTTATATCTCCATATACGGAGATGGCCATATATGGAGATACGATGACATCACAGAGTCCACAGCTGATGATGTGGCGTGATGTCATACAATACACAAACAAGCCCTATATAAAGGGGCAATTCTCACCAGGGAAGAGAGCATTGCCTGGAATGTTGAATCTCCATATATGGAGATAACCTACGCATCACACAAAGTCTGACCTCACCAGCCCATACTTGGGCATGGACGACTTATATCTCCATATACGGAGATGGCCATATATGGAGATACGATGACATCACAGAGTCCACAGCTGATGATGTGGCGTGATGTCATACAATAAACAAACAAGCCCTATATACTGATGCGATACGATGACATCACAGAGTCCACAGCTGATGATGTGGCGTGATGTCATACAATAAACAAACAAGCCCTATATACTGATGCGGAGATATGAGCAGGGCAAAGGTGTGACGTGTGACGTGTGACCGACCGACCGACCGACGGACGGACGGACGGCCGGTGGAGGTTTTCATAGTAAACTGCTCCCTGACGGTCGCAACAACAATATTTAGAAAATAGGTCTACAAGCTGACAGTCCTCGTCCCTTATATTCCCATAGGTTATATGGAGATCTCAGTGTTTGTCAGTCCTTGTTCATTTATGCCCATATATGGACATCTCTATATCTACTGTAACAGTCCTTGTCCCTTTATGCCCATATATGGAGATCTCTTAACTGTAAGTCGGTTGGAGGTTTTCATACTAAACTGCGACCTTACGGTCGCAATGAAAACCTCCACCGGCCGTCCGTCGGTCACACGTGCGGTCGACCGCACGTCACACGTGCGGTCGACGTGTGATGAGGTCACGATGAGTCATCTATGCCCAAATATAGATTTCTAGGTCAGATGGCCCATAGAGTTTGTGATGTCAAACCTAGCAACCCAATATAAACAAACCTGATGTCAGACCTGAAGTATCCTTTTATACCCATATATGGAGATACAGAGATCTCCATATATGGGCATATTAGAAAGCCCATATATGGGCATATACGGATGACATCAGGGATATCCATATATGGGCATAAAAGGGACAAGGGCTTACAGTTAAGAGATCTCCATATATGGGCATATCAGAAAGCCCATATATGTTCATATACTGATGACATCAGGAATATCCATATATGGGCATAAAAGGGACAAGGACTTACAGTTAAGAATCTCCATATATGGGCATAAAGGGACAAGGACTGTTACAGTAGATATAGAGATGTCCATATATGGGCATAAATGAACAAGGACTGACAAAAACTGAGATCTCCATATAACCTATGGGAATATAAGGGACGAGGACTGTCAGCTTGTAGACCTATTTTCTAAATATTGTTGTACATTAAAAACTTGAAATGGGTCGTTCTGCATAGTACTTGGGATTTGTTGATGTAAATGTTCACATAGAGTGTAATAATTGGTAAAACAAACTTTTGGCCTATTTGTGGAGATAAGCGACCAACGGTCGCTTATCTCCCGATTAGGGAGTCTTACTGGTTACTTACTGTACGTCGCTCCGGTCCCGCCCGCATCGGTAATGTCCGCGATTTGTTTACAATGCACGTCGGGCGTGCACGCGAAGTTAACGTCCTCCATAGTAAATCCATTGAGAGGCCCATAAAGAGACTTCATTTTCTCCAAAAGGGACATTCTTATACAAAGGATGGTCTCCACTCTCCATACTTGTACACAAAAGCTGGGCGCAGCCATGTTCTCTTCTGGGCTCACACTGTCATGTGACTAGATGACGTAATCGTTGCCGTCAAGTGATAATCCAAAAAAACAAAAACAACCCCCTTCCGGCCCTTCAAAATAATAGCGGCGGCCTATGGAGGAAACGGCGTGGCACCGAGGCACCAAGCAAACCTTCAGATTAAGAGGCAGTAGTTGTGTTAAGCGAACATTTGTAACTCAAATTTTGCTTCTGGGGGTCCCTGGAACTAAATATTTTGAGACGTGTGTGTGTGTGTGTGTGTGTGTGTGTGTGTGTGTGTGTGTGTGTGTGTGTGTGTGTGTGTGTGTGTGTGTGTGTGTGTGTGTGTGTGTGTGTGTGTGTGTGTGTGTGTGTGTGTGTGTGTGTGTG
The DNA here is from genome assembly GCF_963921795.1 of Nannobrachium achirus. Classification (NCBI taxonomy): domain Eukaryota; kingdom Metazoa; phylum Chordata; class Actinopteri; order Myctophiformes; family Myctophidae; genus Nannobrachium; species Nannobrachium achirus. The sequence goes on from NC_137831.1 coordinate 20,322,315, forward strand.
TGTGTGTGTGTGTGTGTGTGTGTGTGTGTGCGCGTGCGCGTGCAGGTCAGAGGTGGGTGTATCTGGGGAGAAAGGCCCGACCTCCAGCGCTGCAGATGAGTGTCGCAGCTACATCTCCAGCCGGCCACCCCAGACCCCCGAACAGTGAGTCCCCTCCTCTACCCCCGTGCCACTTTCCACAGTAGGCCTCCCTCACGGCCCCCTGGTTTGTAGTATGAAACCTGTCTCACCAATAAAACATGGCAGTGGATCTTCACAGCAGAAAACAATATATTTATAATATGAAATACAAAGAGTTTTTGAAAACTTTTGACATTCTTTTTCTCAAAATCAATTATTTTGCCATGTCCGCATAAAGTGTTTTTTGAGGTGCCATCGCCTGTCTTTGATTGATAGACCGACAGACAGAACATGACAATTCAATATCTGTTTGGTTGTTTAGGCTTAAACCATTAATGCAATATGGGCCAGTATAAAATATATATTTAGCCCCCTTTTCAGACTGTTTGGAGAAAGACCACGTGACCTACTGTAACATAACGATATTTTTCGGGCGTGTCATCACATCTTTAAGTACAGAAACATTTGATCGGTTGGAGAACGTTTCCGGTGTCAACCAAACGCTTTGTGGTTTAAAAAAGCCTGTCAGTAAAGCGCTCTGGACATGATGTCCAATGCGCCCCTTCCGCTCATAAAACTCGGTGACTGCCCCATAGGTCGAACTCCCGTTAGGTCGAACAGCGTCGGCAGGTTAGATAATCAACCGCGAGCATCGGCAGGTTAGATAATCACCCGCGTCACGGTTACTGAGGTTAGGTTTAGGGTTAGGGTTAGAGTTAGGCATAGTTTTACTGAGGTTAGGATTAGGGTTTGGGTTATAGTTTGGTGGTCGATCCAAAGGGTGTTCGACCTAATGACATGTTACCTAAAACTTTTTATGTGGAGACGGACTGTTGCGCGTCTAAAATAAGTGGACGAGTCTGCTGTCCCTGCAGTGAGGAGCAGCTCCCGGGCGCTCTCCTGGGCCGCAAGGACTTCTGGCGGAAGATGTTCAAGTCCCAGAGCGCCGCCAGCGACACCAGCAGCCAGTCGGAGCAGGACACCTCAGAGTGCACCACCGCCCACTCCGGCACCACCACCGACCGCCGCTCGCGGTCCCGCTCGCGCCGCATCTCTCTCCGCAAAAAGCTCAAGCTCCCCATCGGTAAGTGGATGTTGTATGTGATATTATGCTTCATCAGTGCCCCCTGCTGGCCTATTGGTTATTGTTTTCTTTTTACATCTTCATCAGTTTGCTTCCGTGGCAATTGATGATGACACCACAACATAGATTTTAATAATATGCAAACTGTTGTTTTGAAAGACATATCACACACTTGGATCAGAATTATGACACCTCCAATATGACTGTATGCCCCTGAAAAAAGTAGAAATTAAATATGGTAGAGGAAATAGCTGGGGAACAGGTGTGTGTGTGTGTGTGTGTGTGTGTGTGTGTGTGTGTGTGTGTGTGTGTGTGTGTGTGTGTGTGTGTGTGTGTGTGTGTGTGTGTGTGTGTGTGTGTGTGTGTGTGTGTGTGTGTGTGTGTGTGTGTGTGTGTGTGTGTGTGTGTGTGCGCGTGTGCGTGTGCGTGTGCGTGCGTGCGTGCGTGCGTGCGTGTATGCATAATCCAAGTAACATTTATAATGTCTTGCTGTCACATACTGCAGGTGAAACCATCACTGACGCATTTGTGTGTTTTCAATGGAACGTTTTAATGCTGCTCTCTTTTCATAGTTGTGATCACAGTGTGTGTGTATGCTCAGTGCTCATGGTCTCACGTTTCATTGCTTAATGCTCTCTTTCTTTTGACAATCAAATGACAGTTGCTGTACTAGTTCACTCACAACATGATGTGTTTGTATGTGGGAAGTGGTAACAGCACAGACAGCACTTCATCTTGTTTTGGGTTTGTTTCTGTCCATCTAGCATGCCGGGGGACTGTTCGCCTTCCACTCACAGTCTCTGTCTTACGTATGTTGCTGTGCCACCATATTCATTACATGCCTGTCTGTCCGTATTGCACATAATAACCCTAATCTGCGCTGTGTATCAGACCTGGGTCAAATAGTATTTGTAAATAATTGAAATGCTAGATTAAAAATGCTCAAACTCGTTGCCCACAGCAAGTGGGCAATGAGTTAAGTCTGTGACCTTGACTGGGCAGGGCAGCCTACTGATCGTCAAACCCAGGCCTCTGAGATTAAATGTTTAAACTCTTTGCCAACAGATTTTTGCCCCCCTAAAAATCTAAATTGCTCATAAATAAGTGCCAAAAAGAAGAAATGTCATTAAATCGAAAACAAATGTTTCATAAGTAGTGAGTATTAGAGAGGTAGCTCACAACGTGCCGCAATGCGATGCATGAGCTAGCTTGTAGATTGAGCAATTTTCCCTAGTTTGGTCTCGGGTAAACGTCTACTTTCTCTTTTGGGTCTTGAGCTAAATGTTTGGGAACCACTACTCTACTCTATCCTCCATCCATCTGTTCATGTCATGAGTTAATTTGCTAAGAGTACAGGCCTTAACCTTTTGGTGTGTTGTATTCTCAATCTCTGTGGCAAACCTCACCTTGTTGCACCTATGCTATGCAGGCTACCGCAAATGATCAAAATGAAGCATGGTGTTGGTTCATGCAGGGCACGGGAGCAGGGGCATCGTACCAAATTCTGGGCCCTGGGTACAAGGATTCACTGCGGGCCCCCCATTGGGAATGCATTATTACGCAGTATTTTGTGCTTTAACTATTGAAAAATAACAGATATAGATCTGCGATTTTTTTTTAATCTTGAAAATGTCTTCAAATCCTTCTAAGGTTTTTTTGAAAAACCTATGTTTCTATGTCAGTGGTGCTCAAACCTTTTCATGTGAAGGACCCCAAAATGATATGTATTTGACCACGGACCCCCATCTCAAAATATATATTTTATATATTTTATAAAATATTTTGTTCCAGGGACCCCCTAGAAGCAAAATTTTAGTTAAAAATGTTCAACACCTCGCACCGCGAGGCGTTGTGTGCTTGTAGATCTGCTGTTTTCACTACTTTTGTGAGACGGCCTTGAATGATGAAGCAGGGCTTTACTTTGCGAAAGAACGTACAAATTTGGAGATACGAGGTTTCCACCCGACAACGACGATATACTAGTGTTGTTGCTGCTTTTATACCACCATTATTACTGTGGTTGGTGGGGGCCAGACAGTAGCCCCCCGCGGGCCTCAAATGGCCCGCGGGCCTCCTATTGGTGAACCCTGCTATATAGTAACTGTATAGAATAGATGTATATAAATGTATTTATGGACGTGATTGTTCTTGACTGAAATGTATATAGTTGCAAAACGTGTTTGACCCAGGTCACTTGTATGTATGAGAAATGGTCCTTTATTGTACTCACCTGTCTATATCCTGAGTATCCTGTCCAAGTTTGATGTTTTTTGAAGTGCAACCTCTGTGTTTTGATCCACCTCCAATGTGCCTCCCTGTAATTGTGAGCATTTACCTCCCTTTATGCATTTGTCCCTCTCTAGTGTGTGTGTGTGTGTGTGTGTGTGTGTGTGTGTGTGTGTGTGTGTGTGTGTGTGTGTGTGTGTGTGTGTGTGTGTGTGTGTGTGTGTGTGTGTGTGTGTGTGTGTGTGTGTGTGTGTGTGTGTGTGCGCGTGTGCGCGTGCACACATGCGTGTGTTTGTGTTTGCTCGCTCTTGCCTTAATGCATGGGTCTTTAACAGGGGGTCCGGGACCCCTAGGGTCCTCTAAATCTTTGAGTGATAGATATATTAACCATTTGAACCCTAGTGTCCTGCCCCTGAGAATTATAGCCAAAAATAGCAGATCAATGCTTCACAATGCCTCGCGCTGCGAGGCATTGTGAGCTTGTAGATCGGCTATTTTGAGCAAAGAGCTTTGGTGTAGAGGGGGAAAAGAGCAGACTAAGTACAGTGAAAGGTCAAGTTTATTGAGTGTTGACGGTTCAAGTGGTTAAATATCTGAAAATACAAAATACACTGACAATTGTGCTGTCAAACATTGAAACTATAAGGAATCTGTGATAAGGTTAGGTGGGTCCCTGCTAGATCCCTGCCTTAATGCATCAAATGTATCTTCATGCCTGTGTGTGTGTGTGTGTGTGTGTGTGTGTGTGTGTGTGTGTGTGTGTGTGTGTGTGTGTGTGTGTGTGTGTGTGTGTGTGTGTGTGTGTGTGTGTGTGTGTGTGTGTGTGTGTGTGTGTGTGTGTGTGTGTGTGTGTGTGTGTGTGCGTGCGTGCATGTACGTGCGTGCATGTACGTGCGTGCATGTACGTGCATGCGTGCCCCCAGGTAATTGGCTGAAGCGCTCGTCTCTGTCGGGACTGACGGACGGGGTGGAGGACCTGTTGGACATCAGCTCTGTGGACCGTCTCTCCTTCATACGCCAGAGCTCCAAGGTCAGGGTCAAGGGTCAACAATTCGTTCTCCTGCTGTACCACTGACATGTGGAACGCACCTCCGCAAGGCCTAAAGCAGGGGTATTCAGCGTTTTCAGGCCAAGGACCCCTTAGTTGAGCGAGAAATGAAGCAGGGACCCCCACAACCTTATCATAGATTCCATGTAGTTTTATCGTTTGACAGCACAATCATCAGTGTAGTTTGGAATCATGTCAGTTTGTGTTTTCAGATATTTAACCACTGAAACCGTCAATACTTAATAAACTTGACCTTTCACTCTGTACTTAGTCTGCTCTTTTCCCCTTCTACACCAAACCCCTGCTCTTTTCCCCCTCTACACCAAACCTCTTGCCGAAAATAGCCAATCTACAAGCTCACAACGCAACTAATGTTCCCCTCTTTATTCCCCCATACACACAATCTCTTCTTGTTGAAAATAGCAAAACTACAAGCTCATAACGTGATGTCGTTCGCATGTTTGTGTGCATGCGTGTGTGTCGACTGTCGATCTTTCTGTGTGTGTGTGTGTGTGTGTGTGTGTGTGTGTGTGTGTGTGTGTGTGTGTGTGTGTGTGTGTGTGTGTGTGTGTGTGTGTGTGTGTGTGTGTGTGTGTGTGTGTGTGTGTGTGTGTGTGTGTGTGTGTGTGTGTGTGTGTGTGGGTTTGGATCTTCGCCGTGGTCTCCTAACAGGTGAAGTTCACCAGCGCGGTGAAGCTGTCTGAAGGGGGCGCAGCGGGGGCCGAGTTCGGCCGGGACGAGGAGGAGAACTTCTTCAAGAAGCTGGGTAAATGGAGGTCCGGCAGGCGGAACCCCTCCAAGCTTCACCACACAGAGGAGAAAGATGGTAGACCCCCCTCCCCTCCCCTCCCCTCCCCGGGGGCGCCCCCTCTCTGTGCCTCCCTCTCCGGGTCACCTCTATGTCGTGTCCGTGTGTGTGTGTGTCGTGCAGTGGTGGGAAAAGTACTCAATTTGTTTTTACTTACGTAAAAGTTTGGTATAAAAGCACTCATTATGCAGAATTTCCCATTTCAAGTTTTCAAATGTATAAAAATATTTAGAAAATGGCAGATCAACAAGCTCACAATGTGCATTGTGAGCTTGTGGATCGGCTATTTTCAAATGGCCGAAAATGCATACAGAGCTGGTAAATAATCAAAATCAACAAAGAAACAAGTAACTAAAGTTGTCAAATAATTGTAGTGGAGTAAAAGTACAAGATTTCCTCTGAGATGTAGAGGAGTTAATTGGAGTAGTAAGTACAGTAAAGTACAAACACCTCAAAGTTGTACTTAAGTACAGTACTTGTGTAAATGTACTAAGTTACCTTACACCACTGGTGTCGTGTGGGTCTGTCTGGCGCGTGCCATCGCCGTTTCTTCGTCTCATGCCGTCATTTCCCACGCCGGCTTCCATGGCAGCTGCGCTGATGTCTGTCTTCACACCCCCTCCCCCGCTGCTGCACTCTGAAACCAGGATGTGACATTTTTTTTTCATTGCCGCTATCTCTGAAAGTAATCTAGTGTGGTGAGATGTGGAGAGAAACGCGGAGAGGCTTCTACCTATACAAAATGAATACAGTTCATGTTTGTGTTCAAAACATGTTGGAAAGCGTGTGGAGTAGGACCCATAATGCAGACAAAGCAAGACGGATCAGTTCAACTTCTAACGTTGTTTATTCAAGTCGATTAGCGCCATTGTTATAGGACAACTTTGTTTTTTTTACAACAAGGGTTCATATTTTAGATTGTAATTAGAGAAAAGAAAAAGTGAGTGTTAAAATGTTTTCATTTGCTTCGTTCTATTGTTTTATCGCGTTTACTGTGCTAAAATGTGGGGCATGCGTACGCATGGTGGCATGTGTACAAGTGGCTAAATATGTCTTTTTAGACACAATAAGCCAGCAGTTTATTTATTGTTATTTACAGTAACACTTCTAGCCCCCATACGTCACATTCAACCATGAAAGGTTGTGTTGTATTTTGGGAATGGGCTTATTCTGTGTAAAATGACATATTTAGCCACTTGTACGCATGCCCCCAGCCACTGAAATAAGAATCTCTAAAACAATAGAAAGAAGTAAATGAAATCAATTCAACACTCATATTTTATATTCTTTAATCTAAAATCTAAAATATGAACCCTTGTTGTAAAAAACTAAAGTTGTCCTTTAACTTCAATTAGTTGAGTTGCAACGGGTTCCTTTTAGAGCGCCCTTGTCGTCGCTATTTGACTCTTCAATTACGTTGATAGTATGGGAATGTATTTATTATTTATATGTTTTCTGTATGTCTCCGGTAAAGCCCCCCCCCCAACACACAGGACTCGTGTCAGTTTACACACCCATTTGCTCTCAAAGGACCATAATGAAATATGCTCTCAAGCTTTTTTTTTGTGTTTACCTACACAAACGTATGGTCTTAGCGAGTCATATATGAAAATGAAAAATACCATGACTAGCTGTTTGCCGAGTCACATATGCATTTTTGTCAATAAAACCATCAATCAAATGATACATCCTGTTTCACAGTGTATGAAGTGGGCCTGAGATGATGTTTTGGCTCTCCAAAAGCAGACTTCAGTAGTTAATGTTTTCCTGGATTTGTCCTTAGAAACCACATTTCAGCATTGTAAATTCAATGTATACCACTATCGTTCTGTTTTTGCCCCCTGCGTCAGTGCTTCTCAGCTCCGGGCCTGCATGTAATCAGCTAGATCAGTGGTTCCCAAACTTTTTAACTCGAGATCCAAAGGAGAAACTAGCAGATCTACAAGCTCACAACGCGTCGCAAGCTTGTAGATCGGCTATTTTCACTACTAGTTAACTATTACAATTTGTATTTATGGAATTTCTTAGACGTGTTTGTTTGTTTTAAAAATGTCTAAAATTTATAGAAAAGAAAATGGGAATTTTACTCGAGTCGTGGCCCATAGAAATTGGTCCGTGACGCACATATGGGTGGGTCCCGGCCCACTGTTTGGGAAACAAAAGGGCGTACGGCCGTACGTGTACCCCTAGGGGTACGCAGGGGTACTGCAGGGGGTTCAGGAGAAAATGGGAACATGTATTTCACTGTTATGGCTAATGAGTCATAAGACAATGTCTTTGTGTGAACCTGCTTATCTGCAAATTGTAAAACCAAATTACATCAACACCTTGACTAGTACAACTGTTATTGAATAGAAAGCATTGTTTATTAATTGCCATTATGCTGTTTTATTTTGAACATATTGGCATTGGAACTGGGCTTTCGATGTACATTTTATAAGCAACATGCTGTAGGCAGGGTAAGGGGGTACTTGGCTTCAGAAATCAGTATTGGGGGGTACTGCAACCAAAAAGGTTTGAGAACCACTGAGCTAGAGTACAACATCTAGCATGTACAGTATATCTGGATTAGGGGTGGGCGATATGGAAAAATACAATATCACGATTTTTCCAAGCTGTTTCACGATACACGATTTTATCACGATTCTTTTTCATGTTTTTTATTTTCTATTTTTTTTTTCAAGTTACTTGACAAAAACAAGACTCTCTGGGTTCCTTTTGGGAGGTCTAAATTGAACTTTACAAGTATGTAACTCTGACAGTATACAAAAAGGGTCCATTTGGTTTCATTTGTATACTGTCAGAGTTAAGTGGAGACCTTGACATTTTAAAATTTGAGAACTACCGATTTAGACCAAAATGCAGGTTTAAATTAAATTCTGCAATGAATCTCTGTATTAACGATTAAACAGGATTTTTTTTACAAGGCTCCATCAATTGTATCACGATATATATACGATACCTCTGAAAAGGTATATCGTGGAGACATTGTATCGTCTCAACGATAATTATCACCATATCGCCCACCCCTAATCTGGATCCTGACTCAGCAAACAGGAGATAAGAACCACTTCCCCACCCTCCCCCCCATCCCCTACCCATTCTGACCGTCCCTGCGCTCTTTACCCCCCAAAATAATGCCATCATTATTTATAGGGGGAGGGGGAGATTTGGTTGTGGGGAATGCTAAATCTATAATGAACCATCTTTCTGCTGTTCTTTGTGCCTCCGTGTGGCAGCATGGTACTGACGGTGCAGTCTCTTCTGTGGTGACGTGTGGTGGTGTCCAATGCTCCGGTGAAAAACAACAGACTGTCTAGTCCCCCCAGGAACCCGCGATTCCGCGATCGCGGAAATTATCGCGAATTTCTCGGGCCACCCGCGGAATTCGCGGCCATTTTGCGGATTTTTCTGCCGTCCGCAGAATAACAGTCGCGAGAGCCGGCGGAGGGGCGGGAGTAGTTATTTTACTATTATAAAACAATTTGTAGATGGTCTGGCCAGTGGACACCTAACAGGACTTTGCTTCACAGGGCCCTGGGGGAGTAGTTTGACTGGGACGCTGGATGGTCCCACATTCCTGACCTATAGTTCCTCTATGCCACCCATACTAGGTATCCTCTAAAATGTAGTTACTATGGGCATGGTTTGGATTGGCATTTGGCAATATAGTCTTTGCAACAGAAACTAATTATTAAAAACAATAACAATTTAAAAATGTATATTAGATTTTTATTCTCAAAAATGATTATTCGAATATTCGATCTAACCACTAATCACAATTAATTGTAGCTATTTCATGAAGGGTTTTACTTGATTATTATGACATAATTTTTTTTCTTGAAAACGGGTAATTTTAGGTTGTTTTTTAATGTCCGCGGAATCAAGAATTGTTCTTTGCAGAATTCCGCAGAATCAGGATTGTTCTCCGCGCAATCAGAACTTTTTCTCTGCGGATTCCTGGGGGAGACTAACTGTCCACATAATCGCAGCTTTGGTCTCTATGGCTGTGTGTCCATCTTTCCCTCAGCATCCTTTTGTTGAGTGGCTTTCTGTTAAGTGTTCTGGATGACAGTGTTTGACGTAATGTTTAGTCCCCTTTGGGCCCGAGGAAATGCATTTTCTTGTTTGTTTTTTTAAGGTGGTGTAAGTGGTATTTCTTTGTTAAAATCCGTCTTAAATAGCTGTTATATTATGATAGCAATCATTGCTATAGTCTGTTTATTCAGTAACATACATTTTCAGTTCGGAATACCAATTTTATTCAATCACGGATATACAGATCAAACAAGGGGCATTGGAAGTGATAAAAAAGGAAGTAAAAAACCATCCCCTCTGATTGAATACATTTGTATTGTGACCTGAACATGTATTTCCTGTTTACTAAAGAGCTGATGAGTTACTGAACGAACACTCCAGCCTAATATCAATGATTGCTATTGGAATATAGAGCTTTGAATCATTAAAAATGATACAATCTTCTTACATACATATCACTTACACCCCTTTTAAGGACTGCATCCATGTCGTGTCCAGAAATATTGTTTATTTCCCAGCAATCCTGCCTCACTTATTCTGTTGCCGCCTTCTCTCCTCTGCACCACACCTCTGTGTGTTTTCTGTCCTCTACTCCTCCTCTCTCTTCCGTTACCTTCCCCGTTCCATGTCTCTCTTTCCCACACACTTCTCCCTTCCTCCGTCCCCCTCTCTTCCTCCCTCTCTGCGCTCCTCCTCCTCCTCCTCGTCCTCCTCCTCCTCCAGGGCATCACGGCTTCCAGGAGCGCCTGGCGGCCAGCCAGGAGGCCATGAAGAACAAGAACGTGGTCAACCTGGCGGCCATCCGGCAGGGCATGAAGCGCTTCCAGTTCCTGTTGAACTGCTGCGAGCCGGGAACCATCCCAGACGCCTCCATACTGGCCGCCGCCCTCGACCTGGTACGTCATCCTTCGTTCCTTCCATTTTCACGACATTTAAAAAATAGCAGGTCTACAAGCTCGCAGCGCGGCACTCGACCTGCTGTGAGCTTGTATATCCGCTATTTTTCAATAGCTAAACTATAACATAATCAAGGCACCTCCAACCTTGGGCCATAGTAACTGAGTCCCCCCCTTGTGACGCCCCTGGTTGCAGGAAGCTCCGGTGGTGGCGAGGGCCTCCCTCTTCCTGGAGTGCGCTCGTTTCGTCCACCGCTGCAACCGTGGCAACTGGCCGGAGTGGATGAAGGGCCACCACGTGAACATCACCAAGAGAGGTCTGTCCAGGGGCCGCTCCCCCGTGGTGGGCAACAAACGCAACCAGAAACTACAGTGGAACGCCGCCAAGCAATTCTGCCAGTGGGGAGACGTGAGTTTGATGTCATCTGATACTGTAGGGCTGCGTTTTTCTTTTTCAAAGTGGGGTTCGGGGACGCCCATGGGGTCCTAGAGTGGGTTCCAGGGATTAGTTTGTGTGTGTGTGTTTGTGTGCATGTGTGTGTTGCAGAGGGGGGGTGTGGTTTAAAGGACAACTTTGTTTTTTTACAACAAGGGTTCATATTTTAGATTGTAATTAGAGAAAAGAAAAAGTGAGTGTTGAAATGTTTTCATTTGCTTTGTTCTATTGTTTTATCGCGTTTACTGTGCTAAAATGTGGGGCATGCGTACGCAAGGGGGCATGCGTACAAGTGGCTAAATATGTATTTTTAGACACAATAAGCCAGCAGTTTCTTCATTGCTATTTACAGTAACACTTCTAGCCCCCATAAGTCACATCCAACCATGAAAGGTTGCGTAGTATTTTGGGAATGGGCTTATTCTTTCTAAAATTACATATTTAGCCACTCGTACACATGCCGCCAAATACTGAAATAAGAATCTCTAAAACAATAGAAAGAAGTAAATGAAATCGTTTTAACACTCATCTTTTAGATTCTTTAATTACAATCTAAAATATGAACCCTTGTTGTAAAAAACTTTAGTTGTCCTTTAAGATAAAATGGTAAATACATGCATGGTGCATGTATACAGCACCTTTTTTTATCCAAAGCGTTTTACATTCACAACAACGGCAGAAGAAACCATTCAAAGCACCACCGGGAGCCGTTAGGGTTTAAGTGTCTTGTTCAAGGACGCTATGACATTAGGACAGGAGGAGCCTGGGATCGAACTACGAACCTTCCACGAGCGCCCTCAAGATTAGAGTTAGGATTATGGTCTGGTTAGCTTTAGAGTAAAGGCTAAGGTTAAGGTGTTTAGTGGTGATTGTTAATGATAATGGTAGTGGCTATGAAGTGCATATATTTTGGGCTTCTTCATACCTTCATACCTGCTATTTTGGATCGAACTACGAACCTTCCACGAGCGCCCTCAAGATTAGAGTTAGGATTATGGTCTGGTTAGCTTTAGAGTAAAGGCTAAGGTTAAGGTGTTTAGTGGTGATTGTTAATGATAATGGTAGTGGCTATGAAGTGCATATATTTTGGGCTTCTTCATACCTTCATACCTGCTATTTTCGATATTTCGTGTGTGTGTGTGTGTGTGTGTGTGTGTGTGTGTGTGTGTGTGTGTGTGTGTGTGTGTGTGTGTGTGTGTGTGTGTGTGTGTGTGTGTGTGTGTGTGTGTGTGTGTGTGTGTGTGTGTGTGTGTGTGTGTGTGTGTGTGTGTGTGTCTTTTCAGGCCATCGGCACTCGGCTCAGTGAGCTGTGCCACTTGGACAGCGAGAGTCCTGCCAACATCCTGGGTTACATTTACGAGGAGGAGACCAAACGAAGACTGAGGAAAGAAGACGAGGAGGAAGACTATCTAGATGACAGTAAGTCATCTGTAAAAGCACTTACGCGACAACAGTTTCATCGCTGCTTTTTACTTCTGTTTTCGTTAGATCAGGGGTCTTCAGCGTTTTCAGGCCACGGACCCCTTAGCTGAGAGACAGACGATGAAGCAGGGACCCCCTCTACGTGTTGTATGAAACTGTAGATTTTTATCGATTTCATAGGTAGATTCATAGACTTGTTTGACAGCACTGTCATCAGTCGATGTTGGAGTCGTGTTAATGTGTTTTCTCAGATATTTAATCACTTAAATCGTCGATACTTTGTAAACTTGACCTATCACTCGGGACTTGGTCTGCTCTTTTTTTACCTCCACACCCAACCTATTTGCCGAAAATAGACGATCTACAAGCTCTCAACGCCTCGCAGCACGAGGCGCTGAGAGCTTGTAGATCTGCTATTTTAGGCCAAAGTTCTCCTCAGAATAGGGATGCGAGGGTTCAAGTTGTTAATCTAAAATAATTATACTATCACACAAAGATTTGGCGGCCCCCCTGTAGTAACTCTGAGGACCCCCTTGTGGTCCCGAACCCCCTGTTGAAGACCTCTGCGTTAGATCGTTGACATGTTTGTCCTCCTGTTGCCATCTCCCACAACAGATACTGTCAACCCTACAAAATGTGGCTGCCCATTTGCTCTCAAGATGGCCGCATGCCAACTTCTGCTGGAGATCACTACCTTCCTGAGAGAGACCTTTCCCTGCTTACCACGGCCACGCACAGAGCCCCTAGTGGTTAGTAGAGGTTATTGCGACCGTCAGGTCGTAGTTACTATCAAAACCTCCACCGTCTGTCTGTCCGTCCGTCAGTCTGTCTGTCACATCACATCACGTCACGTCACACTTTTGCCCTACTCATATCTCCGCCATCGTTGCCCCTATCCATGTGAAATTTTCCACACACACTCCTTGCCTACCAAACCACAACCTTCAGGACCCCCCGACCTCCACGGACCCCCAGGGACCCCCAGGGACCCCCTGCCACCACCACCGCCAAATAGTGCACTCCTGCTGCCATAGGCGATTCTAGCCTCTTCTATCAGGGGGTGCAAGACAGACTGAGTACTTCTATTACCTCATGCGCTCGTGCGGGGAAAAAAAGCGTTTTTTAGCGCTTTTGTCCTGTTGTTTTAACGGGTTTATGCGGTTTATTTTTTACCCAAATGTAACCCAAAAAAAAAGTGCAAAACAGGTGCTTCTTTTTCTAGACACCATGAGCACATTTATTTACTTATATTTTGCAGGCAGAGGCAGCACAAGACATATAAAGCCAAACATCAAGTTAATCATCAAGCAATCAAGCAATCATCCTTATTACACAATGAACTGCAGCCTCCGGTTTTTGGCACTTGCATACTGATCAATTATTTGCTGCAGTTTAATTTCGTGTTCTTTCTCAATCTGTAAAATGCCTATATGGTGTTAATCTCACAGACCACCCATAGTGCCTGCTGAGTCTGCCAAGTTAACAACAGAAATACTTGCCCCTCCTCTCTTTTTGCGTAAAAAAAAAAAAAGTAAAAAAAAAAAAATAATAATAATAATGGCCGCCTGGTGGTCAGGGGGTGCAAGTGCACCCAAGGACACCCTTTAAAATTGCCTATGCCTGCTGCTCCAACAGTCCTTCACCTTCATTGTTTTAACTTTTCCCCACCCCCTCCCTCGGCTTTACTCATCAACCGTTTGTCGTACAAACTTGTGGGTGGTGTCAATTGACTTGATTAAGAGTCCTTAACCTTAATTGGTTTAACTTTGCCCCGCCCCCTCCTCTGATTGGCCGAAACTTTATTTGGCTTTACTCATCAACCGTTTGTCGTACAAACTTGTGGGTGGAACCAATGCCACTTATAGGCTTCGCTTATCTCCCGATTAGGGAGTCTTACTGGTACAATAAAATACTGGAGCAGTTCTATATTCTGATTCATGTTTATTGATTCTCTGATTGTCTGTAGTCAAGCTGTTTGATATGTTTTTTTTTCTGACCTTATTCCACCAGTAAGACTCCCTAATCGGGAGATAAGCAACCATCAGGTCGCATACACAAACTTTAGAAGGCAATATGGTAGCCAATCAGTAGTAGAGATACTGTGTACCGCTTTGCGTGATTTTAGGGCAAAATCTGTCGGAGCATTGTCCAAAAATGTGTTTTGCAAGAATCGGCCTCATGGTGGCGCTAGAAGAGGGCCATGTGAGAAACGAGGGGTGGAGGTGTGGTTTGGGCAGCCAAGGAGTGTGTGTGCAAAGTTTGGCATGGATAGGGGCAACGGTGGCGGAGATGAGTGTTGTGAGAATCTAACCGTGAGGTGATATAAATTCTTGGCTTCTGTTTCGTAAGCAGAATTGTGTTACTTTGTGTCATTTTAAATTTTAGCTATTGCTTGGCTATTCAAAAATAGCAGATATACAGTGCAAGCTCACAGCGTGTCACATTTTGATACATTGTATTTTGTAAAGGCAATTTTTCACTCATATCTTTGCTTCTGGGGGTTCCTGGAACAAAGATATTTGGGGGTGATTGACATGAAAAATGTTGAGAACCACTGATATAGAAAACCGTTATGATTTTAGAAAAAATGTTTTGAACTGGCATCAGTTCTTAAATGGGTTAATAATACATAAGTAGATGTCAATAACCTCCATTTGGACATAACACTACGCATTCTGTCGACATGGGTGTTGCACAAATTCTGGGCCCTGGGTACAAGGATTCACTGCGGGCCCCCCATGAATATGCTTTAACTGTTGAAAAATCTAGAGCTTGTAGATCTGCTATTTTGAAATATCGTGAAAAGTCTTAGAAGATTTCAAATCCTTCTAAGGTTTTTTGAAAAACCCATGTTTCTATGTCAGTGGTGCTCAAACCTTTTCATGTGAAGGACCCCCAAAATGATATGTATTTGGCCACGGACCCCCATCTCAAAATATTTAGTTCCAGGGACCCCCCCCCCAGAAGCAAAGTTTGAGTTACAAATGTCTATCTACAAGCTTGCGCAGCGCAGCACTCGGTGCCACGCTGTGAGCTTGTATATCTGCTATTTTTCAGCTTAAAATCATAAAATAATGAAGGCCCCACCATCTTGGGCCCGAGTAACTCAGTCCCACTTGTACCCCCCTTGTGACACCCCTGGCTGCCGATAGGACCTGGACAGCTGTCGTCTGCGTCTGGACCCAGAGCTGGGACGCCACCGCTACGAAAGGAAGATCAGCTTTGCCGGCATCCTGGACGACGAGGACGGACACGACTCGCTCAACAGCAGCAGCCACACGCTCAAGTCTGAGTCCGCTGTGGAGGAGAAGAAAGCCCCGGAGCCTCAGGGTTGGCATTGATTTTGACAGCAAATTTAGATTTATTTCGTTCATTTTTACCATCTATGAGTTTGCCGCTCTGACATCATGCTCTGGCTTCACTGTGATGTCACACTAAAGCCCTTTGCACACAGGTGCGTTTATCCGCATGGATAAAACGTACATTTTTTTTTTAAAGAAAACAATGATTCTCTACGACCTCATGCACACCGGATCCGAATTAGCCGTGCGACGAGTGGCTGCGGCCGTGCATTTTATTCTCGATCGAACCCAGTTCGATTCGTGCGTCTTGTCGCATGCGGTAAAAAACTCATCACTCCTTTTATGACTCCTTTTGGGATCCGCAGCGCCGATTCCGCACAGCATTGCACACCAAATCCAATGCGTTTTATTCATGCAGCAAACGAAAAAAAACGCAACTGCCCTGTGTGCAAAGGGCTTAACAGAATCCCTTTTATGCCCATATATGGAGTTCCCTGATGATTTCATCAATATTAAGCCCATATCTAACCGGACTTCATATGGGAATGCCCATATATGGAGGCCACATCGGCCACATAACACACTAACAGAATCCATATATGGCCAAGGCAGATGGCCAAGACAGCCCATATCTGTGTGACTGGTACTACAGACAGGGATCTCCATGTATGGGCATAAAAGGGTATGATGCCAGATGTCATAGACATCATAGGACTTTCACATAACGAATAACTGAGTAAGTATGTTTGGGCCAGATGGCCAAGACAGGGTGACAAGCGACCTCGCCATAAAGGGCGAGGTCGCTTGTCGCCCTGAGGCGTCTTACTAGTAATAGAATGTGAATATAAGTGTAGATATATTTTATCTTGGCGTTCAGGCTCTGCTACGTTTCTCTCTCTGCTCAGAGTCAGCACAATTAGACAACCATTAACACTTGGGGAGCCAAACGCGTTCAGGGACGAGTTATGGCCACTAGATGTCACCCTGCCACAGGAAGTTATATCGTCGAGGGACGAGTCAACAAATAGTTAACTTTTCGAGACCGCAGCTTCCCTTTGCATGCCCTGAATCCATTACGTCACCCAGCCAGGGCAGGAAGCCCCCTGTCTCTCCCCACACGGAAGGATTTTACATGGCTTTAGATTCTACTTTGAAACATAAGAACGGCTTTATCTGAGAATGAGGTAAAAACAGCCCCATGGAGGCAGAGAGCTGATTGTTTTCACGGCGACACTTTACCGCGAATTTACCGCGATTTTTTTACCGCGAGTTTCGCGAGCGTTTGTAAACAAATGGAGTACCTCCTCAATCTTCTCTGGACACGCACGTGCACACGCACGAAGCTTGCGGGGCTCATCAAAACATAACGTAAGTCAATGGTGGCACCAGCAACAGCTATAAATGTTATAAACCTTGGCCGCCCATGTGTTAAAGGGACTACACCATGAATTTACATTTTTCCAATTTTTATGTTTTTTTTGTCCCACCAGCACGTTCTATCCTCACAAAGTCCTATTTCTGACCATTGTGTCTTTCTCAGTTTATGGGCAGATCTATGTAAGCAGGTCTCAGAACGGGCTGTCTGATTTTAGGACCGATTGTGACATCACAATCGGATTCGGGACCTACTGCTGTGCTGAGTGGGGGGAGGGGTGGGCAGGCCTGAGAAGGAGGCAGGAGGAGCTGGGAGAGGGTTGCGGGAGGGAGGAATTCCCAATCACAAGAGATCTTTTGGGAGGGGTTGTGTTTGACTTGTGTGTACACAAAAACATTCCCCCTTCCCCCTCCCCTCTATGACAGGCATCAAACAGGTCGTTGTTTTTGATGTTTCATTGATTAGAGAGATCACTAACGAGCTATTGACACTTGAATGGCTCAATCAATTACTGCAGTTCACAACCCCTTTGAAGTTCAAAGGGAGCAATTAAGAGCTCTGACTGATCTCCCCCTCCCTCCACTGTTTCTGTTGATTTTCTGTTTCTGCTGATTTGCTGTCTCGTTAGACCCACCCCCTCCTCCGAGGCTCCGACTCTCATTGGCCTGGTTTGCCTCAGACCAGAGAAACTCGAGGTTCATTACGCAACACCAGACCAAGAGAACCAGTCCGCTCAGAGAGTGGGCGGGTCTATGGGCTGGAGCCAGGCAACCCACCCAGGACAAGGTGGTACTTCAGCTGAAAATGCTCTGAAAACCAAGCAGAAATGGGGTATTCAGGAGTGGTAATTTAGCCTCAAACCTTTTGAAAAACTTTTTTGGGACACAGACAATGTTATATAAATTATTTTTAACTCTTTTACCGCTTCGGACGTTCCCGCTCGCCCCAATTTTGAACCCAGCTCGTTGCCAATACGAACGCTCGTTCTTTTACCTTGTCTGATGACTGTAAGCTGATGAGGGGTCGCGCGGGTGTGTACAGTAAAAACATCTCTCGTAATGCTGCTTTCAAATCTCCACCACACGTAAACATCAATGATGTCCAATTCACTTCCTGGCTGTTCTCTGTCGACCTGATCTAGATTATGCATTTCTATGCTCTGAACGAAGGCAAGCGGAGCGGCCCAATTCACACCAATTCTTTGCATAAGGCTGCCCTCTGTACACATATAATAGATAAAAATAAAGAATAAAACGTTTGGAAATAATGAATAGATCTTTTTCTATAACATCGCAAAGGTAAGCTGCTTTTTGCTGGCACCAGCCCCAATAAATAAATAATAAATCTGGCAGTAGAACTGTTAAATGCATGGTGTAGAACCTTTAATCAGTAACTCTCAGGACCCATAGGAGCCGCTTACCCCCTGTCATAGACCCATGGATTAACCTCTTTACTCCTCCTCCTCCTCCTCCTCCTCCTCTTCTCTCCAGTGCCGCCAATCCGTAAGATCCGTATCGGGGGTTCCCGGCTGCTCCAGATCAAAGGTGCGCGCAGCTTCCGGGTGAAAAAGGGCGGGTCTCTGTCGTCCATCCGCCGCGCCGGCAGCCTGAAGAGCACCAAGATGTCCCGGCAGGACTCCGAGTCGGAGAACGAAGAGGGGCTCCTGTCGCAGACCCACAGCAGAGACACGGTCACCGACATAGGTAGGCCTGAGAGAGCTGGAGCACTCATCAACGGGTAGTTTTCACCAGTGTTGATTTCGTCGACTAAAACTATGACGAAAAATGTGTGTCGACTGAGTTTTTTTCATTGACGAAAACTAAATAAAAACGAAATAAAAACTAAGCTGTGATGACTAAAACTAAGACTAAATATATTGACAATTTCGTCAACAAAATAAAAACTAGACTAAAACGTTAGGGAGGGACTAGTGGAGGAGAAAGTCATTTTATGTTTGGTTGCTCTCAGGTGTTGCTTGCTGAAAATAGCAGATCTACAAGCTCTGTGAGCTTGTAGATCGGCTATTTTCAGCATGCAACCAAGTGTAAAATCAGTCATTACGATGCCATCAAGGCTTGCCAAAATACATTTTAGTTGACTAAATCAACTGTAGATTTAGTCAACTAAAATCTCACAATATTTAGTCAACTAAAATTAGACTAAAACTAAAACTTTTCAGGAGACTAAATTATGACTAAAACTAAATTAGATTTTATTCAAAAGACTGACTAAAACTAAATCAAAATTTGCTGTCAAAAACAACACTGGTTTTCACAATACGAGTGTATCGGGTGCACGCTTCTGGTAGAAAAATACTTTTAGAAAGGAATCCATTTAGGATTCCTTGTTTATTATAAGCTCAACCCCAGTAGTCAGGGGATATCTTCAGAAATAGTGTCAGATCCTGGAATAAATTCCTTACCAAAACATTTCTTCACCAATGTGTTTGTAAAGGTGTCTAGCTAGTAACACATTTCACAAAGACTGAAATTCAGTTTCCCTAGGAGAATCCTTGACAGCTGAAAGTTGGGGTCCCATTAAATTAACTATACAGGATAAAACACACCAAAATAAATATGCTTTGAGTAGCATGTGAGGGGTCGAACTAGGGTTTTTTCATGATTTCTTGATCCATTGCAAGCATTTGTAAATAATGCTTGCAATGGATAAACCCCTAGTTTGACCCCTCACATGATACTTAAAGCATATTTATTTTGGTGTTTTATCCTGTATAGTTAATTTAATGGGACCTCAACTTTCAGCAGCTGCCAAGGATTCTCCTAGGGAAACTGAATTTCAGTCTTTGTGAGATGTGTTACTAGACACCTTTACAAACACGGTGAAGAAATGTTTTGGTAAGGAATTTAATCCAGGACTTTTTAACTCATTTAGTGCCCATGAAATTAACGGATTATAAAGTCCACGATGCCAGTCTCAGGTTGGCATCACCCCCGTTATCTTATTTTGAAGGCCAGAAGTCCACAGCGCAAACACTTCCGGTCTGACGTCATCGCGTCCTGCGCCGGAACCGATCGTTGTCCACGTGGAGTTGTGTAATGGCGGACCGGGAGCTTTTATACATGTGTAACATAAGCGAGCATCTGCCTCCATCCTAGCTTCTAAAGTGTAGTTTTGAGATAATGGACATTAAAGATGAGATCCCCTGTCCACCTCAATGTTATGGATGGGACTATTTTGTGCTCGTGGAGCCGTGATGATGCGAAATCAGCGACGGATTTCGTCTCCGGACCTCCGGCCATTGTTCTCGGTAATGTATCCGCCGTTACAGTAATATATTACTTTTCACCAGAATACTCGGGATTGGCACCATGTGATACTCGAGTATTTTTCACGAGTCTTCTCGGGATTGGCACTATATGAGTTAAGATATCCCCTGACTACAGCAGCAAAAATAAAATGTCATCGTAGACCATGAATCGTAGTCTAGGACTAAACATGCCAGGTCATTTCATGATGTAAGAAATACCCAATTTCTTGTTCAATTGTTTCTGTCAATTTAATTTGTACACAAAATAAACGTACATTGTGTACTTGGCTGTTTTTTTGTGTATTGTGTTACAGGCAGTCCCTTTAGCACCAGTGAACCCAGCATTGAGCCTGAAGGACAAGGCTCGGGAGGGGCCGAGGACAACTACCACCGCAACATGTCCTGGCTCCATGTATGTATGTCCGTTGTCTCTGTGTGCTCGATTGTGCATAATTCAGGGGAGTCGCACCAAATTCTGGGCCCTGGCTACAAGGATTCACTCACATTTTGTGCTTTAACTATTGAAAAATAGCAGATATACAAGTGCCGCGCTGCGAGCTTGTAGATCTGCTATTTTTGAAAATTTGAATATTTCAAATCCTTCTAAGGGTTTTTGAAAAACCTGTTTCTATGTCAGTGGTGCCCAAACTTTTTCATGTGAAGGACCCCTAAAGATTATATGTATTTGACCACAGACCCCCATCTCAAAATATTTAGTTCCAGGAACCCCCCAGAAGCTAAATTTGAATCACAAATTTCGCTTAAAAATGCATAATATTCAAAGATTTGCGCAAATTTCCACTACTTTTCAAAAATAGCAGATCTACAAGCTCGCAGCATGGCACTTGGTGCCGCGCTGTGAACTTGTATATCTGCTATTTTTCAATAACTGAAGTATAAATAATTAAGACCCCTCCACCTTGTGACGCCCCTGCACATATCGTTGCTGTTCGGCCAGAAACCTCCTGCTGCTGTGGCAGCACTTGAACGCACAACGCACTCCCAACTTCTTCTCAAACGACTCTCTCTCTACCGTCCAGATCATGATCCTGTTGTGCAACCAGCAGAGTTTCATCTGCACCCACGTGGACTTCTGCCACCCCCGCTGCTACCAGCACCACAGTCGCTCCTGCGCCCGGCTGGTGCGCGCCATCAAGCTGCTGTACGGCGAGACCGTGGACAGCCTGAGGGACGAGAACGCCTCGTCCTCCAGCAACATTGGCCCGCGCGCCAAGAAAAACAAAGAGGTGGGTGTCTCGCAGTGTTGTAAAAAAGTACTGGCAAAAAGTATCAATACAGCAATGTGGAAATACTCCCTTACAAGTAAAAGTCCAGAATTCAAAATGTGCCTCTCATTGAAAATTAATTACTAGGAGGCGGTGACCGCATATCGCCTGGAACCCACTTTACTCCGACTGTCTGGTTTGCCTTGCAACTATACTGTACATGTACGAAGCTGGTTGGATAAATGGATTATCAAATTGTTTTATTGCTCCTTACCCACAGTGCTCGGATAAATCATGCCTTAGAACGCCCTCCATGAAGCGAAGACCAACCGAGGCCAACACGGAGGGCAAGAAGGACACGGGCATGCTGAAGTACCTCCGCAACCAGGTGATCTGCTCTTTACCAAGCAGCCAGGATGAGCAGAGCGTCACGTCATATAGTGTGTGCCAGCTACGTCATTGTAGTCCTTAGCGGCCATTTCTTGGGTCAAAACACAGGTGTTTCAATTGTTTGATTGCATAGAACTAATGCTATAGTCTAATCAGAACACCTGTGTAAGGCTGTGTTACCCAAGAAATGGCCGCTCTTAGAACTACATTTGGCACACCCTATAAGACAGTGGTTCTCAACCTGTGGTCCAGACTTTTAAGACCATTTTAATACCTTTACCTTAACATTTTTTATTAAAAAAGACGGGCGCCTGCTGGCCTACTGGTCTATAGGCATTGCCACATAGGCATTGATGCCTGACGGCGTCGCCGGTTCGATTCCCTATCCGGACCACCTTTGCCGCATGTCACTCCCCATCTCTCGCACCATTTCCTGTCAGTCTACTGTCCTATCAAATAAAGGCATAAAAGCAAAAAAAAGAAAAGAAAAAGAAAGAAATCTAAAAAAAAAGACCATTATTGCATTAAAAGTAATCAACAAACTATACTATACAAAATGGTCAATCCTTTTGCCAAATTGTCAAATAATGTAAGAAAGAGTTAAAAAATATGAAAATAGCTGATCTACAAGCTCACAATGCCTCACAATATTTATCTGTGGAACCAATTCAAACCTAATGTAATGCCTCAGCTTCTACAAGGCCCAGTGCTTGTCAGGGTGCGGGCTCCCCAGTTCAAACACGATTATATTGGGGGGTCACGTCACAGCCTGAAAATCTATACAACTCCTGTTGTAATACGACGACAACAGTGAGCTCATAACCTCTTTGTTTCCTCAGGTGATGAGTTTGTCTCCGGCTCCTCTGTCGCTGCTGATCAAGGCCGCCCCCATCCTAACGGAGGACATGTACGGAGACATCCAGCCCGCCGCCTGGGAGCTGCTGCTCAGCACGGACGAACACATGGCCGCTGCTGCAGGTGAGACCACCCAGTGTAACTGTAGACTGTGATTCTCAACCAATTTGAATTTCAATGACCCCCAGTTTAATGTACAATAGGCCACATACACCGAATTGATACCTTTTTTTCCCACTGTAATTTAGTTTTTACTGCTGTAGTGGGGTTCTGTTTTTCACAAACCAATGCAGAGGATGTCATTAAGGGGCCAAACTCGTTCAGTAACGAGATAAGGCCACTAGGGGTCGCTCTGCCAAAAGGAGTTGTCTCGTTCCTCAACGAGACAACAAAGGGTTAACTGTCCAGCGTGCTGTGCGCATGTTGTGTTCCCTGTGAATGACCCTAGTCCATACGTCACACCGTGGCTCGCAGAGAGAGAAAATGGCGCGACTAGGCTGCATTGATTTCCATTCTAGGCTGAAACATAAAAAGGGCTTTATCTATGAATGAGGTGCAAAGAACGCCAGGGAAGCAGAGATCTGATTGTTTTCACGGCGACACTTTACCGCGATGGTCGGCCCCGGTTTGGATTTTAGTTTCGCCAGCGTTTGTAATCAAATGGATTTTCTTCCTCAATCGTCAGTGGACACTCACGTGCACACGCACGAAGCTTCCGAGGCTCTTCAAAATAAAGCGTGAGTGAACGGCGGCAGCAGCAACAGCTAGAAATGTTAGAAACCTTGGCTTCCCATGTGTTAAAGGAGTAGTTCACCCCCAAAATGACTTTTTCCTATTGATTACTCACGCCATGGAGACTTGAGATCAATAATATTTTTAGTTTTTTGTCACATTCCTAAGACAAAAAATGGATTATAGTAAACTTACCCTGACGGTTTCCCCATCTAGTGCCATGCACTTGGGTCCCCATCCGGAATCAATGGGGGTAAATTTACTATAATCACATTTTTGTCTTAGGAATGCGACAAATAAAAAAAAAATATTATTGAACTCAAGTCGCTATGGCATGAGTAATCATTAGAGAAAAAGTCATTTTGGGGGTGAACTACTCCTTTAACCACATGAACACCTTTCCTCCCTTTTCTGGGCATGTCGATAGACGACCGTTCTATGCCAATAGCAGATCAATAAGATGGCAGAGCTTGCAGTTCGGCTGTTTTCCCTATGACGGACAACAAAGTACAAGGTTTAAGTGGTTGAAAAGCAAAGAATCTCTCTTTTCTGAGAATATTTGCTGTTCACAACAATCCCTCTTCAATCTCTCTTTCTCTTCTTTCTTTTTCTTTCCATCTCTCTCTCTCTCTCTGTACAATTTTGTGTTGAAAAATGTATGAAAATAATAATAATTAAAAACTGTTAATTAACCGGTTAATGCTGACGGCTAACCGGTTACTGAATTAACCGTTAGTGACATCCCTAGTGGTGACTAAAACTAAGACTAAATATATTGACAATTTCGTCAACAAAATAAAAATGAGACTAAAACGTTAGGGAGGGACTAGTGGAGAAGACAGTTAGTCATTTTATGTTTGGTTGCTCTTAGGTGTGCTGAAAATAGCCGATCTACAAGCTCACAAGTGAGCTTGTAGATCTGCTATTTTCAGCACACAACCAAGTGTAAAATCAATCATTACGATGCCATCAAGGCCTGCCAAAATACATTTTAGTCGACTAAATCAACTGTAGATTTAGTCGCCTAAAATCTTATGATATTTAGTCGACTAAAATGTTCCATCTCTCTCTCTCTCTGACCCCCACCCCACCCCACCCCAGCGGCCATGTTCCTGCTGTGTGCTGTGAAGGTTCCCGACACGGTGACCGAGATGATGAACGCAGAGTTCCAGCACCAGGAGCCCTGCCAGCGGATCAACTCCGTGCTCAAGTTCTACACCCTGTGGCGATTCCGCTACCAGGTGTGGCCGCGCATGGAGGAGGGAGCGCAACAGATCTTCAAGGTGCGGTGGAGAAACCCAAATAAAACTCACCCTAAACGAAGGGGAAACGACATCATACCCTTTTATGCCCTTACATGGAGATCCCTGTCTGTAGAACCAGCCATACAGATATGGGCTGTCTTGGCCATCTGTCTTGGCCATATATGGATTCTGTTAGTGTGTCCGATGTGGCCTCCATATATGGGCATTCCCATGAAGTCCTGTTAGATATGGTGCTTAATATTGATGACATCAGGGAACTCCATATATGGGATTCTATTTGTGTGACATCATATTGAATCCAGAGCGTGATGTCAGAGCGGCAAACCCATTCTGTTAACACATCTGGTGGCTACCCCGAGTTTCCCGAGTTTGTATTGGTACCAACGCTGTGCCAACCCCGAGTTTCCCGAGTTTGGGCCGTTTTTTTTTTTTTAAACTCTTTATTTCTCAATAATTTTACATTTTTCAACAATATAAACAATAAGACAATAAGCAAGACAGATATAAAAGTAGATCAAAAATAAGATACATAAATAAAAATACAATAAAATACAATAAAAGAAAACAATAATAAAATATAAGAGGTCATGGGACGCCCGGCACAGTTGTCATGTAGTTATATTTATAGGATTAGTAACATGTAGGATATCATCAACCTTCATAAAGAATCAGTTGCTTCACCCAAATGTCTTAACCATTTCTCCCATTTCCTTTCTCCTGCCTCCTTTTGGAGTCTCAGAGAGTAGGTCATTTGTTCCATAAGATGCAATTGTTTCACAATGTTAACATATAGGTCTATAGTAGGGCATTTTTTCTGTAACCAATTCTTAGTTATGGCTTTTTTACTTGCCACAAGTAGTATCTTGAGTAAGTATGAATCGTCCTGACTCAGTTCATCTGGAAATTGTCCAAGATACAAGAACTCAAATGTATCGCTGATATTGAAGCCCATTATTTTCGAAACCAATGTTGTTATTTCTGTCCAGAAGGGTTGTATCACAGGGCAAGACCAAAAGATGTGCGCATGATCTACAGCTGTTTCTCCACAGTCCCTCCAGCAGTCCAATTGGTTGCCTGTTTGCTTGGACTTCTGCTTAGGCGTTATAAAGAAGCGGATTTGATTTTTCCAACTGAAGTCTCTCCAAGATAAAGAGTTGGTTGTTGTTGATTGTATTGTCCATGTTTCCAACCATACATCATCACTTATCACAATGTCCATTTCTTTTTCCCATCGTTGTTTTATATACATTGTAGAATCTTTTTTCAATGACATTATACCATTATACAATTTGCTTACAAGACCCCTCATACTCTTTGAGTCATAGGCTTCAATGAATACCTTAATTATAGTTGGTGTAATCTCTTCTTTAGACCTTTTTATTTCTTTGCCGAAAAAATCCCTCAACTGCAAGTATCTATAAAAATCTTGTTTGACCAGTCCATATTTCTGACTTAGTTTTTCAAAGCTGTCAATATCCCCTTTTTTCATTATTGTGCATATGGAAGTGATACCAAGGCGGACCCATTGTCTATATCTACTGTCTAGCAGTGATGGCATATAGTCAGGATCATATGCCGGCCAGCTTAGAAGCTTAGCTTCCCTCTGAAGTTGGAAACATCTTATCACCTCAAACCAAATTTTAAGTGATAGATTTACCCATTGACTTGATGTTAAAGGCATTCCCTTCCCTCCGTCAATGCAACCCAATAATGACTGTATTGGCTTATCCATTAAAGATAGTTCTATACGTTTCCATTTGGCAACATATGATGGGTTACACCAGTATACAAGGGGTCTCAACTGTGCTGATAAATAATAGTCCCTTAAAGATGGAAGAGACATGCCCCCCTTCTCCCGGGGCAGTTGTAAGGTAGAAAATCTAACCCGAGGTCTTTTTTTGTCCCAAATAAAACGCGAAATGTGTTTGTTCCATTCTCTGAATTGTTTCATGGGTATTTCTACTGGTAATGACAAAAAGAGGTATAACAGTCTGGGTAGGATTACCATTTTAACTGATCTTATTCTATCCCCTAAATCCAGAGGAAGCATGCTCCATCTGTCTAAGTCATCATACATTTTTCTAGTTGCACCCTTGTAGTTAACATCATACAGTTGAGATAGATCTTTGGGTAGGTTAACACCTAGGTATTTAATATGGGGTAAATACCAATTAAATTTATATTTTGTAATGAATTCTTGTGTAGGGTTGTAGTTGAATGTCAAGACCTGAGTTTTGTTTACATTGAGAACATATCCAGAGTAGGACCCATATGTTTCCAACATTTCCATCAATATGGGTAGTCCTGATCCTGGGTCCATAATTGTGACAATCACATCGTCCGCAAACATGCCGACCTTATACTCCTCTCCTCCTATATGTATCCCCTTTAATTGTGTCTCCTGTCTAATTGCTTGGGCCAAAGGTTCGATGAATAAATTGAAGAGATAGGGTGAAGCTGGGCAGCCCTGTCTGGACCCACGTTCAAGCGCTATAGCGTCCGAAAGACTACCGTTTATCTTAATTCTTGCCGTGGGAGCAGAGTAGATTGATTGGATACGTTTTATAAAACTCTCACAGAAACCAAATCTATGCATCACTAAATATAGAAATTCCCAAGATAGACAATCAAAGGCACAACGGGCGTCCAGGCTGATGGCAATAGCACTAGTCTTGTCCTTATTAATCTGCTCTATGACGTGCAAGGTCCTCCTTATATTATCTTGAGTCTGACGATTTTTCAAAAATCCACTCTGGTCCTCGTCTATGAGAAAATCCATTGTCTCTCCCAACCTTTTTGTTAAGATGGATGTATATAGCTTATAGTCTGTGTTTAGAACACTTATGGGCCTATAATTCCCACACTCCATCCTATCTCTTCCCTCTTTATGAATAACAGATATAAAGGCCTCATTCCATGAAGGAGGAATGAAATCATTTTTCAATACGTAGTTGAAGCATTTCCCCAACAGGGGGAGTAGTTGCTCTCTCATAGCTTTGTACCATTCGCTGCGGAAGCCATCGGTCCCTGGAGACTTATTAGAATTCAAACTAGAGATGGCTTCATCTATTTCCTCTTGTGTTATTGGGGCAATTAGTTTTTTGTTCATTATTGTGCCAATCGAGGGGAGATCTAATGATTCCAGAAATGTTACAATTGTTTGCTTGTCTGCTAGATCAGGTTGGGAGTACAGTGATTTAAAATGTGTTTCAAATGCCTTCTGTATGGCATCCATATTACTAACAATCTCTTTCGTGGTTGGATCCCTGATTTTATATATAGTGTTTTCGGCCTGTTGTTTTCTGAGCCTCCAGGCTAATAACCTTGCTGCTTTGGGTCCAGCTTCATAATATTTTTGTTTCATAAATCTTAGGTTTTTCTCCACTTATTCGCTCATTATTTTATCAATTTCTTGTTTAGTATTTCTGATTTGCTGTATTATAGCAGGTTCTTTGTTTTTTATGTGTGTTTGTTCCAATTCCCTTAGCTGTTCTTGTAGTTTTAATAGTTGTTGTGCTTTAATCTTTTTTATCATGGCTGTTCGGGCTATAATCTTTCCTCTGATAACTGCTTTGGCCGCATCCCATAATATACCAGGGTTGACATCTCCATTATCATTAACTTGTATATAGGCGGTCAACTCCGATTCCATTTCTTCCTTAAAAGCAGTGCTATTCAAAAGGCTAGTATTCATTCTCCATAATGTTTTCCTTATTCTACTATCTAAATGAAAGGTCAGGTAGACCCCCGAATGATCAGATAGATCTCTTTGACCCACTTTACATTCCTTCAATCTGTGTAGATCCCCACTATATGTAAAGATATAATCTAACCTTGAATGTACTGAATGTCTTGCGCTAAAGAAGGTGTATCCTGGGGCCGATCCATGCATAGCGCGCCACACATCCATCAGTCCCAGGTCCATTAAAGATTTATTAATACGTTTCTCTATAGGAGTTCTACGTCTCTGCTTGTTACTGGAGTCCTGAGAATGACGTAAGATATTTAAATCCCCTGCCAAAATCAAGGTACCATATGTCTCTGAAGCAACCAAATTAAATATTTTCCTAAAGAAAGACATATCACTCCCTGGTGGGGCATAGACATTAAATAGTGTCACCTCTTTATGATCAATTTTCCCCTTTAATAAGACATATCTACCCTCCTTATCAATTATTTTGGATATGAATTCAAATCGAATTGCGTTAGAAATCAAAATGGCAACACCTCTCTTTTTACCTTTTTTATATGAGGAGAAGAAGGTATTTTTAAAGCCCATTTTTTTAAGCTTTTCGTGCTCTATATCGGACAGGTGGGTTTCCTGCCAGAATGCAATATTAATCTTCTCCTTTTTTATTTTTGCAATCATTTTACTCCTCTTGATTGGGCTATTTAACCCATTTACATTTAGGGATAATAAATTATAGTGTTGGTATTGCATGTTTTTCTTTCTTTTTTAAGCCCTGTATGCCATAATTCAGCACCCACCAGTGAGCAGATAGTGTAAATCCCAGACCTGTATCATTCCAGACCATGACAACATCCCACATAACAAAAGGTTGACACTGTACCCGCAACATCCCAGACCTCAACAAGTAGTAAGAAAAAGAAAATAAGACAATAAAAAACAACAATAACACAAAAGTTCCTAATACAGGTGAAGGCATCAAAGAAGGCCTTCCGTAATGAGGGGTGCTAGCCACTAAATGGGGCCCCTCGTAAGCAGAAAGAAACAAAAACAGATGTGTGGCTCAAACATTACCAAAGCACCAGCCATTATCTAAAACTTTTAAACGTATTTAAAGGATACTGTTATTTGCATAGTTATCTATAACACACCTCGAGTTCCATTTGACCGGGGGTTAAGGCGCTCACCCCTCCTCTTAGTCTTGCGTTGCTCCCTCTTCTCCAGGCTCCTTCCTGCGATATTCACTCAGCCTCTCCCGAATCTGCTGCTGGAACAGATCCTTGGCTCCAGTGTGCTGGGCCCTCACCATTTTCCATGGCAGAAGCTCAGCAAGCTTTTCCGCTGTCATACCCTTCTTCTTCTTCTTGTTCCTTGGGGTGAAGTTCTCCACGGTGAATCCCTTGCTTCTGAGGTCTTCAGTTGCTTGTGCTGCACTGTCGTATGTTGTGTACACGCCCTTCTCCAATTCAACTCGTATTTTAGTCATCGGGGTTCTGAAGCGTATTTTCTTATTCAGGAGAGCTTTTTTGACTGGAGCATATTCCATTCTCTTTTTTTGTACAGCTTCCGGGTAGTCGTTATCGAAATAGACCCGTTTACCTTGAACACAGGGTTTCTTCTTCCAGGCTGTAATAAGTATTTCCTCTTTCACTGGAAACTGAAGGAACTTGACCAATATGGAGCGCGGTGGAGCGGTCGCAGGCGGCTTTGGCCCAACTCTATGAGCCCGTTCTATTCCAAAGTTCTGGTCCTGTACCAGGTTTATATCCCCCAGTTCAGTCTTTATCAGATTTTCTATGAATGTGACTGTGGAATTCGCTTCTGCGCCCTCTGGAATTGAATAAATTCTTATGTTATTTCTACGTGAATATCCTTCCATTGCAGTCAGTTTGTCCTCCAATTCTTGCTGGTTAGAGAGCATCTGAATGAGGGTGTCTTTAACTCCAATGTCCCATTCTTCCATGGTGGCAAAGCTTTCCTCCATTTCCCCCATTCTTTTCACTGCTCCATCCAGCTTGTCTGTAGAATCCTGTACCTTTCTGTTTATTTCCGTTCTAAATTCCTCCATTTGTTTTTTAATATCTTCTCCAAGGCATTTTCGGAATTCAGAAAGGTCTTTTTTAAGTTCTGATTGGATTGTGGCCAACCCCGCCGCCATAGCCTCGCTCACCACAGTTTTAAGAGAAGCCATATCCATCAGTAGTGGCTTCGGTGCCATCACAGGGTGTCGATCACCGCCGTCACGGTTTCCTCCACCGCGGTTGCCGTCTCCACGGCTCGCATCGCCGCGGTCGCCGCCTCCGCGACTCCCGCCGCTGTTGTCGCCGTCTCCCCGGTTCCCGCAGTCTCGGTCGCCGCTCCCGTGGTTCACGCCGCCCTGGCCGTCATCTCCGCGGCTACCGCCGCCTCTGTCGTCGCCGCCGCCGTCGCTTCCACCCCCGCGGTCTCCATTTTGTGTTGTTGTTTTCTCGGCGTTTGCGTCGCCCCCGATCATCGACCCAACGGTGGTTTTTCTTAGCTCGTATCCTCCTTTTTTCTCTCCTTGCGTCTTTCCCCCACTCATATTCCTTTGTTTGTATCACTTTAGATGTATTAAACTCACTGAATTAGGGGAAATTATAGGCTGGTGCAGGAGCTCTGTTACTAAGCTGCCATCTTGTTCAGCGCCACCGGAAACTCTCCGAGTTTGGGCCGTTTTTGAAAAAAAAACATTTTCAAAATGTTTTTTTTCAAAAAAAAAAATTGGACCTCCAGAAATGTATTAGGCATGATCGCGATCGCGAAATTGCATGTTTAACCCCCATACCAACCCATTCTTTCAAACATGGCAGCCATGTTTGTTTACATCTGAAGAAAACATAATGGCTGATAAATCATGAATGCCTGAACGGATTTCCAAGCGGATTTTTTTGTTTGAAAGCTGTGAACAGTGTGAACACACGTGGTGCATCATCTAGGCATGGGCGTGCACTTTTTACACAATTGCGCAATTACATGGAAGTCTATGGTAACCATGGCAACGTGGGACATTGAAGAGAAAAAATCATAGCAACATAAGTGTTAAGAGTGGTTCCCCTGACATCACAGTGACGTCAGAGCATGATGTCAGAGAGAGATCTCTCTCTATAGCACGCAATGAGGGCCTCTCCAACTCTTTTTTCCCGGGCTGAATCAGGGGCCCAGCATGTCCCTGGGCCTATAACAAGTCTATACGCCTTCTGGTTTCAGATCCCTCCGCCCAGCATCAACTTCACCCTGCCCTCTCCCATCCTGGGAATGCCCTGCGTCCCCATGTTCGACCCGCCCTGGGTCCCCCAGAACACCGGCAGTGTCCAGGACCCCATCAACGAGGATCAGTCTGTAAGTCATCGCCCCGGGGGCCAAATCTGACGGCCTTTACCAATCACCACGTAGAAAGGAGTCAGACGTAGCAGTAGCCTCGGAAGTCGTAGCGTGATGCCTAGTAGGCTAAGTGCACATGTAGGTGTGTATCGTGATTTTAAGATTTACCGTAATTGCTGGACTATAAGCCGCACCTGAATACAAGCCGCACCAGCTAAATTTAGAACAAAAAACAAATGTTTACATAGATAAGCCGCACTGGACTATAAGCCGCAGGTGTCCTTCCTGCTTCCTGCTAGAGCCCCCTGGTGGCCGTTAGCTGTAAAAAATCTATATACAGTATAAATCCTTGTTAAAGACCATTGTAAAACTAACTAACTGGCCGTTAGCTGTAAAAATCTATATATAAGTCGCACCGCTGTACAGTATAAGCCGCAGGGTTCAAAACATGGGAAAAAAGCCGCGGCTTATAGTCCGGCAATTACGGTAGTTAATGTATGAACATTGTACCCAAGAATATCAAATCATAGACACACTATACGGTGTAACACTATACGCTATGTTGACTTGGGTTGTGGATGATTTACATTAACTTTAGCACAGTTCATGTTCTGATCTTTTTACGGTGCTTTATTTGATTTAGACCAAGGTGCTTCGCATACCCTGTGCTGAAATTAAATTGATATAACTCAATTTTGAACCCTCAACTGCTATTCTTTGTGTGCATTTTTGGGTTTAATTACAAAATAAAAGTGTCCCCAACCCTATCACATAGTTTGATACAGTAGGTACGTGGCACAATGCACATTAGCCCACTATGACAGCATTTGGTACTTGGTGTGTGTTTGTGTGTAAACCGATGTAATCTTATCACTTTGTTTTCAATTTCACCAAGAAATCTGCATCAGATACTAGCCACTTTAAAACCTAGATTTGTTTCCATGTTCAATTTCATTACTAAAGATTTCTTGGTGTTTCTCTTCTTCTCCCTTCTTCTCTATTATTATTTATGTGTTTATTTCAAGCATGCAAATCCAAATCTCTTTTTATATTCTCATCAATAACTTAGTCCTTGATGAAGTGGTCAATGTACTTGCTGGTACAGTTGATCAGTAATGTGCTTATATCGACTTTCTTTGTTTTTAGTTCCCTTCATTAATTCAGTCTGTCTATAACATAGTAAGTTGGGGTTTCTGAATACGGGGTCCTTGTCTTGACGCATCATGCTACTACTGTACCTCTGAATGAGAATAAAAAGATCAATTCTGTCCATCCATAGTGCTAGCAGACCTTCATGGGTCTAAAGGCCGATTTATACACTTTGCTGCCCGCCAGTGTTTTTCGTACGAAAGTTGCCGATCTACGAACTCACAATGCGCCGGCAGCGCGTCTCGTTGTGAGCTTGTAGACGGGCTGTTTTCGGTGCGAGACAGGGCGCGCAACCAGGAATAAATCAGGCATAAGTATAAGAGGGGGACTTCCATGTGGATGTTACCCTCTTTACCAAAATCTGTCAGACGTCTTTGAGAGCACGTTTCGGATTCTATGCGTTCTAATGCATTCTAAGATGCATTCTAATGCAAAAGAGATTATATTGATGCCTTGAGTTTTCTATTTTAAGTGTTCAGTGAGGTATCAACTGTTTCGATCCCCCCCCCCCAAAAAAAAGTAGACTGGAGACGGCTTGTAATCAGTGGTGGAATGTGAAATGTTTTACTTAAAGCTATACTGTGTAAGTTGCTCAACTAGTGGTCAGTAGCGGTATAGCAAACCGTGGTCGCGTCTGCTTTTTTCGGCCGTTTTTCGCCGCGGACCGGGCCTTCAGACCACCGCGTCCGCCTCGCCCGCCTCGACACGCATCCGTAGAGGTCTCTCGTGTCCCTCTGCGGACCGGCGTTGGGGAGTTACAGGCTAGACTTCTAGACCAGCGTAAACAAAGCTGTTGAAACAAGCTACTTCCTGAAGAGACGCAAGATGCACTGTGATTGGATGTCAGTGTATGATCTGCGCTGTGATTGGCCGGTAGGGAGACACGTATCCAGAATGATGCAGATGACGTAATTTTGCCGGGAAAAACAGTCCCGGTCCCGGCCACACGGGCTCAGTAGAACACATATAAAGAAAAGGCTTTTGGGGCTGAAATTAACAGAGTGGGTGTTCTAAAACTTTAGCGATTTAATAGTTAGGACAATTTTAAGATTTGTTTTATTAAAAAAGTTACATAGTATAGCTTTAAGTAAAGTATGATACTGCAATGCAGAAATGCTCTGTTACAAGTAAAAGTCTGGTATTCAAAATGTACTTGAGTAAAACTACAAAAGGCATCAAAATGTACTTAATGTACAGTACCTAAAGTAAAAATACTCATTATGCAGAATGTCCCATTTCACAAGCTTTAGTAAGCTTGCTGTTTTCAAATTCTGTTGCTGAAGTATATAGGGATAACGTGGTAATATATTTTGTAACTAGTAACTAAAGTTTTAAAATAATTGAAGTGGAGTAAAAGCACAATATTTGCCTCTGAGATGTGGAGTAAAAGTATTGAAAATTGAAAATAATAAAATAAAGTAAAAAAAAAAAAGTACAGTACAGTACTTGAGCACTTTTGCATTGTTACTTTACAACAGTGGTTCTCAACCTTTTGAGGCCGCGACCCCCAAAATAATTATATTTTAACTGGAGACCCCCACCCCCCACGCTGACAAGCAGTAAGAGTTGAGGCATTACATTTTGTATAGCACAGTTCTATTGTGAAAATAGCAGATCTACATGCTCACAAAGCCTCACGTTGCGAGGCGTTGTGAGCATGTAGATCGGCTATTTTCACAATTTCTGCCTCTAATATTTGACAATTTGGCCAATGTTTAATTTGCCATTTTAGAGGTATTAAAAAGTCCTTAAAGATGAAGTGCCATAATTTTTTTCCCCCCAAAACATGATTATCAGGTATTATGATTATACTAGGAGGAAGATTTTTTCCCCCAAAAAACGTGTACAGAAAGAGTATGGCACCACCTCTTTATATTTAGAAATGTGCAGATACCCTCTATATACACTTAAACCTTATGTTGGTTTGTTTACTGTGCAACATTGTTTTTGTGAGAAAACAATGTTGCACATTAAGTTAATCATCTGGGCCCCCCCCCCCTCAAATAATTTAGGGACCCCCCTGGGGGTCCCGACCTACAGGTTGAGAACCACTGCTTTACACCACTGCTTGTAATGAGTCACACCTCCAGCTCTGCAGTATTGCACATCCAAAGCAGCTCTCCGAATGATGTTGGCGTCAAACTGGCTTTCTATTTCCTCCTCACAGGAATGCATGACTTGTCTTTATGCTATACGCTTATAAATCTTATAAGCGAAGCTTATATGCGCTTATAAATCTTAAAGCGTATATGCCTGCCCACCAATCCTGTTGAAACGTTCCCCCCGACGAGGGGATGGGAGTGAAGGGAAAACACACGCCAAGCATCAAATGGATGCATGATTATTAGAAGCCCACTTCTGCCAGGAAAACTGAAAACACCCCGATTTATGTATGATTTTTGTGTCTGCGCAACTCCATCTATACATCTCTGAATTATGAGGTTTTTCTTCTTGAAAATGTGAGATAGGTAATTAATTTAATTGACTTCTGAAAGGCTGTATGAAGACGTAATTGTGATGGAAAAAAAGGAAGAGAGAGAGAGAGAGAGGAGAAAAAAATATCATAATTTGGGCCTTTTTCCATTTTATTCAGTGGCGGAATTAGGCTTCCATACACGATGGATGAAATGTGTTAGCTTGTCGTCGTATACGATGATTTACTGTACTTAATCATGACGCTTCCTAATCCTAATAGGGCACAGACTATCACAAACAAAGGCTCTGACTGATTTTGGTATGCCCAGGTCATTATTTGCATCTTGAATAGTAACACACCACCCAACCTGTTTTCTGTGCTTGCACACACAAAATGATCGTCACATTCCATTTTGCATTTGAAAATTTTGTGTGTATTGTGTTGCATATTGCATGCTGTCAATGACTATTTTGCCGTGTAAGTGTGTTTTCTCATTGGTGTTGTTGTGTGTTCAAAATGTGATTACGTCTGTCACCATTGTGAGACATTTAGATCAAATGCAGTACACTCTCCTGAAAGAAACCACATTTTGAATTGAACTGAAATGTGACACATTTGAATTGGTTATTAAATCAATCAGGAAGTCAGGAACGTACTGGTTCCCGAATTAAATATATTATGTCTTGGGGGAACAATATACATTTACTATTATATGGATTATAAATTATATTACAGGGGATGTAAGTGATATTTTAAATAGCTCTTTATTGTACTCATTACTATAGAGTGTTCGTACAGGGAGATGCCTGTTACTGAACAAACACTGATGGCAATCATACTGTAGATATAATAACCAGAATACAGAGCTGTGACCTTTTTACACATTTATTATTGTTTTAACCAAAACATTTTACTTCCAGCACCTGTAATAATCATCATATCTTTGGAAAATGGTAGTTCGTTTATATCTCTGGTTGACTAATAGTCTGGGCATTTCGGGCAGTATTTTGATGGAATCGTGCACTTTACGATAGAAGCATGAAATTTGGCACACAGTTAGAACATGCCATATGGAACATTTTTGGCTATAGGGCCATCTTGGGAAACTTGTGGGAGCCAATCAAAGTTGGGCTCTCATAGACTTTACTATACAGTAAAATAATACAAAAAATAAATATGCTTTAAGTAGCATGTGAGGGGTCAACGTTGTTTTTCGGGATTCTGAATCCAATGCAAGCATACAACCATGGTTTGGTGATGAGTCATCACTTTTCACAGTTTTGTGGGGGCCGTTTCTCGGAAAGGAATGTTTTTCGTGTAAAATAAAATCTTTCATTGGATTCAGAATCCCGAAAAACACCTAGTTTGACACCTCACCTCAATTACTGGCATATTCTCCCCCACCTAAATTTGTTTCAAAAACACTTTTTGTATTCCATTCGTGATTGTCATACATCTACTGTATCTGTCAAATCTACAGTTTCTATGTGTGACTCATGATGCGAGCAGCATTTATGCTAATTAAAAGCTGCAATCCGTAACTTATTTGAATGAATAAGACATTATTTAACCGAGCATATCTGCAGTGGTTGGAGGGCTTTACTCTTCCTTTTTGAGACATTCAGACCCTGGTGGTTGACAAGTAGTGCTGTCTGAAGCTCATGAGAGAAATGTCTCCCTCGACCAATCTGAGTTTGCTGAGTGGTCGAAATCTGGTCTCTCACCTGGGTGTCGAACAGTGTTGTTTTTGACTGCAAATTCTGATTTAGTTTTAGTCATAGTCTTTTGAATAAAATGTAATTTCGTTTTAGTCATAATTTAGTTGCCTGAAAAGCTTTAGTTTTAGTCGAATTTTAGTCAACTAAATATACGATTTTAGGCGACTAAATCTACAGTTGATTTAGTCAACTAAAATGTATTTTGTCAGTCCTTGATGGCATGACTGATTTTACACATGGTTGCATCCTGAAAATAGCCGATCTACAAGCTTGTAGATCTGCTATTTTCACCTGAGAGAAACCAAACTTAAAATGCCTCTCTTCTCCACTAGTCCCTCCCTAACGTTTTAGTTTTTATTTTGTTGACAAAATTGTCAATATATTTAGTCTTTCACAGCTTAGTTTTTAGTTAGCTTTAATGTTGTTTTCGTCGTAGTCGACAAACATTTTTCGTCATAGCTTTAGTCGATGAAATCAACACTGGTGTCGAATCCTGGTTAGGACTTAAACAAACGTCCAGATTGCAGCTTTGCGATAACGCTAAATGAGAGTTACTGTATTTGTGAGTTGTCAAATAACATTACCAAATGTTCCACAGACATAAACAAACAGTGAGCCCAGTCTAGCGTTGCACATCAGATCCCTGAGAACTCTGTACTCACAGTGTTGTACAGTATGAGCCCGTAAAGATACAGTGGAAAGGCATGCAGTAGGGGTGTAACGATACAGTAACTGCATCCCAAAGACAATCGGAAGTATATCGATATGTAGCCTCGGAAACCCAGGCTTGTTTTGGCGATAGGAAGAAAAATAAGCCTTGGGCGATCGCGTTAAAATCACTGTTGGAGGAAGTGTAGAATTTCCCTAACCAATCAGAGTGCAGAGAGGGTCGCACCGAATTTGTTGACGTCATGACGCAGCAGCGAGGAGCAGAGGGGGGTGGGGGGAGGAGTCGAGGAGAACACATGCTATTGGCCGGAGACTCCTCGGAGAGATTCTCCGGGTCCGCCCATGCACACAGAAACTGTCCGCATTAGCTCAGAGTGATCGATATGTAAACGGCGACATATCGTTTTGTTTTGCAATGCAAATAATCGGTATCGAATCGTTTTGCAACGCAAATAATCGATTGTATTGATACTAAGTACTTGTGTGTTGTCTTTAGCAATTTTAAGAAGAAAAAGGAAAAAGAGGGGTTTAATTACTTTTCCATTCCATATAGCTCTTGGTCTATTGATAAATGTGTGTATTCTCTGTGTTCATGTCGAGGTGCAGATTTGTCCATTATGTGTTCAAATACTATGTCCATGTATTTGCCAGAGAATCACTGTGTTTACTTATTTATATCCGTAATATAATAAATGTTTGCCTTAAAAAACCTGCACTCTCCACACAGATTTCTTTGCTAAATAGCTACTGTATCGATGCTAAATCATTGAATCGCATCGTATCGCCACGAATCAACCAACATCGCCCATGTATCGCATCGCCAACCATGCATCGCGACGCGTATCGTATTCGCTGTTAAAACGTATCGTTACACCCCTAGCATACAGTCATGCTGTGTGTATGTGTGTGTGTGTGTGCCCGCTGCACTGCCTCCGTGCCCCCCCCGCGATTCTCCAAAGCGATTCCACCTCTCACGCCGTCGTCTCCACTATACGCCCCCCTCCCTCGTTGTTCCTTTCTCGACAGAAATCCTTCTCGGCGCGGGCGGTGTCGCGCTCCCACCAGCGCGCCGAGCACATCCTGAAGAACCTCCAGCAGGAGGAGGAGAAGCGCCGGCTGGGCCGGGAGGCCAGCATCATCACGGCCATCCCCGTGGCCCAGGAGGCCTGCTACGAGCCCACCTGCAGCCCCCCGCCGGAGCAGGAGGAGGAAGGTATGGGGGCAACCAGTGGCGTCAGTTCAGAAAAAGCTAAGGTATGGCAACATGACTGGTGTCTTCGCGCGCGTGCAAGACACCAGTCATGTTGCCATACCTTAGCTATATAATATAATTATAATACCTTGTTAAAGTGACCATTTTGTAAAATTTTGCATTTGTAGTTATTTTACTGTAATTTACCAACATATTAACCGGCACAGATAGACAAAGAGACATTCATGGATTTATATTTAGAACTAACTTTTATCTTCCCCCCTGGACCCAGGGTATGGCAGCTGCATACCCCTGCCATACCCAATTGACCCAATAGTTGTAACTGTACAAGTTACTCTTTCAAAGTAACTTCTTCCCACTAACACTGCTGCCGTCAACCCCTTTAAGACCTGGAAACGTTTTAACCACTTAGTCTTTGACACAACTATCTTATGCTTTAACTATTAAAAAAATAGCAGATATACAAGCTCACAGTGCGGCACCGAGTGCCGTGCTGCGAGCTTGTAGATCTGCTATTTTTGACAAAATCGTGAAATATTTGGCAAATCTTTGCACGTATATTTTTCAAAGCAAACTTTTGTAACTCAAATCTCTGCTTCTGGGAGGGTCCCTGGAGCAACATATTTTGAGATGGGGATCCGTTGCCAAATACGTGTAATATTGGGGGTCCTTGACATGTACGATTTTGAGAACCACTGATTTAGAAGCATTTAGAAGACATTGGGTCAATATATTCAAAGAAGACTTAAAATTTTCAGCTAATCTACAAAGTTGCAGCGCGGCGATGTGAGCTTGTAGATTTGCTGTTTTTTGTTGTTTTTTTTTGCATAAAATAATGGTTTAAGTAATAATGCGTAATAATGCGTTCCCGGTCTTAATGGGTTGATACTGTGTGCATTTATGATTGGTGTAAAACAAAACCTAGCGGGAAATTAAGCTAGAAAAGAGGAGAGAATGGAAGGAAGGAAAGGTGAGAAAATTATTGATGTCACATCCACACCCAGTGAATGGCATGGAGGGCGGCAGAAACAGAGCCTGGCTTGCTCGTCCCGTCTGGGCCATGCAGGCAACCAGGGGCGTCACACCAAATTCTGGGCCCTGGGTACAAGGATTCACTGCGGGCCCCCCATGAATGTTAACTATTGAAAAATAGCAGATATACAAGCTCACAGCGCGGCACCGAGTGCCGCGCTGCGAGCTTGTAGATCTGCTATTTTTGAAAAATCGTGAAAATGTGTGCCAAGAAACCTATGTTTCCATGTCAGTGATGCTCAAACTTTTTCAAATTTTGCAAAATTTGAGTTACAAATGTTCACTTAAAAAATACATATATTCAAAGATTTGCGCACATTTTCACGACTTTTCAAAAATAGCAGATCTACAAGCTCGCAGCGCGGCACTCGGTGCCGCGCTGTGAGCTTGTATATCTGCTATTTTTCAATAGCTAAAGTTACTAGGGCCCCTCCACCTTGGGCCCTGGTAACTCAGTCCCACTTTCCTACCCCTTGTGACGCCCCTGCAGGCAACACACTCTATGCCATCATGGCAGACAGCCTCCTCCACCGCTTGCTCCAAACTGGTGCAAAATATGAAAAACGGAACAAAAACTGTTTCCCGCTGAGCCCACTGTTGACCAGATTGTTCCGTCACGCCTGGTGAATGGAGGGCAGCGGAAGCATGAGGGGAGGACCCAGACACAGGCCACAAAGTCAGAGCACGTGCAGTTCCAACAGATTTGTTGACGCAGAAGGAGGTGATACAGGCAGGAGCACAAATCCAGGCAGGTAGTCCGTAAAGACATGCAACATCCAGACAGGAACAGAACAGGCAAACACCCAAGAACTGTGGAATATCGAGGACAAAAACAACATAACCGCTGCAGTCCACATCAAGGCAACGAAAGGGGATCAAATCTGGATCTGAACTAGGCTTAAGACAACCAAAGACAAAACCTGAAACAAGACAGGTGATGACTACAAAGGAAATGGTAAAGAAAAGCAAGAAACAGAATAAACATTCTAAAAAATAAACAGGGAACACAATTACAAGATACAGTATGTAACTACAGAGATGAAAACCAGAAAGACAGAAAACTCAATAAAGTAGCCTATTGATACAAAATAAAAAGAACATTATAGTTAAAGACAAATGGTAGACAGTTGACAAATGGACTACAGCATTAGATTGATGTTTTGACTAATACAAAAACAAGTTGGGCTGGGTATCTATCTCTGAGCTATTTTTATATTATTAAATACAATTATTATTATTTATGTATCTGTTTTGACATTTACTTGTGACCCATAGTAACTGGTCCACCACCCAAAGATGGGTCCCGACCCAGTGTTTAGGTGTCTGACGTTTGGTCCGTTTTGCGCTTCTCCTCCCGCCAGCAGAAGAAGTGGTGAACCTGGCGTCGCGGCGTCTGTCCGTCAGTCCGTCCTGCACCTCCAGCAACTCCCACAGAAACTACTCCTTCTGCCGGGGCTCCATTTGGTCCGTGCCTTCTGCTGTCAGCGGCGAAGGTACAGCCACCCGTCCATTTTAATCTAAATGATTCATTATGATCAAAGTACGAGCACAGCGTCTAAAATTGGTCTAACACAGGTCTAGATTTGCAAGTTTTTTTAGACGTCTAAACTTAGACTAGACGTTGATTAGACGTCTAATAGATGTTTAAACTTCTATTAGACGTCTAATCTAATCAACATCTAGTCTAAGTTTAGACGTCTAAAAACTTGCAAATCTACCTGTGTTAGACCAATTGTAGACGCTGTGCTCGTTGTAGCTCAGAAGGACTTATCCTTAGCGGTAGGCTGCTCAGCCTCTCGTCTTTAGTCAAAATAAAAAAATGCACTTTTGCTACTCACCAAAACAAAGACGGTTTTAAGATGTTGAAAGCCTACTTGAGTGGGAACATTCAGAGCTCCCTACCTCACATCTAAAATGCACCTTTTGGCCAGAAAATAAAATATTTCACTGGAAGAAAAAACTTTTGTTTTAGTTACTCCACTGTGTACAGATCTTGTCAATAGAAAAATTCCATTGACCAGATTTTGCCTTCCAGTGAAATATTTTCTTTTCTGGCCAAAAAGGGTATTTTAGACGCGAGATCGGGGGCCCACTAGGGAAAGTAGGCTTTCAACTCCCTAAACCCGTCTTTGTTTTGGTGAGTAGCGAAAGTGTATTTTTAATTCTGACTAAAAGACGAGCGCAAGGGCTCATCAGTGACATAGCGTTAAGGAGAACTCCTTCTATCGCCATGGACCAGAGCTAAGTACACTGTGTTTTCTAAGTGTTTCATCCAATTCCTCCCTCCCATCAGATGAAGAGAACACGACGGAACACACACCTACGCACCACATGCTGCAGCCACCCCAGGCTGTTTTCCCGGCGTGCATCTGCGCCGCTGTTCTGCCCATAGTGCACCTCATGGAGGACGGGGAGGTTCGAGAAGATGGTGTCGCCGGTGGGTTGCCATCGGAAACACTGCATTTTTACCTTAATGCAGTGGTTCTCAAGCCTCAACCTTCTCAGGCCGTGACCTCCCCACCCTGGAATGTAGGGGTTGAGGCATTCAATTTAGTTTGACTATGATCCACAGATAAATATTGCGGAAATAGCAGAACTACAAGCTCACAATGCCTCAGAGCTTGTAGAGATCCCTCCTTCTTATATAATTAGACAATTTGGCCACTGTTTCACCAGTCTTTATAGAATAGTTTGTTGTTTACTTTTAATGCAGTAATGTTTTTTATTAATTTTTTCCCCCTCTTTTTTTTGAGGGATTAAAAAGGTCTTCAAACAGCCACTTCACTCTCATCTGGGAACCCCCCCCAAAATCATGTGGGGTCGGGACCCCACTGGGGGTACCGACCCACAGGTTGAGAACCACTGCCTTAACACATGGGCGGCCAAGGTTTATAACATTTATAGCTGTTGCTGGTGCCACCATTGACTTACGTTATGTTTTGATGAGCCCCGCAAGCTTCGTGCGTGTGCACGTGCGTGTCCAGAGAAGATTGAGGAGGTACTCCATTTGTTTACAAACGCTCGCGAAACTCGCGGTAAAAAAATCGCGGTAAATTCGTGAAAACAATCAGCTCTCT
The DNA here is from genome assembly GCF_963921795.1 of Nannobrachium achirus. NCBI lineage: Eukaryota > Metazoa > Chordata > Actinopteri > Myctophiformes > Myctophidae > Nannobrachium > Nannobrachium achirus. Next base: position 20,365,110 of record NC_137831.1, read on the forward strand.
GCCTCCATGGGGCTGTTTTTACCTCATTCTCAGATAAAGCCGTTCTTATGTTTCAAAGTAGAATCTAAAGCCATGTAAAATCCTTCCGTGTGGGGAGAGACAGGGGGCTTCCTGCCCTGGCTGGGTGACGTAATGGATTCAGGGCATGCAAAGGGAAGCTGCGGTCTCGAAAAGTTAACTATTTGTTGACTCGTCCCTCGACGATATAACTTCCTGTGGCAGGGTGACATCTAGTGGCCATAACTCGTCCCTGAACGCGTTTGGCTCCCCAAGTGTTAATGGGGTGAGAGAGAAAGCAGCGAGAGAGGGAGAGAGAGAGCGATGGGGGGGATCTGATCCAAGACCAGCTTGTGACAGACCGTTTCTATACAAACCGATATTGACCTTTGTACTGATAACCAATATTGTCCACCTCTTAATTTCCGATACCGATATTAACCGATACCTATATATGCTGGCTTTTTCACTAAAAGTCAACTAATTGTTTGAAAGTCACACATTCAGAGATACAAATTATTCTGTTCTCCTGCAAAGCCATCTATCCCATCAGGCTTTGTATTGTTTAGCATTTCTGATGAGCTGTACTTTGTTTTCTGTATGGTCTTTGTTGTCTGCCATGGTCTCTCTGTTGTCCACTGCCCCCTGCTGGAATTGGCTTGAACTAGTTCTCCAGGAGGGTACATGAGTACACACAACAGTTTTTAACAAAATATCAATGTTAATACATCTTTCTTTGAGATTTAAGTCCTGTTTAAAAAAAAAAAAAAAAAACTAAAAACAATATTTTCAGATATATATTTTTATGCTAATATCGGCCGATAATATCAGGAGGCCGATAGTTTCGGACATCCCTAATAGAAACTAGAGTTGCCTTTATCACTGCTTCCCTGATGAGCACATCACGTACACAGTATGTGACTGGCAATGATGTAATGGTTAACGCACTCACGTAAATACAAAAGACAAAAGTGGAGAAAACACAGCCATGGAAATGTGATTAGGGATGGGACGATGTGAACATTTCATATCACGATTATTGTGACAAAAGAAATCGCGATTTACGATAATATCTCGATAATCAACATCCATTATCCTGGAGCAGAACATTTGCCAAAATATAGCAGATCTACAAGCTCACAACGCGTCGCAACGCGACGCGTTGTGAGCTTGTAGATCGGCTATTTTTTGGCAAAGACATCTTTGATAGGGGGTGAAAAAAAGACTGTATCAAGTACGTTTATTACAAGTACCTTTTACCAATTATAGAGGGTTTAATTAAGTGGTACCGGATATGCAGCTCGGCAAATAAAAGGTGAATTGATCCCAGTGCATGACGAAGGACGATATCACAATAAATTAAATCTCCACGATACGATTATCGTGAGTGTTTTTTATCACGATAAACGATAATATCGCATATCGTCCCATCACTAGATGTGATACAGTATGAATCCTTAATGAAGCCATGCTTTCCCCCCCTGGTTCATCAGTGAGTACAGTGGCCCAGCAGATCCTTTGGAACTGTCTGATCGAGGACCCAGCCCTGGTGCTGCGACACTTCCTGGAGAAGCTCACTGTTAGCAACAGACAGGTACGAGCATCTCAACGCACACACACTCACACACACGCACACACACTCCACACACAGTAGCTTCACAACTTCAAAAGCAAATTGATAAATAAGAAAGTCTGGAATGGAGCACTGGCGGAACAAGTCAGAGCCGGGCCCGTAAGCAAGCCACAATGATCGGGCACCACGGCTTATTTCACATACACAAATGAGGAGAAAATCTGCGTTATTATCGCCATTTCACTGTCAGCAACACACTCTCGCGGGATCTATAGCACCAGTAAACAGGACGTTCGCGAGATTTGCCGTCAGACGCCGGCACCCACTTAGGAGGCTATTTGTAGGCTTTGTGTACCATGTCACACTCTAGTGGCTTCAACCAGGTTGCCCTATCTTGGTATATTAAAAATATTTGACTGTGTTAGCGGGAGGGAAGCCAGGCAGGGAGGAGGAACTCTTTGTCACTGCACTATAGTGGCTCGCACAGGCTGGTCAGGGCGCCTCAGTAGGATGTGGAAAATAGCTGGATAAGACAAAATGTGACATCATGTATCACGGAGATGTGGTTGTGTGTGTACTCCCTATAGCAGTGGTTCTCAACCTGTGGGGGTCCCCAAATTATTTTGGGGGGTCCCCAGATGATTAACTTAATGTGAAACATTGTTTTCTCCAAAACAGTAAACAAACCAACATAACGTTTAAGGGGGTCCGCGGAGGTACTGCAGGGGGTCCGCGATTTTTTTTTTTAATATAATTTCTTTATTTTTCACATTTATGTTAAAAAATAAATCATGATTCTATCCATTTTGAATAGCTTGAATACATGATTACTATGCAATTGACATATTGTTGATATTATTGACATTGGTTCTCAGTTAATAAGTAGTATGTTTAGAAATGGTAGTGGTACGGCCCACCCTGCTCGCTGTAACTTGTACATGTTTAAAATAAAAAATATGTCGTAGCCCCGACCCCCCCACCCTACCCCACCCCACCCTACGAGGTGGTAGGGGGTCCCTGCTCCATCTCCCCATCAGTTTGGGGGTCCCCGGCCTGAAAACGTTGAAGACCCCTGCTATAGAGGGTATCTGCACATTTCTAAATTGACAATTTAAGGACTTTTTAATACCTCTAAAAAAGGTAGGACAAAAAAAAGCATGTAGATCTGCTATTTTCACAATAGAACCGTGTTATACAAAATGTAATGCTGCAACTCTTAGTGCTCGTCCAAAGTTAAAATGTGATTATTTTGGTGGTCGCGGCCTGAAAAGGTTGAGAACCACTGCCCTATAGGACCAATTGTGGGACTTGACAAGGAACTAGAACGGGGAATCGGGAATTGGCATGACGACTGGGATGATCGGGAGCAAAAGGACAAATAATTGTCCGGGGAAAAAAAAGTCTAATCCTTGTTTGTTTCCATGTCAGGATGAGCTGATGTACATGCTGAGGAAACTGATGCTCAACATCGGAGATCTGCCTGCCCAGACCTCGCACATCCTCTTCAACTATCTGGTGAGGAAACGCATGACATTTATTTATTCCACAGGTTCCATCAGACTTGGTCAAGAAGAGAAAGTAGCGGTCCCATCCTAATTTACAGTACACTTTAAGACCGAATAAGACATGCTTCTGAATTGTACATTGCTATTACTTGGAAATATCCCAGAAGAGATTTTAACACCTGATAAAGATTTTCCTAGCTGCAAGCAAAAAGGCGATTACGCGTCGCTGGTACCAACAGGCTCCTCCAACTAAAGAAGAATGGATTGCTATCATAAAGGAAATATACACTATGGAAAGGCTAACTTTTATACTTAGGCTAGAGGACAAGAGGACAAATCAAACAAATATTGGGAAAAATGGATTCTCTTTCACCAGCCCTTGGACGTTGCTTAAAATAGAGATAGTGTACTGAAGACGTATCTTTAATTGTCGACATAAGATGTGCAGCCCATCCTGTTTAATGTATTGTATTTTTTGTTTTGTTTTGTTTTTTCATTTTGTTAGTTTTGTTCTCTGTTTGTATTGCTTGGCCTTGTTTGTGTGTGTTTAATAAAAATTGAGTTATAAAAAAAAGACAGAATAAGACATAATAAAGCCATAATAAGAAATAATGTGTTGGTAATTAGAACTAATATGTTTTATTAGACAGAAACAAAGACAGAATAGCAGAAAGAGCGGATACATTCTCTGGCACCGGTACCTGCTGCGGAACTACCGCGGCAGGTACCGCCACACGACCGGTAGTTCGAATGGCAGTCGCACTGCATCGCCGGCGATAGAGAATGTGAGAATGTAATCGCTCTTTCTGCTATTCTGTCTTTGTTTCTGTCTAAAACATATTAGTTCTAATTACCAACACATTATTTCTTATTGCTTTATTATGTCTTATTCTGTCTTAAAGTGTACTGTAAATTAGGATGGGGACCAAAGAAGCTAGGTCAATAGTAGGTCATTGTCTCCATGCAGCTTATTGCATTCATAATTATCTCTGTCAGGCAGAGACTGTGCCAGTGATCGCTTGTGTCCATGTCTTCGTGCCTGTCTTTGTCTGTTCTCCACAGCTAATCTCGCAAACTGCTATGCCAATCAGGATCATATTTATTGTCCATGCTACCAGCTGGCCTAGGAACTCAATCATTGATCAAATTATGATCATTTTCAAATGATATAATGACAACTATGTAAGGGGATAAGTTATGGACCAGAACTAGCCAATCACAGCATAGCAGGCTATGTAGTATCATAGCCTGCTATGTATCATGCAGCGATGTTGTTGCATGAACAAATAACCCAGTTATTTGCCTTGCACGCGCCATGCCTTACGCAGAGAGATGGAGAGAGACAGAGAATACGCAAGTAACTCATTATGCCACCAGACCACAACTTGTACTCAGGCACCTCCACTGCACCAGCTTCAGTTTTTAACAAGGGCCAAGTTGTGATTATGTCACAAATTCATGTTGTACCCAGATTTCCATGTTTCTCAAACTGATCATCTGACATAAAGTATTCGAGTGCCAATTCTTGTTGGCACACTCGTGTAGACTGTGTCTGGCAGACACCACATCAAAGCATTAAGCTCGACTATGTTTTACAATTTTTCCTCGAGGGAGGGAGGGCGAGAGAAAGAGAGACTATTTTATATTTCTGCATCAAATAGTGTAGTATAATATAATTTAGTATTATTATTCTCACTTAAAGTATTATTATTGCACTAATAGGTTACGTTTCTAGTCTATTTAGCCCAAGACCTGAGGCCGATTCTACAAATGTCTTCTAAATCCTAAAGGTTTTCTGATAAACGTGTTACTATATACAGTAAGTGGTGCCCAAACGTTTTTATTTCAAGATCTGCCATTTCAAAACAATGGCAGATCTACAAGCTCGTAGAGCTCCAACCAGTCCACCGAGTGCCACAGAGTGCCGCGCTGCGAGCTTGTAGATCTGCTATTTTTGAAAATGTGTGCAAGTCTTTGAATATTTCAAATCCTTCTAAGGTTTTTTGAAAAACCTGTGTTTCTATGTCATTGGTGCTCAAACATTTTCATGTGAAGGACCCCCAAAATGATATGTATTTGCCCACGGCCCCCCATCTAAAAATGTTTAGTTCCAGGGACCACCCAGAAGCAAAATTTGAGTTACAAATGTTTGCTTAAAAAATACATATATTACAAAGATTTGCACACATTTTCACAACTTTTCAAAAACAGCAGATCTAGAAGCTCGCAGCGCGGCAAAATAATTAAGGCCCCTCCACCTTGGGCCCTAGTAACTCAGTCCCACTCCCCCCCCCCCCCCCCCCCCTTGTGACGCCCCTGTCCTTGGCAGGTGGGGCTGATCATGTACTTTGTGCGCACGCCCTGCGAGTGGGGCATGGACGCCATCTCTGCCACGCTCACCTTCCTGTGGGAGGTGGTGGGCTACGTGGAGGGCCTCTTCTTCAAGGACCTGAAGCAGACCATGAAGAAGGAACAGTGTGAGGTCAAACTGCTGGTCACCGCCTCCATGCCAGGTAAACTGATCCAATGGTGGACAAAAGTATTCAATTTGTTTAGTACGGGTACACATTATTGTGTATCATTATTTTATAATTTAACTATTGAAAAATAGCAGATATACAAGCTCACAGCGCGGCACCGAGTGCCGCGCTGCGAGCTTGTAGATCTGCTATTTTTGAAAAATCGTGGAAATTAGAATTTTGATCCGATTCTATAAGTGTCTTTTGAATCCTTCTAAGATTTTTTGGAAAAACCCATGTTTCTATGTCAGCAATCTGGCCAGCCATCGTCAAAGAAAGGGTCCTTTTCACTTAACTGGAGCTCAGTTAGTCTGTTCTGGAGAGACTACCATGTCAGTGGTTCTCAAACCTTTTCATGTGAAGGACCCCCAAAATGATATTTATTTGGCCACGGACCCCCATCTCAAAATATCTAGTTCCAGGGATCACCCAGAAGCAAACTTTGAGATACAAATGTTCGCTTTAAAAATACATACAAGTCAACGATTTGCTCATATTTTCACTACTTTTTAAAAAATAGCAGATCTACAAGCTCACAGCGCGGCACTCGGTGCCGTGCTGTGAGCTTGTATATCTGCTATTTTTTCTATAGTTAAAGCATTCAATAATCTAAGGCCTAAATGGGTTAAGTAAAAGTATCAATACTGCAAGTGAAGTGAAAATTCCGCTGTTCAAAAAAGTCCAGTACCAAAAGTAGAAAGTACTCATTATGCAGAACGTCCTGTTTCACAAGTGTAAATGTATGTATTAAAAGTAGTGGTGTCCAACGATTAAATATTTTAATCGCGATTAATCGCATGATTTATGTAGTTAATCGCGCGATTAATCGCAAATAAGTCATTAGCTTTTATCAGGTCACAATGCAACTTAGAGGGATATCTTTCAAGTCTTTTGTGGCCCTATTAACTTGGGAGTGGAAATATTTGCTGGATTTATGCGAAAGTATGTTAATCTTTTATTTGAAATCAATTAAAAACCTGAATAAATCATAATGGTATTGCATTAAACAGACTGCAGCTGATGGGTATAAGGATCTGCTAAATGATTACTGTTGTGTCCACCTTTATGCTTTAATTATACTTTGTATTATAGCCGATATTGTAGCAATGTTTGTAAATATGCGATTAATTGCGATTAAAATAATTAATCGCGATTAACATAACGGTGAGTTAATTGCGATTAATTTAGTTAACTCGGACAACACTAATTAAAAGAAATGTTGAAAATAGACTTACGAATTCCCTGTGGTGCAACAGGCTACTATGTCGGGTGTCTGTGCGAACACAATTGGTCTGTGTTCGGGGGAAAATAGATCTACATGCTCACAGCTAATCTTCAAGCTCACATGGGGCCGAAATGTATATAGGGCGGGTTAATATATGTTTTGTAATGGTAATCAAAATCTACAAATTAACAGTTAGTAACAAAAGTACAATATTTACCTCCTTGAGATGTAGTAGAAGTAAAAGTAATTAAAACTCCCTTGCCTGAAATCTGTCGATCCACACTATAACTCTTATCAAGTTATTTTGTAGACAAATGTATAATACTTATAATTGAGCATGAATGGTAATGGTTGCCATTGACCTCACCTGCTGTCCCTATCCAGTCCATGCTGCTGAAGTATCCTGGCAGTCATTGTGGCTATGCTGCCCCCTAGTGGAGGGTCTTATTGAGAGGGTCTGGCCCACAGTAATCTGGGAACCCATCGGCCAAAAAACCTGCTGAGCTGAATCTGTCTTGAGAGATGAGGCCAGCAGTGACACTCCACAATACCCTTATTATCTCTAGCAGGCCAAAAGCCCTGGGACTGAGATGTTGATTTTGCCCCTGTCTGCCTGTGTTTCTATCTCCAGAGTATATTTCATAAACTGCCGGCCCCAGTGGCATCAAACATTTTGTGCATGTTGAAAAACATTTCAATTCACTTGTTTCCCAGGAACTAAGACCCTGGTGGTGCATGGGCAGAATGAGTGTGATATTCCTACGCAACTACCAGTTCACGAAGACACGCAGTTTGAAGCTCTACTCAAAGTAAGTTCACAAAATGGGGCTCAGACTCAACTGGAATTTACCCGTTCAGATGGTTGTGATTTTGCTCTTACATCACTCTCGGGGTGACCAGAGGCGTCATTTCAGTGGCAAAAAAATAGGTTTCCAATTAAGCCCCGTTTCTAAAATAGCGAAAATAGTGGCTCTGCAGGCTCTCAACGAGTCGTCAAGTGACGCGTTGAGAGCCTGTAGGTCTACTATTTCCGCTATTTGTTTGGGGGCAAAAAGAGAGAATGTTGGAAAATGGTCGTCTATAATAACATTCCCTAAATTGGGATGCCACGTTTAAAGTGGTTGCATGCAATAAGACGCTTATGTAAATGATAACGTGGGTCACACGTAGATGGAAAGGCATCGGTTGCGATGAAATCAAATTAATCTGCAAAAACTATTTATTGTTGGCCACAAGATGCATGAAATAACTGAATTTGAGGTTAAATATGAACACTAGGGAGTGGCAACTTCACTGATGACTGGGAAACCCTCAATGATTCCCGGGTGGGAAACAATGACCAATGTGTGATGTTACGGCCAAGCTCATGGGAGATGGTGCAGTATACAGTACTTATACAGTATCTTATAACTTCTGTCTCTCAATCTAGGAGTGCCTGGAATTCTTCAACATTCCCGAGGCCAGATCGGCACACTACTTCCTCATGGACAAACGCTGGAACCTCATTCATTATGCCAAGGTGGGAACATACAAAATGTTTTAACGCACTTCTACCATTGATCGAGGTGTATTTCATGTACTGTACAGATGTGGTCATCTGAAGAAAAATAAATAAAGGTGTAGGATATAATTTAGGCATACTTTTGCCTATATACATATATGATGTCACCACCGGTAATATGTACATAACACTATTGTACGTCTGTTGTCATTGAATGAAATGACAGTCTTTTGACGAATGTTCTCTCTCTACCCAACATCGTAGAGAAGGATAGCTTCCAGTCACTAGCTTGTTCAGTTGTATGTTTACGGTATTATTACATAATGAATATTGAAGTCCTACATTTCATTGTGTTTTAAATTGGTATGACATTTTCCACACACATTTGACATTTCAATAGAGTTGACATTAAACATTGGTGACTTTGGGTGAAATAACAGGATCTTGGTCCGTAAGCCTAGGTTCAAACTGGGAACCCATTTGGTAAAAGAAAAAAAGGGAAACATAATATATTTTTCCCCCTTTGTTTCTGCTGTTAACAGAATCTGTCTTGAGAGATTAGCCTAGGCTTGAGGGCAGCATCGGTTTATTGTACGTGCACGTTAGATGACGGCATGGTGTGAAACTGGAATCTGATGGTTCTAGCATTTGCTGCCAGTGCTGTACAAGGTGCCCACTTTGATAGCTCGGATGGCCCACAGACACCCCCTTACCCATCCCCTTTCCCCCAAAGCCCGATCTACAGTAGGCACTAGCTTGAGTTTCCAGTGGTCTGATCTGTGATTCTGTAATCATCTCCCTCCCTTGGTTTCCCCCAGACCTATGTCAGGGACATCTATCCGTTCCGGAGATCGGTCTCGCCCCAGCTCAACCTCGTTCACATGCTGCCCGAGAAAGGCCAGGAGCTCATTCAGAAACAGGTATGGAGAGAGAAAGAAAGTGTTCATCATTATGAGAACTGTGAAATCCCAACACCCCAATTTAACATCCTGTGAAAGGTGTCTGCGGTTACCCATGAAACAAACTGTTTTTTTTTTGTTTTTTCATCATCAAATAATGAAATAAATATTGTAAGATGAATTAAACGAAAAATAAAAGAAAAAGAGAAAAAAAGTGTTGGAGGTTATGGTGATGTTAACACTCGAGATCTAACCAGCAGCTTTTCATTGACTTTATCCAGGCACGTGCACACATAGACATAGACAAAGGGGGCTTGAGCCCCTGCCCTTTTATCCGTCTGTAAAAAGTTCCCTCTCCAGACCAGGAATGCAGTTTTTACTATGGTGAAAGAAACGCAAATGCCCCCTTTCCATGTCATACCTGAAGGCAGCATTCAAGAGAATTGCCTTGTCCAAACTCTCCTGAACTTGAATGCAGCATCTTATGTTGAAAGAATTGCCCTCTCTGTGTAGAAATCAATGCAGTTACGCCACATTTCCAATATTGACATGATTATGCTTACCGGTAGTTCAGTGTGGTATCAAGCACCGAAAATAGCCGACCTCCAAGCTCACAACGCGTCGCAGCGCGACGCGTTGTGAGCTTAGAGGTCGGCTATTTTTCCGATAGAGCAGGGGTTTTTCCGATAGAGCAGGGGTCTTCAACGTTTTCAGGCCAAGGACCCCTTAGTTGAGAGAGAGAGGAAGCAGGGACCCCCACCCACAACCTTATCATAGATTCCATACAGTTTCATTGTTTGATCATCAGTGTATTTTGGATTCATCTCAATTTGTTTTCAGATATTTAACCACTTTAACCGTCAATACTTAATAAACTTTCACTCTGTACTTAGTATGCTCTTTTTCCCCCTCTACACCAAAGCTCTTTGCCGAAAATAGCCGATCTACAAGCTCACAACGCCTCGCAGAGGCGTTGTGAGCTTGTAGATCTGCTATTTTTGGCTAAAGTTCTCAGAATATGGTTAATATAAAAAAGGAGGAACAAAAGTTTCTATCACTCAAAGATTTGGAGGACCCCCTGTAGTAACTCTGGGGACCCCCTAGGGGTCCCGGACCCCCTGTTGAAGACCCCAGTTTTAGAGATTTCAGCTCCTGCCTCTCCAACATTCTCTGCACGTCCCTGACTTCATCTCTTTCCTCTCTGTCGCCTTCAGGTGTTTTCTCGCAAGCTAGAGGAGGTGGGCCGCGTCCTCTTCCTCATCTCGCTCACCCAGAACATGCCGGCCGTGCACAAGCAGTCGCACGTCTCTCTGCTCCAGGAGGACCTCCTCCGCCTGCCCTCCTTTCCCCGCACCGCCATCGACGCCGAGTTCTCTCTGTTCAACGAACCGCAGGGTTAGGATGAGACGGACTAACCTTTCCTTTCATTTGATTCCTTTTCGTTTCGTTTGATTTCTATGACAAGGGGTCTTCAACGTTTTCAGGCCAGGGACACCTTAGCTGAGAGAGACGTGAAGCAGAGACACCCACAACCTTTTCATAGATTCCATATAGTTTCATCTGGTTTGACAGCACAATCATCAGTGTATTTTGGATTCATGTCAATTTGTGTTTTCAGATATTTAACTCTTTTACTGCTTCGAACGTTAACGCTCGTCCCAATTCTGAACGCGGCGCAAAGCCAATGCGAATGCTCGTTCTTTTACCTTGTTTGAGCACTGTAAGCTGATGAGGGGTCGCGCGGGTGTGTACAGTAAAAAATACATCTCCCGTAATGCTGCTCTCAAATCTCCACCACATGTAAACATCAATGGAGTCCCAAATCACTTCCTGGCTGTATTCTGTGGACCTGATCTAGAACATACATTTCTACGCTCTGAACAACGTTTCTATTTTCACAATAGAAACGTGTTATACAAAATTCCTCAACACTTAGTGCTCGTCAGGGTGCCGGGTCCCCAGTTAAAATATGATTATTTCGGGGGTCACAGCCTGAAAAGGTTGAGAACCACTGGCATACACTACCTGTCTTTGGGCATTGTGCATAGGGGTAAGCGACTTGTTATTGAGCTGAATCATTGTCATATAGTCCTGGAAATTGGGTTAAATATTCTGGAAAAATTTAGAAAAGTTTTGGAAATGAATTGGTAAAAATGTGTGGGAACCCTAGCCTGATTTCATGCGTTTTCCTCTCCCCAGGTAAGGAGCTGTTCGGTCTGGACACTTTGCACAAGGTGCTGTGGATCAAGCTGCTGGAGGAGATGTTCCTGGGCATGCCCAGCGAGTACCCCTGGGGCGACGAGATGATGCTCTTCCTCAACGTGTTCAACGGCGCGCTGCTTCTCCACCCGGAGGACAGCGCCCTCCTCAGGCAATACACGGCGACGGCCATCAACACCGCCGTGCACTTCAACCACCTGTTCTCCCTCAGCGGCTACCAGTGGATCCTGCCCACCATGCTGCAGGTATAGACCAGTGGTGGTTCTCAACCTTTTCAGGCCGTGACCCCCAAAATAATCATTTTTTTAACTGGGGACCCCCCACCCTGATGAGCACTAAGAGTTGAGGCATTACATTTTGTATAACTCGGTTCTATTGTGAAAATAGCCGATCTACATGCTCACAACGCCTGTAGATCGGCTATTTTCACAATTTCTGACTCTGATATATGACAATTTGGCCAATGTTTAATTTGTCATTTTAGAGGTATTATAAAGTCCTTAAATTGTCACTTTAGAAATGTGCAGATACCCTCTATACACCTAAACTTTATGTTGGTTTGTTTACTGTCGAGAGAGAAAACAATGTTGCAGAATAAGTTAATCATCTGGGGACCCACCAAAATAATTTTTGAGTACCTGAGACAAATAAAAGTCCATATTTGAATTTTTTCGAATATGGATGTTTTTTTATTTACTAGACTGTAAACCACAAACTAGTCATTTTTAATCTGTTAACTTGTTAATACACTCCCCCCTCATTTTGTTCAGTTGTCTGTTTTAATGTTATCTGCTCCCTTTGTCTGCTGAATATTGCTTGTACAGACTTATACTGTTGTTCCACAAACTGTTGGAGATATACTGTTTTTCCACTTTCCATAAGTATTATGTCTTATAATTCCTAATATATACTGTATGAGTTAAGTAAACTCAATAAAGTAATTCAACAAAATGAGGGGGGGGAGTTCCGACAAGATGGCGACCGAGTAGGACGCGTTTGTTGAGCTCTGTAGAGGTGCAAAGTTTTCACATTTTTTAAGCCCATTTTTTACTGCCTTTATAGTTCTTTTGAGACTTTAAACGCCAAAACACTGGTGAGTGTCTGTTTTTGCAGTTGTTTCGTGTTTCATGCCGAATACGATTAACACGAGGTCGAGGAGTACCAGGTCTCCGACCGCAAACGCTGACAACATGGCTGGCGCAATGCAGGGCGACGCTGACGCTCCGGTTACAAAGAGCATGCTGCGCGAGGTCCTCAAGGAATCACTGAAAGAGTTTATGGATGGTTTTATTCAACCCATGATGCTTGGCTTGGAGAAGAAATTACTGAAGAAGATTGATGACTTCGGAAAGGAGCTGCGTCCTGCAGTCGCCACGCTGAACACGACCGTGGCTGAACATGGGGAGGCCATTGAGAACTTTGGTTCCTCCATGGACAGTTTGCAGATGTGTATCACTGAATTGGAGAGAAGATGTGCTAATCTGGAGGAGAAGCTCGTCATAGCAGAAGACCGGAGTCGTAGGAACAACATAAGAGTGATTGGGATCTCTCCTGGGCTAGAAAAGGCTGACCCAGTGGCCTTTATCCAGTCTTTTTTGCAGAAAACATTCCCCGACGAGTTTCCCGACTCCCCCCCGGAGGTGGATCGTGCTCATCGGACCGGCAATCCACGTTCTGATAAGCCAAGGGCTTTCCTGGCAAGGATCCATTTTTTCCGGGTAAAGGAACGCATACTCCAGCTCTCCAGGAAAGCAGGCCAACTGACATACAATGGCAAAAAGGTGTATATTTTCCCCGACTGGTCTGCTGAAACATCAAAGAGAAGGGCAGCTTTCGGGCCAGTAAAGGAATTCCTACGTTCCATCACCGCGGAAGGAGTTAAATACGGAATAAGGCACCCGAGCAAATTCTGGATAACCGTGGATGAGGCGACTTCTACTTTCAACTCACCCAAGGAAGCGCTGGCCTTTTGCAAGGATAAGTTCAAGACTCCAGGTGCTGCGGACGAGACTCTAGCTACGCAGGATGATGAGACGACAGTTACAGAGAACTAACTTTTACCAGGGACACTTTTGCTTTTGTGATCGCGTGCTTTCAAACACATTCTGCCGATGTGATATCCTTTTGCCTTTAATGGACTGTTGGTAAGCTGGCTGGGACTTTGGAGATGACTTTTACGCAGCGTCTTTCTTTCCTCACTCTCTCCTCCTCCTCCTCCCCAAAGGGTGAGTTGTTAATGTAAGCCTACTTATTGTTTTGGACTCATCATCTGACTTGACGTTGTGTTTTCAAGTGTTTCGTTTCATAATGCCTATTTTATTTGTATTGAAGAATAAGATATATTTTATTTTTTAATAAGATCTGTAAGCAGATGGGTGTTACTCGTTTTAATTTAGGTTACCGCAAGGAGAGAGGATTTAGGGCTGATAAAGCTATAAGCATAATTCACTGTCTTTTTTGTTTGAATATAATGGACATTGTTCTTGTTATTATTGTATTCTTTTTCTTTGCTCTTATTGAGCGTTGTGCTGCTTACTATATAGGTCTAGAGGGTTTTATCTCTCTCTGTTAAGCTTTGTCTAACGTGTTCCGTGTCCCGGTTCCGAGCCTGCTCTCTCTCTCGTCTTCCCTCTGTGTCTCTCTATCTATCTCGGCTTTCCCTCTCTCTCTCTCTCTCTCTCTCTCTCTCTCTCTCTCTATGGCTCTCTCTCTCGCTGTGTGTGTGTGTGTCTCTCTCTCTCTCTCTCTCTCTCTCTCTCTCTCTTTCTGTTAGGTAATGGCGGCTATGTTGGTTGTTAGTTTATGGTTCGTTTATGCCTCCTAAAACGCTACTTTCTCGGGTAGGAGGGCGAGACTGGGCTTTGGCCTTTGTATTGAGTAATGTAGCCTACTGTTTAAGGCGAAACAGATATAAATAATATGGTCTAAATTGTGAAGGCTCCGCGGTTCCAGAGACCACTCGCTCTCCCGCCCTTTCTCTATGTCTCTCTACCTATCTCTGCTTCTCCTCTCTCTCTCTCTCCCTGGCTCATTGACTCGTTCTTTTCTTTCCTTTTTTTTTTTCCTAATCTCAATAGCTGGCGGATGTACGATCTCGTGGCGCGTTGGCTCTACGTGCTCGTGGATCCGCTGTCTGGGGGGGGGGGGGGGGGGGGGGGGGGGTAGTTATTTACCTACTTTACTTGTTGTCTTCTAAGATGTTAATTTCTTGATGGGGGAGAGGGGAGCTCTGAATTGGGGATATTTATTTTGTAGTCGTGATTGGGTATGTTCACTGTTTGAAGTATGGTAGTTTACTGTTTAAGACGGAAACAGACTTAACTAATATGATTGACATTTATCTAAGTTTGCACTGGCCTTTTGGGCATGTACAGGGAGCTGTATATGGCGCAGTATGCATCATGTGTGCTGTGTTGTATATGGTTTCCTGATCATACATAACTGTGTTTTATGTAAATACTTATGTATACAGACTTTTCTTTTCTTTCTTTTTTTCCCCCTTCTAATTAGTAATTGTGGTTTGTATGCATGGATGCATAGGGGGGGCTGTGTGTGGCGCAGTATGCATTAACACTGTGTGTGCTTTGCTGCATATGGCCCCCCGTATGTGCTTTTAATTTCTATTTCTAACTACATATGTAAGTGCATATATGTTTTATATCATATACACTGATTTCCCTTTTTTATTTATTTTTATTATTAATATTATATTAGTGCCTTGTCGTGGTGACAGCCTTATTTCCACATATCTGTCACAAGTGTTTGGTTATTTGCATTAACGTGGCTTATAGGGCTTTATCACATTCTAAGTGGGCCTAATGCTGGACTGATTATTATTATTACAGTTGTTATAGTCCCCTCTCTTTTTTTTCCCCCTTTATTCTTTTCTTTTTTCTCTCCCCCTTCTTTACTAGAAATGTTAACATACCATTCTCATTTATTTAAGTGATATGAAGTGGGGAGATTGATCATAATTTGAGCGGATGGAATGTTTGAGAGCTATTCAGCCACAAGAAGGCACTTTTTTGTTGTTGTTTTTACTTTGGTGATCTGTTATATATTTACATAACCACCAGAGGGCAATGTATGGTTACTTTTGGGCAGTTACTTGTTTGCACTCTCTGACAGAGTGAAATGAAGGTTGACTAATAGGTTGATGGGGTGGGGAACTGTTTTTGTGCACTCTGATGCTAATGGGGTTTTCCCCCTCAAGCTTCAATGTTATGTGTTTTTTTATGTTCGTTTGATGTTGCTTTTTCCTTTCTGTTCCTTTTGGGGTTGTTTTGTTTTTCTGTTGGGAAGGTTTGTTGTGAGGGACCAACTAGGAAATTCTAAAATGTTCTACTGTGCTTGCTGTGCGTATGGTTTGAACCACAATTATGACAGAATATAAATTTCTAAGTTTCAATGTAAGGGGAGCGAATATACCGCATAAACGAACCAGCATTTTGGGGGTTTTGCGATCTAAATCAATTGACTTTGCATTTATACAGGAGTCTCATCTTTTAAAAGAGCATTCCAACCGATTGGCTAATAAACATTATCGTGTTTTAGCCTTTTCAGCTGCTTCTTCCAAAACCAAGGGAGTAGCCATATTGGCTAGACGTAACCTTAGGTTGGATTTTTTGGGTGATTGGTCTGACAGTGACGGGAGGATAGCTGTTGCTAAAATCCGCTTGGAGGGTAAAATGCTAGCACTAGTCTCTGTGTATGCTCCAAATGTTTTAGACAAAGAGTTTTACAAATTACTAACTAAAACCTTATTGGAACTGACGGATTTCAAATTCATTGTTGGTGCTGACTTCAATGCAACATGGCAACATAACCTAGATAGATCCACTGGGGTAGAAAGCAGAGAACAAGCACTAGCGTCTGCAGAACTACGTGCTTGGGCAAACTCAACTGGCTTACTCGACCTCTGGCGTTTAATGAACCCAACGGTTAGAGATTTTTCTTTTCTGTCGGGTAGGCATGCTTCATTCTCTAGGATCGATTACGTTTTTGCCCCTGTTAGCTTGTTTCATAAAATTGCCAAGGTAGAGTTGCTCCCAATGTCACTCTCGGATCACAAGGCGGTGCTGTGTGTTGCTTCACTGAAACAGGTTATAGATAGAGCTCCTAGATGGCGGTTTAACACCACACTGCTGCGCGATGCGGCATTTGTAGCTCAGTTTCAAACTGGTTTGCGCGAATTTATAAATATCAATACAGGCTCAGTTGAGGATCCCAGAATTCTTTGGGATGCAATTAAAGGCTTTATCAGGAGTAATACAACCCTCTATGCGTCCACTCAGAGAAAATTAAGGTCAGCCAAACTGGTGGAATTGGAATCTCGGTTTTCTACTTTGGATAATTCTCTCCAAATAACTTTGATGTTAGTACAGCAACCCAGAGGGAGCTAGTTAAGAAAGAAATTAACTCCATTCTCAAGCGCCGCTCAGAATTTCAAATGAAACGCACAAGGCAAAACTACTATTTTAATAGTGCAAGACCCAGTCACTTACTGGCTTTACGTCTTAGATCCAATGAGCATTTTGCTGATATTGTTAGTGTCAAATCAACAACTGGAGCCATGGTTACAGAACCCAAAGAGGTCAATGCCACGTTTCGTGCTTTTTATGATGAGCTCTACACCTCCGAGGTCATTCACGATGATGCAGTATGCAATGATTTTTTATCCAACATACAGTTACCAACCCTTAGCGAGGCGGATGCGGAAGCCTTAGATAGACCGCTCCATCTGGCGGAATTACAGGAAGCTGTGCTCGCAATGCGTAGGGGCAAGTCGCCTGGTTTGGATGGGATACCCCCTGAACTTTATGCCATCTTTTGGGAAGATCTAGGTCAGCTGATGCTAGACATGTTTCGATATGCAATTGAAAGTGGCTCTTTCTCCAGGGATGTGAATGTAGCTATTATATCATTATTGTTGAAGAAGAACAAGGATCCCACAGATTGCGCAAGCTATAGACCGCTTTCACTTTTGAATTCTGATCTAAAAGTTTTTGCTAAGGTGCTTGCGCGTCGCTTGCAGGGTTTTATGACCACCTTAGTACACTGTGATCAGACAGGTTTCATAGGAACTAGACTAGCCTCTGATAATACTAGACGACTATTGCATATCATCGATAGGGCTAAGGAGCTGAGGACCCCCGCCGCAGTGTTGTCGCTCGATGCGATGAAAGCATTTGATCGTCTGGAATGGTCTTACCTGTGGGCTGTACTAGATAAAATGGGATTTGGTGCTTCATTCATACATTTTGTTAAAGTACTTTATTCTAATCCGTCAGCCATGGTCCTAACCGGTAAGATCTGTTCGCCGCTATTCACGATTGGCAGATCTTCAAAGCAGGGTTGTCCCCTTAGTCCTCTCCTTTTCGCACTTTCACTCGAACCCTTGGCTCAGACAGTGCGTCAGTCTGCAGATATTAGTCCTGTTTCGATTAACAACACACAGCATCGCATTTCCCTATATGCTGATGATATTCTACTGTTCCTTGAGAATGCACCACAGTCAATTACTCACGTCCTTCAAATTTTTGATCAGTTCAGTTCCATTTCCGGCTACAAAATTAATTGGACGAAGTCAGCCCTTCTACCTCTAAATGATCAGATGAGATCTGCTATCCTGCCGCCCATAATCCCAGTAGTAAGCCAATTCAAATATCTTGGCATAGATATTTTCCCCTCTCTTCAGGCTATTGTTAAGAACAACTATGGTGACACTCTAAATAAGATTTGTCTTGATTTAGATAGATGGTCATCTTTGCCCAACTCTCTCCAAGCTCGAGTTTCAATCATAAAGATGAATGTTCTTCCCAGGGTTAACTTTGTAAGCTCTATGCTCCCTTTGCCACCACCGCCGCAATACTGGAATAAGCTTCACTCTTCGATATCTAAGTTTGTGTGGAAAGGGAAACGCCCTCGTCTTAAACTTTCTCTATTACAACGTGCTAGAGATGATGGCGGCCTTTCATTGCCCAACTTTAAATTTTATTATTGGGCCTTCACGCTCCGCCCCCTTTTAAATTGGTTTAACCCAGCAAATAAGGTTTCTTGGAGGGAGCTTGAGGAGAGTTTAGTGCAGCCTGTTGAATTGAGAGATCTTATCTATTCAAACATAACTACACATCAATGCAAAGTTCGCTTTGGACCTATCATTTCTCATTTAGTGGCAGTATGGAGGGCAGCTGAAAAGATGTGTAAGATTGATTGTAAATGGAACTTATTTTCCCCAGTGTTCAATAATCAAAGACTTTTAATCGAGGATCGCCCCATTCGCTTTCCAAGGTGGAGGGCTAAGGGGATTCGTACATTAGGGGACTTATTTGATAGAAATGGTTTACGACCTTTTCGAGATTTGTGTGACATCTTCAATCTGCCTGGAAATACCCTCTTTTTCTACTTCCAACTGAGAACGTCCATGAGGACCTATGGGGTCCCATGGCAAGCTCCCCTTAGATTGCACCCCTTCCATGAGTTTATCTGTGATGGTAACAGAACAAGAGGTTTGGTTTCCACCCTCTATGGTTTTTTATTAGACTGTAGTTATGGGCCCCTATCTGTTGATACTGTTTGGAGGAATGATGTACCAAATTTGGACCCTGACTTTTGTTGGGACACAGTATGGTCTAACATTAGGCTATCTTCTAGAAATCCAGACCATCAACAAATTCATTTAAATTTTGTTCATCGGACTTATTTAACTCCCCGCAGACTATGTGCTATGAGGATTTTGAATAATCCCAACTGCACTCTCTGCGCCTCAAATAGTATTGGTACCTTCCTTCACATGGTTTGGGAATGCCCAAATGTGTCGTCATTCTGGAATATGGTTGCCTCAAAACTTTCAACTATTTTTAGTATCAATATCATATCTTCTCCTTCTTTATTTTTATTAAATGACGTCTCACAGTTGCAACCAGGCCTAGAATTTCGTCAGTTTAGGGGCAAGGCCAATTGGCCTTTGGTGTTGTCAAATCTTTGAGGGCACAAAGGCCAAGTGCCAGGGCAGGAAGGCCATCATTAAAACAATGATTTTAAGTCCACGCCACAGTCATAGTTAATTTAGCTTAAACGTTAAGGTTTAATGTAATACCTTTCAATTAAATAAATATCAAGAACCTGTTTATTTCTGTTTTGCCATGTGCAGTGGTGTAAAGTAACTAAGTACATTTACTTAAGTATTGTACTTAATTGTTTATTGTAATTTTGAGTATTTCTAACACTTACTTCTACTCCACTACATCTCGGATCCAAATATTGTACTTTTACTCCACTACAATTATTTGAAATCTTTAGTAATACCAGTTACTTTGCATAATAAATTATAATATTATTAAACATACATGAACCACTTTATCCCTATTTAGGCTATTTGAAAATAATCAAGCTTGTAGAAAAAAATAGCAGATCTACAAGCTCAAGATGTGTCGCATAACTATGCGTTGTGAGCTTGTAGATCTGCTATTTTCAATAATGTTGTACTTTTACTTTTGGTACTTTAAGTACATTTTGATACCAATACTTTTGTACTTTTACTCAAGTATATTTGGAATTTGAGGACTTTACTTGCAACGGAAGTATTTCTACATTGCAGTAGGCTATTGATACTTTTACTTAAGTAAAACATTCGAGTACTTTTTCCACCACTGGCCATGTGCACGCACGCACACACGCACACAAACTCCTCCCTCCCGTTCGCGGAGTGATCCCTTTCTCAACAATGATGTACTTTCTGACAGCTCAGCCTCTTGGGGAAAGAATAGCTTTTGGTTCCCTTGTGCTGCATTTTGGTTGTTGTCCTGAGCTCAGCAGAGCTCCGTTTGAAGGCATTCGTTCGCACATTCGGATTTATTCAACAGGCTGCGTTAGATAAAACTCCCGTTTAGCCCGGTGATGTTTTTGTGTTGTAACTTGTATAAACACTGTGTCGCGGGACTCCGGCAGCTCCACTATGCGGCGGCTGCTATGCTGCTACTACGAGCGTAAATGGAATCTACTTCTGGTCATGTGCGCAGCTCAACCAACCACGCACTGCTGTTACCGTAATGACTGGAAAATCGCGCAGAGGAAAAAACGGTAAAAAGCAGTTAATGGACTGCTGTGGGCGCCAGGGCACCACGGCCACTGTGGCCGTTTGGGCATGTCATTTTTCGAGGGGCACACGGCCAAAGAGAGGGGCAACGGCGGCCATGGCCGTCGTGGCCGCCGTGAATTTCCTGCCCTGGTTGCAACTAAACAATATACGCAAGCGCATCTTCTTTGCTGGTGTAACGGCGGCGAAGAAGATGGTAGCTACGCGGTGGAAACCTCCTCATACGTTAACGTTTCGCCAGTGGGCCTTAACCTTTCTAGATATAGTATATTTAGAGCAGTCGATAGCAAGGTTACACGGAGCAAAAGAAGAAAACATTAATATGTGGTCGGACATTGCAGATAAGCTTAAGGCTATGATTCAAGAAATCACTATATAGTGGTAACAGCCTAGCACAGGCATGCACTATTGTACATTCCGTGTTGGTCCGGGGAAAGGGGGTGGGTGGGTTTTCTTTTCCTTTTCTTGTTTTACTATTGTTTGTGTTGTTTGTCTGTTAATTGCATTTTTCTTTTGATTATGGAAAATAAAAATATTTGATAACAAAAAAAAAAAAAAAAAATGAGGGGGGAGTGCATTAAGAATGTAACCGATTAAAAACTTCTAGTTTGTGGTTTACAATCTGGTAAATCAAAAAAATATCTATATTCAAAATTTAAAAATATTGACTGTTTTTCGTCTCATGTACTCAATTCAAAAACCACGAATGGATGAATGTATGTATTTATTTATTATACTCTAGTCTCCCTCCATCTTGAGCTATAGATTGTCGCATAGTGTGATGCGTGTAACACTTGTTTAATTGCCACGTCCATCAGGTCTATGCGGACTACGAGAGCAACCCTCTGCTCAGGCAGGGCATCGAGTTCTGCTGCCGACAGTTCTACGTCCTGCACCGCAAGCCCTTCGTCCTGCAGCTGTTTGCCAGCGTGGCCCCGCTGCTCGAGTTCACCGTAAGAATACCACTGAACACACACACACACACACACACACACACACACACACACACACACACACACACACACACACACACACACAGACGTACATATTTTTACAGTCTATGGGTTTGCCGCTCTGACATCACGCTCTGGCTTCACTGTGATGTCACACTAACAGAATCCATTTTATGCCCATATACAGTATGGAGTTCCCTGATGTCATCAATATTAATGATGCCCTGTTAGAGAGATCCCTGTGATGCCAGGGGGAACAAATCCATTTTATGGCCATAATATGGAGATCCCTGATGTCCACATCATTGTGTCTTACATATTCTGAAGAAAACCTGGAGACTTGACATTCAATAATTGGGTCTTGTGAACACAATTAGAACATTATAATGGTGTGTAAAAAGGAACATCTAAAATTTGCCACAGATAAGACTTCCACAGTCACAAAGTCTTTTCTGTGTACGGACATATTGATGACCCCTGACACACACACGTAAATTAACTGATTATACTTTAATAAAAATGTAAATGCTTAATGCATTAACTTTGCACATCTCACCCTGTAAGACCGATTTGATGTGTATTTTGGTAAGCGATCAATGATCCAATACTTCTCGATACATTTTAAGCTCCCAACAGATGACAAACATTATTTTTTGGGGGGAAATCTACAAGCTCACAAATGATTTTTTTACGTATAACGTTATGAAATAAGTCAGTCATTTCTTTGTATATTTAGGTTATTTGTCTTATTTGCACCTGTGCAACTTCACTTCCCTAACATGTATAGCCTACTGTAAGTGTTGTGATATGTAATATTGACCACTAGATGGCAATGATAGTCTCTGACACTACCAGCTATGGGGCTATTAAGCCCTGACATGATTTTCTGGTCAGGTGCCAAGTAGATTTATTGTCAATATGGGCAGTGCTGTGTCCCTCGCTATTTCAACAGATCCGAGACAAAAATAACGACTTAAGTATAATTCTACCACTTTCCTGTCAACAAGAAAGAGAAGAAAAATTAGCTTATAGTAAAAAGATTCACGGGCGCTGGTGCCTCTTGGCACGAGAATTTCTCCTCAGCCTCCAAAATGATGTCAGACTTAAGAGCCCCATATCTAGAGTAGACCACACCCCAAACATCTCATAGCATGTATAGAGACCTGAGCTACTTGCTAATCCTTTACCAGTCTTGAATAAAGTGAATTGAAAGAACCCAAGTTTCCTCATTGACAGACAAGAAACATAAGTACACGTCTATAACCACCGGTATTTCCACTCACTGTGTCCCATCACAGACCAGTACCAGCACAGGCCTGTCTAAGGGGGTGTCTGCCCAGTGTCTGTTTGATCTGTTGGTCTCCCTGGAAGGTGAGACGGAGGACGCTCTGGATGCTGGAGAGCTGGTCAAGGCAGAGAAACCTCTACGCTCCCTCGGTAAAACATCAGTATTTCTACAAACGCAACAAAAAGCTGTGGTGGAACTGTATCATTGCTGTTGGTCAGAAACCTCTTATCGCCATATATTAACTTTTTTTAAAAATATATATTAATGTCCTACTTGACCATTTGCTACTTTAATGTGACGCTGTAGTTTGTAGTATGATAATCAATGATCATACTACAGCGTCACACAAAACTATCAGAAATAGCAGATAGGCCTACAAAAGCTTGGCATGAAGAGACACATTTTGAGCTTGTAGATCTGCTACTGTTTTTAATTTGTTTCAATCCTGAAAAGTAACAGTTTTGGACATAATGAGGTTTCCACCTGACAGAGACGATTAGTTAAGTATCATTTTGAGCGACTCTTGCTTGAGGTACTTGTACTTGAGCATGTCCATTGTTCAATACTTCAATACAGATTTCTGCTATGGAAACGAGGACCTGGCGTTCTCCATCAGCGAGGCCATCAAGTTGTGTGTGACTGTGGCGGCGTACGCCCCAGAATCCTTCAGGAGGTACAGTATCTATGGAAGCATACTGTTGTACACATACTGTAGTGGTCATCTGTCCTTCGCTCTATGAGAACATTGTAAGAAAAACTGTATGAATTGAGTGTAATTATTTGTAAATCATTGCTGTCAAGGGTAAAATCTCTAAAAGTGTTACTTTTCAGGAAAAGGAAAACAAAAACCTGCACAATGTAGTTAACAGTTAGTCAAGCTTTTTCATTAGTTAAATATATTACAACAAACCATGAGGCAGAATATAATTGTAAACTGCAGTGGATTTGTATACCACTAGAGTGCGCCCACGAGTAAGTGATCAATGCTGGCTATTAGACTGGCAGAGAGTGACCGCAGCCTTTGTTTATAATGGGACGGCCCGGCTGGCCGGAGCACCCAAACAACAGCATCGTGC
Organism: Nannobrachium achirus; assembly: GCF_963921795.1. NCBI lineage: Eukaryota > Metazoa > Chordata > Actinopteri > Myctophiformes > Myctophidae > Nannobrachium > Nannobrachium achirus. Next base: position 20,388,963 of record NC_137831.1, read on the forward strand.
ACGCCCTCACGCGCGCAATCAGTTTATTTTAAACAATCGACCATGATGCTGGGTGACCACTCTGTCACCCAGCCACTTTTTTCCGAATGAAAATCCGTTTAAATATGGTAAAGTTTGATAAGAAAAACGTTAGCTTTCAATGCAAAAAAAAGGCCTATGCTATGTTATGGGCAAACGACTTCCGGGTTACGTCATCGATGATGTCATTTCCAGCGCATATTCATGGCTTTAGCTTATATGAACCTAGAATGGTCATTTATAGCTCAAAAAATTTCAAAAAAATACCAAAAAAATCAGAAAATGATCCCCAAGGCGACGTTTGGCGATCTGGCTGCCTCACCCTCCTCAAAATGGCGATGGAAGGCGATTTGGCTGTGAAGCAGTTAAATATACAACCTGGTGTCGGTACTTTGAGCATGTCATTATAGGTGAAAATGAAAATAGCGAAAATAGCAAAAATGTGTATGCTAGCTCGTTTGTCTGTGTCTACAAATTCCCAAACCAATGAAACTATATACAGTACTTGTCTATTTAAAACCAAACCACTGGTGAAAAGAAGCCCCCCATGTGCGTGCGTGTGTGTGTGCGTGCGTGCGTGCGTGTGTGTGTGTCAGTGTTGATTTCGTCGACTAAAACTATGGCGAAAAATGTTTGTCGGCTGTTTTTTTTCACTGACGAAAACTAAATAAAAACTAAACAAAAACTAAGCTGTGGTGACTAAAACTAAGACTAAATATATTGACAATTTCGTCAACAAAATAAAAACTAGACTAAAACGTTAGGGAGGGACTAGTGGAGAAGAGTGTCATTTTATGTTTGGTTGCTCTCAGGTGTTGCGTGCTGAAAATAGCCGATCTACAAGCTTGTAGATCTGCTATTTTCAGCACACAACGAAGTGTAAAATCAGTCATTACGATGCCATCAAGGCCTGCCAAAATACATTTTAGTCGACTAAATCAACTGTAACTTTAGTGGACTAAAGTTAGACTAAAATTAATACTTTTCAGGTGACTAAATTATGACTAAAACTAAATTACGTTTTATTTAAAAGACTATGACTAAAACTAAATCAAAATTTGCTGTCAAAAACAACACTGGTGTGTGTGTGTGTGTGTGTGTGTCCAGTCTGCAGATGCTGATGGTACTAGAGGCTCTGGTTCCCTGCTTCCTCCAGAAGCTGAAGAGCAACACGGTGACCATGGAGTCAGCGTCCGCTGCCAGGGACGAGATCGCTGCCATCGCTGCCCTGGCCACCTCCCTGCAGGCCCTACTGTACAGCTCTGAGTCACTCACACGGTCCGACTCACGCTCACACAATCAATGTGCATGTTTATCACTTTATTGGCTGAGTACAGTATTGTACACATGCAGGAATGCAAGATTCAGTGACGTTACATGTGACGGCTGATGAGAGGTCGATGTTGCGTATGTGTGTGCGACATTTGGCCATATACTGTACACAAGAAACCGGGAATTCTCTGAGTCATATTGGTGCAAGGTTGAATTGTCTTTGAGCAATGCACTGCAAAGCAGTGTGCTGTGGGCCAGCTTGCACTCAGACCTCCCCATGGATGGTGGACAGTGCAAAGGAAATAAATGAGCTGTGAAATAGAAAAAAAAGAATGCATCTGCGGCTGCAAACCCTGCCTGAAACGGCATCTATTGTTTTACATCTGTCCATCCCTGAATTATCTGTGACCTCGATGGTGGCCTTGAGGCTCTCCTCTGTAAACCCAACAGGAACTTGTATGACACTTAACCCTGTGAGGCAGCATTTGTGTAATCTATCTATAAATTAGGAAAACCTACGTCTGTGTGTCTGCGTCCGCGTGTCTGTCTCAGTCACCCCCAACATTCTGTCATTAGTCACGTGACAAACCTCTGCATTCCATCGTCATTCGTCACTTTTGGACTACCGTACAGTATGTCAAAAACGTATGCTAAAGACATGGTATCCAGCACACTGACCTAGTGACACCAAGTTGTTCTGACAAAGTGTCCATATTACTACTGTAGCTTGGGGTGACAATGTGTCGGTTGCTTCCATAACAACTTCCTCCACCCACAGACCCATGACGGCGCCCCAGATGTCCCGCTGTGACCAGGGCCACAAGGGCGCCACCACGGCCAACCACGCCATGTCAGGAGGACCCAACCTCAGGTCAGGGGACGGCACTGTAGCACTGCTGCTGTTGCATGGCTAGTAATGAACACAGGCTGTCTCAGTGGTTCTCCACCTTTTCAGGCCTGAGAAGCACTTGGAATTTAGGTGTTCAATTTTGTTTGACTCATTTCCACAGATTGTGAAAATGGCAGAGCTACAAGCTATTTTCAAATGTTTTATCTCTCTTTATATTATTTCACAATTTGGCCAATGTTAAACCAGCTTTTATGGTGCCATGGCATTGGTCCGAAGGTTCATTAGTCCGAAGGTTCATTAGACCGAATTTGTTACGAATACTATGCCTAACTCTAACCCTATTATTGTGTGTGTGTGTGTGTGTGTGTGTGTGTGTGTGTGTGTGTGTGTGTGTGTGTGTGTGTGTGTGTGTGTGTGTGTGTGTGTGTGTGTGTGTGTGTGTGTGTGTGTGTGTGTGTGTGTGTGTGTGTGTGTGTGTGTGTGTGTGTGTGTGTGTGTGTGCGTGCGTGCAGAGACAACCTCCATCTCCTGGAGGAGGGCCAGGGTCTGCCCAGGGAGGAGCTGGACGAGCGCATCGCCAGGGAGGAGTTCCGCCGACCCCGCGAGTCTCTCCTCAACATCTGCACCGAGTTCTACAAGCACTGCGGGCCACGCCTCAAAATCCTGCAGAACGTGGCCGGGGAGCCGCGGGTTATCGCCCTCGAGCTGCTCGACATCAAGTCCCACATGAGGTGTGTGAGAATGGACCATAACACATGGGAATCCAAGGTTTCTAACATTTCTAGCTGTTGCTGCTGCCGTCGCTCACTTACGCTTTCATTTTTAAGAGCCTCGGAAGCTTCGTGCGTGTGCATGTGAGTGTCCACTGACGATTGAGGAGGATAATCCATTTGTTTACAGCCGCGCTGTGAGCTTGTATATCTGCTATTTTTCAATAGTTAAAGCATAAAATAATGATACACAAAATGTGTACCCGTTCTAAATGGGTTAATATACATAAGCACGCGTAATAAGTGTTTGTCCCCCCCAAAAAGGCTGGCGGAGATCGCCCACGCCCTGCTGAAGCTGGCGCCCTACGACACCCTGACCATGGAGAGCCGCGGGCTGCGGCGCTACGTCATGGAGATGCTGCCCATCACCGACTGGTCGGCCGAGGCGGTGCGCCCCGCCCTCATCCTCATCCTCAAGAGGCTCGACCGCATGTTCAACAAGATCCACAAGATGCCCACGCTCAGGTGCGCTCGCCCTCAGGCTCTGTGCACCAGGTCTGTTTGCCGCGCTTTATTTCCCCCTCTATACACTACCGTGTGTCTTCAGCTTTGGCGTGGAAGCGTGTTGTGCCGTGCCAGTGGCAGTCCCTGTGCCGTGGTGTGTACGTTAGGGTATGGTTGGCTTCTACTTGGCACTGCCACCTTTGTAGCACTGTCTTTGTGAGTGCTGCCTGCGCCGTAAGTGCTGTCTGTGTCTACTGTGGTGTGTACCGTGCGTGCATGCGTGTCACAGTAGCGTCGATGGTCTGTTGTAGTACCTTTTTGGCTGTCTGTTTTGTGAACGATATTTGCTTCCTGTATGGGTGGTATAACAGAAACTTTAAATTTAGTATGATAAAGATGTTTTTTTGTTTAGCATTAGTGTCTGTAGACTAGAATTACATACAGAACTTTCTGCAGCCAGTTTGTTTACATTGTGTGTGTACCTGTGATTAAAGAGTTTAATTTCCTCATTCCTTCCTTACAATTTATAATGAAAGTTCAATTACATTAACGGTGATGTAAGTGACATTCTTTTGTTAAAATACGTTTTAAATAGCTCCACATTGGAATAGAAATCATTGCAGTAGAGTGTTTGTTCAGTAACGGGGGTCTCCTCGGCTCTCCAGCACTCTCCAGCACAAAAATCCAGACAATTTGCTCTCCTGGCCCCCAAACTGTGGAATAAACTCCCTGTCGCACTTAGAACTACAGACTCACTCCCTAGCTTCCGCCGTGGACTGAAGACTCACCTCTTCGGACTCCACCTAAACCCATAGCACTACTGTAACACTCACCTTCCCTCAATGACCATTCATGAAGCTAGAATTTTTTTTAGGTTTTATTGATTAGGTAAAACCTATGTCGTTGTTTTTTCTAGATTGATATTCCTATGCATTGTTATATTGTTGTTCATGTACTGACATATCATCTTGCTTATTATATTGATGTATTACCTGCTTATTGTAAGTCGCTTTGGACTAAAAGCGTCTGACAAATTGTAAATTGTTATTGAACAGAAAATACATTTTCAGCTTGGGATACCAATGGTATCCAATCACGGCTTTTGTGGGAGACTGACGTTTTCAACAGAAGCTTCTGTTTGCGTGTGTGCGTTCTCAATGTGTGTGCGTGTGTGTGTGTGTGTGTGTGTGTGTGTGTGGTATCTAGGAGACAGGTGGAGTGGGAGGCGGCCAGCAGTCTGATCGAGGGAATCTGTCTGACTCTGCAGCGACAACCAATCATATCCTTCCTCCCACACCTGCGCTCGCTCATTAACGTCTGCGTCAACCTGGTACAGGAGCACACACGCACGCACGCACGCGCGCGCACACACACACACACACACACACACACACACACACACACACACACACACACACACAATAGTACAGGGCTTCTCAAAGTGGTTGGCGTGATGCCATTAGTGACGATCATATTTGAAAATTATCAACATAGCTTCATTGTAACCACTTAAAGGAGTACAGTATTTTCTGGACTATAAGGCGCACCTGACTATAAGGCGCACTGTCAATGAATGGTCTATTTTCAAACTGTGCAAACTGCGCACATAATAGACGCCCGTTGCGTTATGCATCCAACAGATGGAGCTGTGCTAAAGGGAATGTCAATGTTAATGAATGATCCATATATAAGGCGCACTGGACTATAAGGCGCACTGTAGTTTTTTGAGAAAATTAAAGGCTTTTAAGTGCGCCTTATAGTCCGGAAAATATGGGTAGTTCACCCCCAAAAGGACTTATTTTCTATTGATTACTCACGCCATGGAGACTTGAGTTCAATAATATTTTCAGTATTTTGTTGCATTCCCAAGACAATAATTTGATTACAAAAAATGTACCCCCATTGATTCCGGATGGGGACCCAAATGCGTTTGGGTCCCCATCCGGAATCAATGGGGGTTACTTTACTATGATACATTTTTTGTCTTAGGAATGCGACAAATACAAAAGAATATTATTGAACTCAAGCCTCCATGGCATGAGTAATCAATAGAAAGAAATGTCCTTTTGGGGGTGAGCTACTCCTTTAAACCCTCTATACTTGGTATGTATACAACAGGGGTGGGAAACTTTGATGACAGAGGGGGCCACTATAATTTCACACTCAGTCCAGAGGGCCACAATGCATTATACAGTAAAACATATCAAAAATAGCCGATCTACAAGCGACGCGTTTTGAGCTTGTAGATCTGCTATTTTTGATATTTTTGAATTGGAAACCTGAATTATTTTTCGCTATTCTTGAATTGGAATCCTGAAAAGTAAACATTTTATTTAATTTCAAATGCATTTAATTGTTCTTATGTTAACTTTATGAACTTAAATACATTGGAAATAAGAAATACTAGCAGTACTATAGTCATAAAACTACTAATACTGTATAGACTGAAGTAATGTTTGCATGTTTGGAATGGTAACAGCTGAAATCAATAATATACTATTATAGTATTACGATATTAACCTGAGGGCTGCATTAAGTGAAGGTGGGGGCCGCATGTGGCCCTCGGGCCGCCAGTTGCCCATGTATGGTATACAACAATGTGTGTGTGTGTGTGTGTGTGTGTGTGTGTGTCTGTGCACGTCCTCAGGTAATGGGTGTGGTGGGACCGTCCAGCGTGGCAGACGGGCTGCCCCTGCTCCACCTGAGCCCCTACCTGTCCCCTCCCCTCCCCTTCAGCACAGCGGTGGTCCGGCTGGTCGCTCTGCAGATACAGGTACAGTACAGCAACCCTACCTAGGGCTGTCACAATTTTAACATAATCGCGATAATATTTCATAATCGTTTTCATGTTGAAAAATTGTGAAAATAGCAGATCTACAAGCTCACAATGCGTCGCGATGCGAGCTTGTAGATCGGCTATTTCCACTATCAATGTTCTTTTTTAAGTATAAAGTTGTCAAATATGTCACAATTTCTTTGTATATTTAGGTTATGTCATGTGTCATATCTACCATTTGCAACTTCAAGCCTAAAAGCCAAACAATTTTTTTTTGTCGTTGACAATTACACAATTAAATTGTTAATCACGATTATTTGAGTGACAATAATCGTCATGTAAAATGTCATAATCGTGAGAGCGCTACTAACTTCTCTCCTCACACAATTTTGTTGTTAAGACTAGCAGCATAGTTAGTCAAGGTCAGGGGTTATTGCCATGCTGCTGGCTTATGGTGGACATTTTTGTAAAAATATTTTTTTTGTATCATAAAACGTATGTATACATTTCACACTGCCCATGTTGATATCTGACCTCCTTTCTTTCTCTATCGCTTTCCACCTTTCTTGAAGCCGATGAAGTTCCAGCAGAAAATCATTCCACCCGCTCTCTTGAGCGGGTGGAATGAGTTGACTTGAGCTCCTCTTCTTCCCCAGGCTCTGAAGGACGACTTTCCCCTGGGTCACGTGATCTCGCCGTTCACCAATCAGGAGAGGCGAGAGGGCATGCTGCTTAACCTGCTCATTCCTTTTGTTCTGACTGTCGGCTCTGGGAGCAAAGGTAAAAAGAGAAGCACCCTCTGTCAATCTCTCTCTCTCTCTCACATGGCGCATGCAATTCTGCTGCTCCAGGCGAAACATTATCATTCCGGCCCTCCATGTGCAATGTTTCATACCAGTAACAACACAACACACATGGGCCTATGGCATACACATAAAACATAAAACAAGATATGACTCAGTCATATTTATCAGGTAGCACTTGTAGTACGTCCAGAAATATGTGCTCGTATTTCAATAAATGTAAACATCCTTATTTGTACTGGCATATACATATGCCATTGTCTGAGAGGACAGGCGCGAAGGCGCGCGTGCAAGACACCAGTCATGTTGCCATACCTTAACCTTTTCTGAACTGACGCCATTGTGTCCGGTCCATGTGCAGACAGCCCCCACCTGGAGCAGCCGGAGATCTTCCTGCTCCTGCAGACGGTGATCAACATCCTGCTGCCGCCGCGCATCATCTCCACCTCCCGCACCAAGAACTTCATGCTGGACGCCTCGCCGGCGCACTGTTCCACGCCGGGGGACACGGGCAAGGACCTGCGCCGGGAGGGACTGGCCGAGTCCACCAGCCAGGCTGCTTATCTGGGTAACACAGTGGCCGAGTGGTGTAGGGCATTAACGACTTGTGATTTTTGCGATTCGACTCGACTCTGAAAAGTCGAGTTGAAGTCGACTTTATGGTTTGATGAAGTTATCACATCACATACGACCCCCCAATTATTTTGGGGGGTCCACGGATGATTAACTTAATGTGCAACATTGTTTTCTCACTCAACTGTAAACAAACCAACATAAAGTTTAAGTGTATAGAGGGTATCAGCACATTTCTAAAGTGCCAATTTAAGGACTTTTTAATACCTCTAAAATGACAAATTAAACATTGTCCAAATTGCCAAATATATAGAGGCAGAAATTGTGAAAATAGCCGATGCGAGGCGTTGTGAGCAAGCATGTAGATCTGCTATTTTCACAATAGAACCATGTTATACCAAATGTAATGTAGCACTGTAATATTGGATCATTCCGTTCTTGACAATAAGCAATCCTACTGTTTGAATGCTGTACAGACGCACACATGGAGCAAGAATAATGATAGACAAAAATACAAAGGATTTTTTTTTTTCAACTTTGACTTTCTCTGGTGGGAGTCGACTTGTGTAATGAAGTCGACTTGTCGACTTTTTCGTTAATGCCCTAGAGTGGAGCGATATTACCTCAAGGAGGGTCTTGCTCTTGCCCAAAGAGTTTTTTTTTTGTCTTTTTTTTTGTCTTGCCTTTGTTATTTTTGTGCCATTTGTTTTTAAACCCTATAGCACTTTGTGATTTTCAAAAATGTTAAGTGCGTTATAAATAAAATGTATTATTATTATTATTATATTATTTTAAGAGTAAAATATTTTCGCTGTCAGACAGAAATCTCCACAAATGCCTTCTGAATCAGTAGTTCTCATAATTTCAAAATCTACAAGCTCACTGCGAGTTTGTAGATCTGCTGAATAGCCGACCCCAAAATCTAAAATGTCACAGATGCTTTCCCAGTTTTAATGTGTTAAATTAATAATAATAATTATAATAAAACATATTATTGGAAATGTGAAAAATAAAAAGGGGGGGATATTTAACTGCGATTCCTTAGTTTTCCTGTCATTCTCACTCTCGTACTCTCCTTCTCCCTCTCTCCAGCGTTGAAAGTGGTGTTGGTGTGTTTCGAGCGCTCGCTGGGGAACCAGTGGTATCGGCTCAGTCTGCAGGTGAAGGAGATGGCCCTGAGGAAGGTCGGCGGCTTGGCCTTCTGGGACTTCATCGACTTCATAGTGCGGACGCGAATCCCCATCTTTGTCCTGCTCAGGCCCTTCATACAGTGCAAGGTAAGCAGTAGTATTGGAAACGTTCCACCTCGCTTCTATAACATTCCATTTGTTATACGCTTAAATAGGGGTGGGCGATATGGAAAAATACAATATCACGATATTTTCCCAAGCTGTGAGACCTTGACATTTTAAAGTTTGAGAACTTCTGATTTAGACCAAAATGCTGGTTTAAATTTAATTCTCCAATGAATGTCTGAATTAACGATTAAACAGGATTTTTTACAAGGCTCCGTCAATTGTATCACGATATATACGATACCTCTGAAAAGGCATATCGTGGAGACATTGTATCTTCTCAACGATAATTATCACCATATCGCCCACCCCTACGCTTAAACCATCAAGACCGGGAAAGCCTGTACAATGTTGTTATACCTTTAAAACCGGAAAAGCATCTGTATAATTTTTAGGATTTAGAAGGCGGTTTTTAAAATCATGGGTTAACTTTTTGTGGCCAGGAAACTGCAGGCTTGGAAATTGGAAATTGGCTAAAATTGGCTTAAAGAGCTGGGAGGTGTGTTGTATCTGGAAATAATAAGATTTACCCTGTCAAACAAGGATCCCTTATTTCTGAAAATCTGATCACCCATCATTGATGTGCTTGGTGATCCACGGTGAGCTACAGTATTGTGCTGCCCCCTGGTGCCAGTTGCCATGCCTGTTAAAAATGTTAAAACTGTTTGTGACATGATGGTCTTTATGGTTTATGTATCCCTCTTAATGTGTACTGCCAGCAATCATATGTTTTTGTATATGGTTTGGTCCCAGTGTCCCGGCCCCCGCAGCGGCACGCGCACCATGTGATCGTCCACCGAACTGGCTTTGTCCCTTCGGATCCGTCGCACTATATATTTTTTAAAGAGAAAACAATAAAAAAAAATAATACGCGAATATTCGACTTCGGTGAACAAAGTCGAATAGTGACTTTGATATTCGAATATTCGAATAGTCCAATATTTGGTGAATGCCCTAGTGTGTGTGTGTGTGTGTGTGTGTTTCTAACTATGTGTGTGTGTGCAGCTGTTGACGCAGCCGGCTGACTCTCAGGAGGAGATCACGGCGCGCCATCACATCGCAGACCAGCTGGAGCGCCGCTTCATCCCGCGGCCGCTCTGCAAGAGCTCCCTGTTCGCCGAGTTCAACAACGAGCTGAAGATCCTCAAGGAGGCGGTGCACAGCGGCTCAGGTCACACAGCAGCACTCACGTTCCCAAACTTTTCATCCCCCAGCCCCAAAATCAGTGTCATCAGTTCAGAAAAAGCTACGGTATGGCAACATGACTGGTGTCTTGCACGCGCGCCTTCGCGCGCGTGCAAGACACCAGTCATGTTGCCATACCTTAGCAACAGGCATGATACATTTATTTTAAGAAGTACATTTAATTTTTTCCACCCGTTTCTATGGTTTCTTGGGCTGGATCAGGGTTTCCGCTAGGCATTTTTGGGGCCGGCCACCTTGGCCGGCAGGATTATATTTTACCGGCCAATCAATGCATTTATCGGCCATATTATATTGAACGTCACATACGTGTTTGCAGATGAGATACTGTATGTGCATGGTGCACCGTGCACCCAACTAATAATTACACCATTTTATGTTTGCGCTGGGCTTCCTTCCTCTTTATCACAGATGCAATTGAAATATGTTCCAACAAAATAATATCCTATAGGCCTATCTACTTATGTAGAGGTATCGCTTGCCAAAAAAAGAAGTGAATAGGTTAAAGTGGGCGCGCAACTCAAGCGAACCGTTTGCCCGCCCTGCCACTGCAGTGGCCTACACATTAATAAGTTAATAGTAGGCCTATATGATTTTGGCTTCACGTCTCACTAAACCTTTTACACACAACATTTGTTTTATTTTGTTAATGTTATGTTATGATGGCGCAAGGAAGGTTGACTTGCCTCTGTTGCTTTGACCACGATGGCATCACATCCATGCGATCAGAAAGTCATGTGCGTGCTTGTATAATATCCATGTGATTCCACAGAGTTCGGGTCCCTTTTTTATTATCGTCTACTGGGTCCAGCTTGGTATAGATTACCCGATTACCTCGGAAGAACCCCAGTTCTGTTCTGATTATAACACTAAACCCACGCTGATTGTTACAAGGTGTTGGAACTGTCAGCTGTGAAACGTGATGTGTGCTTCTCCGTAAGGCCGTGTGCGTGTCTAAAATAGCAGACATACAAGCTCACAGCGCAGCACGTTTTGCCTTGTTGTGAGCTTGAAGCTCTGATATTTCCAATGCACGTAACCATCGTACAACGAATATAGACTGATCTAATGCACACAGCGCAGTAGAGATGGGATTTATGGCTCTTTGAAGTGAGCCGGATCTCTGGGATCCGTTCCATTCAAAGAGCCGTTCAAAAGACTGGCTCATTCTAGTAGTTACTTTGTAGATTTAGATTATAATTACAAATAACTTCAACCCTATATACATTTATTTCAGACATATATAGGTACATATCTGCCATTTGAAAATAGCTGCCTGAGCCTGATCTACAAGCTCACAATGCTATCGTTCATGTCAAAGAGCCGTTCAAAAGACTCGATTCGTTCCCACCTCTACAGCACAGCATGAAGCAGCAGCAGTGGCGGTGAGCTCCGCTGTCGTCAGACAGACTCACAGAACATGATACAAATTTAAAATTATGATAGGTTTTAATGGTTGTAGCTTCACTACTTTAGACAAATAATTATGTGTATAATAAGATTAAATTATAAAATAGCCTAAGAGGCATTTTCCCAGCCGGCCACGGTGGCCGGTGGACTTTATAATTACCGGCCAATTAAACATTTAACCGGCCAATGGCCGGTAAATACCGGCTAACGGAATCTCTGGGCTGGATATGCCAGCCTGGAACGGTTGTTCAAGTGCATTGGACCCAGGGTATGGCAGCTGCATACCCCTGCCATGCCCAATTGACGCCCCAGCCCAAAATAATGCTGCCATTGACTCGCGACCCCAACCTAACCCTGGGGGTAATTTTATGCACATGAAAGTGCACGTTTGGTGCGCATTTGTCCGCACATGTAATGTATTAAAGGGATATTTCACTTTAAAAAAAAACTTTGGTAATTTTATCATCTAATCAGGCTTTTATGAACACCCTGAACAGTTTTTAATTTGCTTGATTCAATATTTAGATATTTGATGTAAATGTACCAGGCCCTCCAGGCCTTTTTTTTGTATTTCATTTTCTCAAATAATTATTACAAATAAATGAAAAAGGTTATGGATAAAACACGGCCTGTTCACGTATTAGGAGGGTAGTATGAGTCACCAGAAAAAAATAATTTGTGTTTTTAATGAATCTATCATGGTTAAAATGAAGTTTGAAGTTACAATGGGTGTGTGTGGGGAGAAAAGCCCATAAGGTGTTTCCCTGTTGAAAGTGGAATAATTAAGCCTAGGGCTATGTCAAGGTTTTGTAACAATTATGGTTCAAATGTATTTGTAATCATTAGTGTGGTTGCTATATAGGCAACACACTGTTGTTCTCGGTCTGAGAACTTTTTGCCAGCCAATTGAACCTGCTTTTTGTAAACTTTTACACAGCAGAAAAGTGAAGCTTTTGGTCATGCTTCACTTGACATCACAATACATAATATAAATGGTAGACGGAATTCATTTCCCAGTGTATTCCTCCTCGTGACTCGCGTCAAGCACCTTTCTAGTTCTTACATTGCATTTCACTCATTCTGTTGAATTTTATTCAGGTGTGTGTTTTTATTTTATTTCATATCTAATAATTTTGTGACCCGAACTTTGGGAACCCCTGATGTATGACACTGATTTACTACGACGCACATTATGAACAACCACTAGTACTATAGTGGTTCTCAAACGTTTTATTTTCAAGGACAACCATAACTCTTGAGTGTGTACTAATGGAACCGGGTCCATTTGATTCCATTTGTACACACTCAGAGTTAACAGACCTTTGCTGTGTTTTTGACAAAAAGTTCCACCATAACAGCTCATCCGCACTGCCTGCGACGCAAGCGATGAAATCCCATTAAAATACATTTGTTTCAATGAGACCGCCCTGACGTACCGCGAGCGACACCGCTTTGTGCCGCGACGTCGTCCACCCCTTTTATTTTCGCTCGCAGAGTCTCTATCTGAGCGAGGTTTCGCAGCGATGTCCATAGAGGTAAATGGCCATGTCCCGCCCCCCAACACTTTTTATTATTATGTATTTATTTGATTGGTTCCGTTTTCCGCGCGACATCGCCGTCGGAACGCTCGCTCGCGGGCTGTGCGGATGAGCTGTAAGCCTGCATGGCGATGACCCCTGCCTTCACCCAACAGCGTACCAGGGCAAGACCTCCATCAGCACGGTGGGCACCTCCACGTCGGCCTACCGCCTCAGCCTGGCCACCATGTCGCGCTCCAACACGGGCACGGGCACGGTGTGGGAGCAGGACAGCCACCAGCCGTCGCGCCAGCCCTCCCAGGACACGCTCAGCCGCACCGACGAGGACGAGGAGGAGAGTAAGAGGACCTTCCTTCCTTTCGTTGGTCGCGGTTAGTCCTCTTCCGTTTGCCCCCATCCCATGTTTTGGCCGTCGAAGCGCTCTCCCGGCTTTCTGACGGATCACGACCTCGCTGTTTTGTCTCTGTCTGTCTGTGTCTGTTTCATCTGTACTTACTGTATCTCCGGGCATGCATTGGGATTAAAACAGAAAAAATATCCTTGGAAAGCTTCCACCTGTATGACATTTGTAAGACTACAGTTCCAAGTAATTTAGCAACATCCACATTTTCTTTTTGTTTGTTTGCATTCCTCCAAAGTGTTAAGTGTCCACCTGATATTTAATATTAGAGAAATGGGACGAATTTGAATCAACTCATTTTGTCCAAGTTGCCTCTTCAATTCCGCCGTTTGTACACCACCAGTGACAATGGAGGATGATCTCTCTCTCTGTGTCTCTCTCTCTCTGTCTGTCTCTATGTGTCTCTCTCTCTCTCTCTCTTCTCTCTCTCTCTCTCTCTCTCTCTCTCTCTCTCTCTCTCTCTCTCTCTCTCCAGATGATTCCATCAGTATTCCCAGTGTGGTGAGTGAGCACGAGGCCTTCCTGCCCAGGGTGATGTCACAGCGCCGGTTCTCCAGTCACGCCACGGGCACGGCAGACTCGCAAGCCGACGCCCCCCGAGCCACCATGCTGCCCAGCCACAGGTACTGGACTACTGCCGCCCGCACGCGCACGCACGCACGCACGCACACACACTTGCCAGATACACGCTAAAACACTGGTTCTCAAACACTGGATCAGGACCCATGTTTGTGGGTCCCGTAATTTAGTTTTTTAATTATTATTATTTCAAAATATTTTCAAAAAACATTCCCCAAAAAGCTAAGATTTTCATGAATTCATTTTACACTTGGTGTCAGGGACCTCAGTAGCATGTGGAAGACCATAATACAAAATAAATTAAAAACAATTTTTCTGAGTAATTTCATTAAAGGTAACTTAAGTTTCAGAAGGCCCCACTCTATCCTGATTGGAGGAAAACCTGTCACCCAACAGTTTTGGTGGAGCAACTGAAACGGCTTTTTTCTCCTCACAGGGGATAAGGCTGAAGTCCAAATATGGACCAAACACTCTATAGTAACTAGTACTATCAGAACATTGACCCATGTTGTTATTTGAAATAAATCACTTACCCTACCTTTAATAAATGAAAGAAAAATCTAAAACATTCCTTAAATTAGAAAACAAATGTTTTTAGAAGTAGTGAAAATAGCCGACCTACAAGCTCACAATGCGACGCAAAGCAACCCGTTGTGAGCTTGTAGATCTGCTGTTTTCACTACTTAGGGTCCCAGGCTTTGGGTCACGAGCTAAAAGGTTTGGGAACATCTGCACTAAAACAACCACATAAGAACATAATAAGAATGGTTGCATACACACATGATACATATGAATTATCACATGCATTTTCTCACACAGCGCGCCCATACATACATGCACAAGGTCTGGTGTATATACTGTATAAACTGCACAAAAAGTACGTTAACTTGGCCTTCGGTTCATTATATCTCCCCTTTAATAATAAGAATTGGTACTGTTTACTTTTATCATCATTTTTATCGTTGATTAGTCACCTTTACAACGAGGCAGTGCACAGCTTGAAAGCATTGGGCATTCGTGGAATGAGCAACACGGCCAAATGTGTGGGTAGCGCCAAACAAAAACTTGCCAAAATGGCCTGTAATATTGATCTGTTGGTATTCACCTTTGTTGCTTGGAGCATTGAAGATTGCACTCTCCCACAATAATAAGGACAAGGAAAAATACCACATATTGTCCATGTATACACTTTATTATACACCTCAGTAGCGTGTGGCAGATCCATACGCAGCCACAACACTTGGCACCTCCTCCTCATGCTGGTCACCAACCTAACCACATTTTTCTGTGCGATGGCATCCCGCCCAAGCTGATCCACAAGTGTTCAATTGGGTTGAGCTCTGGACTCACGCCAGGCCATTCCATCCTCTCCACTCCCAAATTCTGATCTTCGCTCTGTGGGGGCAAGCGTTATCATCCTGGTGGATAACATTAGGTCCCAAATTCTGGCAGAACCCATGCTCAGATGCTAGGCACACACCTTGACTGGCACACACCTGCCAGCACTTGAAGCCCAAAACAAGAATGAATGTCAGCAGAACAGTATTACAAGCCATTTTGGCAAATATTTGGTCGGCGCTACCCACATGTTGGGCTGTGTTGCTCATTCCACGAATGCCCCATGCTTACAAGCTGTGTCTCGTTGTAAAGGTGACTAATCAACGATAAAAAGGTTATAAAACACAATTCCAATTGGTATTATTAAAGGGGAGATATAATGGACCGAATTCAAGTTAAAGTGTTAGTTCAGCTATTTTGACATAAAGCTGTGTGAAATACTTGCCATTAAAAAAGTGGTTAGAAATGTATTAATTCATTATCAGAGTCCCGTGGCCAGAGTTCTGGTCAGTTTTAGATGAATATAAAGTAGTTCCTGTGATTTGGCAGGGGCTCATGGCCCAATCATTAAAAATAGATGAATCCACAAAACTAGCGTCATTTGTATTGTTGACCTATTTCTACCAATAGACCAACTTTCGTTCAACTTTGACCCCTCTGTCACATGGTAAAACATTTTTGTGTCCAGTATCACTATGCCGCTGCAACACATTTCCCCAAAACAAGGTGCTTTGCAGTCAGCTGATCAGAACGAAACCTCGCTCTATATGGTAGAAATAGGCCAACAATACAAATGACGCCAGTTTTGTGGATTAATCTATTTCCAATGATTGGGCCACGCCAAATGGCCCCCACCCCATTGGAACTACTTAATATTCATTAGAAACTGACCAGAACTCTGACCACGGGACTCTGGTAATCAATTAATACATTTGTAACCACTATTTTAATGACAAGTATTTCACACAGCTTTATGTCAAAAATAGCTGAACTAACACTTTAACTTGCTTTTTGTGTACGGTTTATAATTATGTACAATTGTTAACGCTATAGACTGCTGTTTCCCTCCTATCACGTGTCCACTTGGAGTTTCAATTATCATGAATAGTCTGACCTGGTCATATCTCATAATTCTGATCACTACCCATGATTATGACCTGGTCATATTCCATTCCTTTTACTGTATATTTTACCTGGCAGCCCAAGAGCAGCATTGTGCCAGTAACAGGCACGAGCACACATAGATATCAAAGGGGGCTTGAGCCCCTGCCCTTTTATCTGTCTGTAAAAGCTGCCCTTTCCAGACCATAAATGCAATTTTTACTATGGTGAAAGAAATGCCAAATGTCCTCTTTCCATGCCATACCTGAAGGCAGCAGAATTGCCCTCTCTGTGGAGAAATTCATGCCAGTACTCCAGCCACATCTCCAGTATTGACTTGGTTATGCTTAGTTCAGTGTGGTGTCACACACCGAAAATAGCCGACCTCCAAGCTTCCACCAAAAGACCCCTTTGGAAATTCCAGACCCTGCCACTCTAACATTCTCTGCATGTCCCTGGCCTGTAACTTTTGACACAATGTCCGGGTAAGAGTTTTTATTTTTTGATAAGTAGCTGTGCTTCAGAATACTAGAAGGCCACGACTTCCAACGTCCAGGAAGTTCCCCCACTGACCCCCACTCCCCCACCCCACCCCCAGCGTAAAGCTGGTGTCTTTTTTTTTATTCATTTATTTATTTCAACCACTCACTTCTTCGCCCATCTTCTGCAGTGAGCCCAATGTGCTAGATGAATCCCAGGGTCTTCTGCAGGAGGGTACCCTCTCTAGGTACAGTGCCCACCCCCCCTCTCTATCTCTCTCTGTGCGTCTTGTCTGCCACCGGACGGGGGGGGAGAGGGAGCCCTCCTCCTTCTCACTGGCCGTCTTTGTTCGTTCCGTGTGACCACGCTCATCCACATCCGATCAAGACCACTCCTCCTTCACCCTCTTCCTCTCTCTCTCTCTCTCTCTCTTTCTGTGGGTCCAGTTCGCCGTGTCTCTGTCAACGTCACCACCACCCCCCCTAACACTTCCTTTAAGCTCCATGCTGACCCTTCCATCTCCTCAGCTCATCCGCTGCTCTAACCTGACCGTAGACCAGGGGTCTTCAACGTTTTCAGGCCAAGGACCCCCCTTAGCTGAGGGATTTTCATAGATTCCATATAGTTTCATTTTTTGACAGCACAATGTATTTTGGATTCATGTCAATTTGTGTATTTAACCAGTTGAACCGTCAATACTTAACTTGACATTTCACTCTGTACTTAGTCTGCTCTTTTCCCCCTCTACGCCAAACGTCTTTGCTGAAAATAGCCTATCTACAAGCTTGTAGATCTGCTATTTTTGGCTAAAGTTCTCAGGATATGGACGCTAGGATTCAAGTGGTTAATATAAAAAAGGAGAAAAAAGTTTGAAAGATATGGAGGACCCCCTGTTGAAACTCCGAGGACCCCCTATGGGTCCCGGACGCCCTGTTGAAGACCCTTGCCTTAACTCACTCTTTTTTTTTCGAGGTCCCACACCGCCAGACACATCTAACCACATCCTTTTTCGGTGTGTCCGTAGCACTGGGATGGGGATATCAACGGCCGTCCAAAAACACTGGTCCCAATCCCGATCTCTTGAAAACTAGTAGCTGCATTGCCTTGGAATGGCTTAAAAAAATAGAATCTGTACCGTCCGTTTGTGATAAAGTGGTCGGTAACATACATGAATCAGCGCCTGTTGGAACAATTATTTCGCTGTAGAGTGACACTAAATACTTGCCCCCCATTCTAACACACTCACTTTTAGCTTTTTCCCCCTTCCTACAGTGTATCATCACCAATGTCAGCTTCTCTCTCTCTCTCTCTGTCTCTCTCTCTCTCTCTCTCTCTCTCTCTCTCTCATCGGTACCATGGCGTTTCTCATAAAGTGTGTGATCGGGCTTCTCGCTGATCTCAAATTGGTCTGTCCTGTCCTGGATACCAATCTGTTGGGGCATGGGGGACCCTGGGGCAGCAACCCTTGTGCAGGACAACTTTGCCGTTGATTAGCCAAATTCAGTGTCCCATCAAATGAACATACTGTGTATATGCAGTACAGTATTATTATACACTCAGCATTAAATGATTCTACTATATCTTTTTCTTTGTATTGATACAAAGTCACACATTTTGGTTGGTTTACGTATCCTGACAACACTCTCTTGGCCTGGGTTGCTACTCCTTCCCCCACAATCCCCTGTTCTTGTTGTTTTTATTGTTGTTGTTGTTTTTGGGTGTTCATGAATCGTAGCACAGCTCTTCTCCTGCGTTGTGATTGGGCGTCCTGTGTTCACATTGTGTCTTGTGGTGAGTGAGCGTTGGTTCGTAGCTGGTAGCAGGGGTGTCGCACCAAATTATGGGCCCTGGGTACAAGGAATCGCTGCGTTATTTTGTGCTTTAACTATTGAAATAGCAGATATACAAGCTCACAGTGCGGCACCGAGTGCCGCGCTGCGAGCTTGTAGATCTCCTATTTTCGAAGAATCGTGAAAATCTTTGCAAGTCTTTGAAGGTTTTTTGAAAAATCCTATGTTTCTACCGGTATGTCAGTGGTGCTCAAACTTTCTCTTGTGAAGGACCCCCAAAATTACATGAATTTGGCCACGGACCTCCAAATCAAAATATTTTGTTCCAGGGACCCCCCCCCCAGAAGCAAGATTTGAGTTACAAATGTTCGCTTAAAAATACATTTATTCATAGATTGCACACATGACTTTTCAAAAATATCAGATATACAAGCTCACAGCGCGGCACTCGGTTACTGTGGGAGAGTATTTTTTCAATAGCTAAAGTAATTAAGGCCCCTCCCTCCACCTTGGGCCCTAGTAACCCAGTCCCACTTTCCCCCCCTTGTGACGCCCCTGCTGGTAGAACAGTTTGTGCAGACAGTGGCCGTTTGATGTGTTCACTGCCGTTTGTCTCTGTATCCTCTCCTTACGTGTGTGTGCGTGTGTGTGTGTGTGTGTGTTCCATGTCCCAGGGTTGCCAGTGTACAGAGTGAACCAGGCCAACAGAACCTTCTGATCCAACCACCGCTTGGAAGGAAGCGAGGACTCAGGCAGGTGCGTGCAGGGGTGTCGCTCCAAATTCTGGGCCCTGGGTTACAAGGATTCACCCACATTTTGTGATTTAACTATTGAAAAATAGCAGATATACAAGCTCGCAGCGCTTGTAGATCTGCTAATTTTGAAAAATCGTGAAAGTTTGTGCAAGTCTTTGAATATTTTCAAGTCCTTCTAAGGTTTTTTTTTGAAAAACACAAGTGTTTCGAACGAAACACCTGTTTATTTAGGTCTGGAAGGAGGTACTCCCTCCTTTGGGTGGCGCTATTGCGTCAGCCTCACAACAGAACGTACTCACGTTAACTCCCGCTGGGCGATCCCTGATTGGCCGGAGGGCTTGTCACTCAAGTTTTACGGTACTGGGTCAGTCCCCCATAAAACCTGTGGCATCCCACAATACTGTCTCTTGAAAGCATCTGCTCCGAAAAATCGAACAGAGGGCAGAGACTCGGAGGGAGTACCTCCTTCCAGACCTAAATAAACAGGTGTTTCGTTCGAAACACTTGTGTTTATTTTCGGTCTTCCAGTTCGGTACTCCCTCCTTTGGGTACGTCAACTCCCGTAAGCGACGTCGGCCAACGTCTACTCACCATACACATGAACGGCAAAGGAGACGTCTTCCAGACACACCTTCGCCCACAAGGTCCCCCCCTGAGACCACCGGAATCAGTCGGGGGCAGTGAGTAGGAAAGAAAAGGAAGAGGAGCGCGCCAGAAAGCACAAGGGCAGTCCAAGCGCTCCAGATGAGGAGGAAGACACAAGGGTCCTCCTCATTCTGCAGAAGAGTCAGCAGCCACCTGGAGGACTGAATGCGCTAACGAGCGCGGAGCCACGTCCAACTGGTAATGAGCTGCAAAGGTGGACGGCGAAGTCCAGTTCGCCGCCAAACAAACCTCCTGAATGGTGGTCCCTTGCCAGAGACCCCAAGAGGAAGACATCCCCCTAGTGGAATGAGCTGTGAAACCCACAGGTCTAGCCACATTCGCACTATCATACGCCAACCTAATGGCGTCGACAATCCACCCCGAAAGGGTTGCTTTAGCAATCTCCATCTTCGCGGTGGACTTGCCGTGAGGAACAAACAGGCTGCGCGACTTCCTGCGCGCCTGAGTCCTCTCACAATAAATCTTCAGTGCCCTCACAGGGCAAAGAAGATTAAGGCGCCTGTCCTCCTCCGTACCAAAGGGAGGAGGATGAAAGGCCAAAGGCCGCACCGGAACATGCTGCACCACCTTATTCTTCGGAATGAAGTGAAGGTGAGGTTTAAGTAGCACCTGCCGGCCGTCCGGAGAGAACCTCATGCAATCCTCTGACACTGAGAGGGCATGTAGGTCACTAACCCTCTTGGCCGTGGTTAAGGCCAGAAGGAGAGCAGTCTTGTAGCTAAGGAGCTTCAGAGAGATGCTCTCCAGAGGCTCAAACGGGGGTTGCCTCAATCCCCGTAAGACCACCTCCAAGTCCCAGGCGGGGGCCAGGGGTCTCGCCGTCAGGGAGTCCCGCCTAACCGCTGCCATAAACTGTACCACCCACGGGTGTTTGGACAATTGGTCGCCATCAAGGCTCTGGTGACAGGCCCTAATGGCTGCAAGGTAACCTCTCACCGTAGAGGCCTTACAGTTCCTATCCACCCGATCTTGTAGGAACTCCAGAATGATCGGAATTGAGGAGAACACCGGGTTCACCGAAGGGTGTTTAACCCGACACCACTCCTCAAAGGCTTCCAACTTGCCCTGATACACCTTACGTGTAGAAGGAGCCCTGGACCTCTGCATCGTATCAACGACTGAAGGGTCCAGGCCGGCTGCGATCAGCCTTTCCCTCTCACGGGCCAGACCCACAGGTCTAACCTCTGAGGGTCCGGGTGGAAGATCTCGCGATCCGCTTGACTCAGCAGATCCCGTATCTGGGGCAATTGCCAAGGATCCCTGTACAGGAGCGGAGCTATCAGTGAGCTCCAAGTCCCCGTCCTCGGTGCTATTAGAAGCAGTTCGTGACCGTAACGACGAACCCTCTCGAGGGTCGGAGTAATGAGGTCCATCGGTGGGAAGGCGTACAGCAGGCCCTGGGGCCAATCGTGCGCCATAGCGTCTATCCCCAAGGGTGCAGGCCCCCTCAGGGAGAAGAACAGTGAGCACTTCGCGTCCTCGCGAGAGGCGAACAAATCCACCACTGGATGACCATACTTGGTCCAGATCTGAAACGCTACCGACTGGTTCAGGGACCAGTCCTCGTCACGAACCCTCGTCCTGGACAGCAGGTCCGCCCCGCTGTTCAGAAGACCAGGGACGTAGGAGGCCTTGACCGACTGTAGGTGCACCGAGCACCAAAGGGCCACTTTGCGAGCCAGCACGTCCAGGGCTCGCCGCCGCCCCCCCTGTTTGTTCACATAACACATTGTTACGGTATTGTCCGTCCTGATGAGGACGTGACAGTTCCGAATGAAGGGCTCGAACTCCTGGAGCGCCAGGAACACCGCCATCAATTCCAAGTAATTGATGTGCTTGTTCATTAAGTCGGGGCCCCAAGGTCCCCTCGCCGTACGTCCTTCCAGGGTTGCACCCCAACCCGAAAGACTGGCGTCCGTGGTGACTACCTTCCTGTGAATCACCGCCCCTAGCCTGGCGCCGCTTCGAAGGAAGCCGGGAACCAGCCAAGGGCTCAGGGCCGTCCGTGCTCGCTCGGAGACCCGGACCAGAGTGCCGCCCTGGCAAGAGGGGATGTTCAGAGAGAGCATCCATTTCTGGAAAGGCCTCAAGTGAAACCTTCCCAGACTCACAAGATCCACGGCCGAAGCCATCAGGCCCGCGAGCCGCTGCACCAACTTGAAGGAGACCTCCTCCTTGGAAAGGAAGGTGCTGGCATGGGACAAGAACTTGTCCACCCTCTGCTGAGAGAGGCGGGCGACCATCTCCCGGGAGTCCCACTCTGCACCCAGGAAGGTGGTCCGCTGAGATGGGTTCAGCACACTTTTTTCGTAATTGACTGCGAACCCCAAGGACTCGAGGTGCGCTATCACCACCCGGGTGTGTAGCGCCACCTCCTGGCTCGAACTTGCGCTTATTAGCCAATCGTCGATGTAGTTTGAGATCCTTATCCCCTGCCGCCTGAGAGGTTCTATAGCTGCCTTCGTAACCATCACGAAAACGCGTGGACTGAGAGACAGGCCAAAGGGGAGGACTGCGTACTCGTAGACCCTCCCCTGGAAAGCGAACCTCAGAAACTTCCTGTGAGGAGGATAGATCGTCACGTGCGTGTAAGCATCCTTCAGATCTATTGAGGTGAACCAATCGTTCTCTCTCACGGTTCGAAGCAGGCTGGCAACGGTCAACATCCTGAACTTGAAGGTCATCAAGTACTGGTTGAGACCGCGGAGGTCCAATATGGGCCGCAGCCCTCCCGTCTTCTTGGGAACCAGGAAGTAGTTGGAGTAGAACCCTAAATGGAGCTGACTCCACGGGACCTCCCGTACAGACCCCTTCAAGAGAAGGGCCTGTATCTCTTCCTCCAGAATGCGGGCGTTCTCGCCCTCGGCCCTGGTGAAGCTCACCGTGGGGGAAAGCGGGGGCAACATCTTGAACTGTATTCTGTAGCCCCTTGTAATAGTGCGATAAATCCAATGGTTTGGATTGCACCTCCTCCACTGATCTGCACAAGGTGCCAGCGGAGCGTAAAGATGTGTTGGCAGCACCTGCCGAGCTATCGGCCGCGACACTGTAGGCCGTCCGCTGTGGCCAGAAGAAGCTGCCGCCGGCCTGGCCGCGTGGTGCACCGCAGGCAAAGCAGGAATCCACCTGTGATCCACTTTCTTTACCTTTGCCCGACTCGGGCCTACAGAAAGCGTTTCCACCACCTGAGGGGAAGCGCGCTTTACCCTTAGCATTCCTGGAAAGGTCCCGGAAGGACTCATGGTTTTTAGCATTAGCAGGTTGTCCCTGGGCTGCCGCAGTGGGCAGTTTACCAAAACCTTGTGAGGAGTGGAATGTGAGCTGGGTGTGAGTGGCTCTTGCAGAAAAGGAACTGGAGCCTGAATAGGCAGAGAAACCAAACCCTTGTACAGACTGTGTGAGTGCGGAACTAGCTGAGGCAGCGAAGGTGCCTGAGGAGGCTGAGCACATACAACTTTCTTTGCAACAGAAGATGCACAGGGAAGAAAGACACAGTTTGTATCGAACACACAATTCTTTACTGGTATTTTCGATTGGCAAGGCACGAAATTTACAGCATTGAGAATTTTTGCAGCACACAACACGGGCGGGTTCACAACACAAACACACTGCACACAAGAACCCGCCCTTAAGTGAGGGGCAAGAGGCCCCTGGGGAGGCCGTGCCTCCCTGGGCAAACAGTCATTTACGCTGCTGCCTTCCGCGTCCCTTCGCGGAGCGGGGCTGGGAACGCTGCTGATGACGGTCTTCCTTGGGCCTGGAAGGAGGAGGGGGCCCATAGGTCCGGGCTCGAGACCCCCCTCTGGAGGAAGACCTGGAGCTTGATCCCGAAGCCCTGTCCCTGTAGTCGTTCCTCTGGACGACCTTCACCATAGAACGCGGGGTACGCTGCCTGGTGGTCGACCGCAGAGACGACTGGGCAGCAGGTGTCGGAGGTACAGTCTCGACCACCAACTCCCTGGTCTCCCTCCTGGCAGCCGCCCGCGCCTGGAAGAGAGCGAGCCCGCCCGCCATGATCTCCGTTCCCGAAGAGGGCAGGTTGCGGAGCTCTTTTTTGTCCGCTTCATCCTTCTTCCAGTCAATGGGCTCCAGCCAGCGGGTGGACTCCATCTGCATACACTGGTCCATGGAACGCCCCACCCAAGCCATGGCATGGAAATTGAGCTCGATCATGAGGTCCAGTGAGGCCTTGATCTCAGCCGCCACATCGAGGGGAGGGTCAGAGGCCGGTGGGTTCTGGAGGAGCTTCACATAGGCCGCCAACAGGCCCGCGGCATTGAGAGCCCTCACAGCATGTCCATCAGCTCTGTAAGCCTCCTGGGTGGCCTTGGACATGAACCTTTCCCACTTGTCCTCTAGAAGCGGGTGGACACCCGACAGTGAGTAGGGACTCGGCTCACCAGGCTTATCATGGAGGAACCGGGCCTGGAGCATGGAGGCCAAGGCAGGGCTGATGTGCGGGCATCTAGGAACGCCCATCTCCTGCGCCCCCTCGAACTCCGTGGGGAAGTCCAGTTTTTCCGGATCCTTGTGAGTGGAAAACCTGCTGTAGGCCAGTGATGGCCGGCAGGCAAGCCATGACAGGCGGCAGGGGTGGAGCACGGTCCACACCCAGCCGCGGTTGGCAAGAAGTTGCAGGCTGCTGCCGTACAGGGACGGTGAGGTTCTGCAAGCGAGCGGCCCTCTCCAGGACAGACCAGGGGTCCATGGGAAGGGGAGGGCTGGCGCCAGCGGCGCCACTTGAAGCTGCTACGGTGCCGGAAGGAGGGAGCTGAGACGCGGACAGGGCCGCCGCCTGTGTCAGACTCGAACTGCCGGCAGCAGAGGGGGCCTGTGACTCCGGCAAGGCGGAGGGAACAGGCTCGGTGCCACCAGGAGCTGGGGAAGCAGCAATGCCTGCTTGAGTCCCAGCCTGAGCGGTGGTAGGGGAAACAGAAGCTGCTTGGCTCGGGGCGGCAGCGAGGCCTGCCGGAACCCTGGCCACAGCAGAGATGGAGAGAGGCGAGTCATTAACATCAGGGTGGAGATGGATCACAGGGGACCCTTCTTCCATCAGGACTACGTCCTCATCAGGCTGCTGGGTGGGGGAAAAGTCCCCCTCTTCCCCAAAAACCTCTTCCTCGCTGTCGTGACGGTCGAGGGCAGAGAAGGAGAATTCAGATGAAAAGCTGTCAGCCCTGGAGTGGGCTGGAGAAGCACCACCATCGGCCGGAGGAGCAGTGCCGTCAGCCGGAGCGCCGCCGTCTGGAGAAGCGCCCTCATCGGCCGGAACGGAGGCGCCGCCGCCGCCGCCTGGAGGAGCGCTGCACCGGCCTACAGGGAGGCCCGGGGACACAGCAGAGGCGAGGCCGGAGAGAAGGGAGATCGTGTCCAGGCGGAGCCGACGCGCACCTAGAGGTAGGTCACGACACTCCAAACACACAGGAGGATCTTCCTCTAAGGCATCCAAGGCGTGACGCCAGCCCATGCAGGCGATGCACGCACCATGGAGATCGTCCGGGGCTACCAGCAACCTACAGGCCAGGTTGGCACAACGGCCATAGGAGCGTGAGGACGTCATGTCCACACAAAAAACTTTAGCGTCGATAGAAGATTCGAGAGTCTAAAGCAGAAAAGCGTGTATTAGCGTGAGCACAGGCAAGGCCAGTAGCAAACAGCAAACGCCAACAATAACAAAGCTAGCAGAATACAACGAAGCCGGTAGCTAGGAGCTAACGCTAGGCTATCGTGAAGCTAACAACAAGGAAAAAACAGCTGAGCGCTGCGTTAGCACAAACAACGAAGCCGGTAGCTTAAGAGCTAACACTAGGCTATCGTGAAGCTAACAACAAGGAACAAACAGCTGAGCGCTGCGTTAGCACAAACAACGAAGCCGGTAGCTTAAGAGCTAACACTAGGCTATCGTGAAGCTAACAACAAGGAACAAACAGCTGAGCGCTGCGTTAGCAACAACAACGAAGCCGGTAGCTAAGAGCTAACACTAGGCAAAGTAACGTGAAGCTAACAACAAAGGGAAACAGCGGTGCTGTGAAACTTTACGTTGAACATTTGAAGAGAAGAATAGTCCCGAGACCGGTGGACTGGTCCTAAGCTGTCGCTCTCGGTTATCCTCGAGACGATTATATCTTCTAGAATAGGTTGAAATATACTTACAAATAACGTAGGTCAGGAGCTGTGAGATTCCGTTCGCGCTGTACCATTTGAGGAGCAGATAGCGAAAAGAGACAGTATTGTGGGATGCCACAGGTTTTATGGGGGACTGACCCAGTACCGTAAAACTTGAGTGACAAGCCCTCCGGCCAATCAGGGATCGCCCTGCGGGAGTTAACGTGAGTACGTTCTGTTGTGAGGCTGACGCAATAGCGCCACCCAAAGGAGGGAGTACCGAACTGGAAGACCGAAAATAAACCTATGTTTCTATGTCAGTGGTGCTCAAAACCTTTCATGTGAAGGACCCCCAAAATGATATGTATTTGGCCACAGATCCTTATCTCAATTTTTTTTTTTAGATAAGGATAATATAAACACTATAAAGCCTCTATCTTTTGAATGCCTGAATGGATTTCCGGATTTGTGGGTTTGAAAAGCTGTGAATGGCGTGCACATGTGTGGTGCATCATCCGTGCATTATCTGTGCATGACCCGTACACATCGTGCACATTATAAAAGGTTTATAAGCAGGTTAAGAAAATAAACCATTTGTATAATACATAATTGAGACCCACAAGCTGTCCACTATGTGTAATATAATACATTTTTGGAGTTCGGTGCCTCACGGAAGCTCGGTATTGTTTTATTGTTCCGGCAGTTGCGGCGCCCCCTGCTGTCAATCCCAAAGACGGAGCCCCGCGGTCGATCTGGAGCGCGACTCTCCACAACACGCCGGAGTATCCAGCCCAAAAACAAACCCCTGGGTAACGGCACAACAACACAGCTCCCTCTCTCTCTCTCTCTCTGTGTGTGTGTGTGTGTGTGTGTGTGTGTTTGAGTGTTTGTGTGTGTGTGTGTGTGTGTGTGTGTGTGTGTGTGTGTGTGTGTGTCAAGGGGGTTGATCAAAAGGGATAGTGAGATTTTGAGTGAGAATGTTCGTGTCATAAAGATGAAAACGGATGTTGGTGTGCTTGCGTGTGATTGTGCAGATCAAGTACAATGTCTTTTAGATTTATCCCTACACCTCATATCAAGTACGCAACACATCAACATGTCTGCTGAAAGCCTGAAGCCAGTCAGTGTAGTTGTTTTAACGGGATGTTAACTCAATGTAATCACATCTTATGTGTACTAAACAGCCGTTGGATGTTATTGTTATCACTTCAGTACATTCGATAAAATGCTGAGTTCCCTTCTGGCAAAAAAAAAACTAAAACGGATTTCATAGCATTGGCAAATGCCTTTTAAAACCCATTTGGCAAAGCATCTGTGTCGTTTTAGATTTTTCCCATGGCTATTCAAAAAAATAAAGTGTGAAAACTACAGATATAGAAGGCATTTTGTAGAATCGGCGTCAGGTTTAAAAGTGTGCTGACTTGAAGTGATGTGTGTGTGACACCCTCACCCCTCCCCTCCCACATTCATGACCACATGTCTTCGTTCCGATCTTGCGTTGTTGTTGTTGTTGTTGTTGTTGTTGTAGTATCGACTGTCACCAAACTGACTCTTCTCACTCTGTTCTGTCTTATACCTTTTTATGTTTCAAAATAAAGAAACTTTGTTGGACTGTGAAGGTGAGACGCACTCCCCTCTCCTCCTCCCCCATCCTGATGCTTTACCCCCCCGCCCCCCACCCCTTTTTAATAGGGATGTCCGATATTATCGGCTTCTCGATATTAGCGGCAGATAGTGGCATAAAAAAGTAAGATCGTAAAATATCTGTATCGGCTTTTATGCATACTATTTTTACCTCGACAATAAATTACCTAAAGCTACCGCAGAAGCATGAACTTGTTGGTGTTACCGTGTACACATACATACAACCAATTCCACTTCACTGACAACATCACTGCGTTAGATTTATTCAATATTTATATTGGATATTGATATTATAGCTGTTTTATTTGATTTGATATGTGATGGGATCATGTTACCTGACAATTAGTTTACTTTTGGCGAAAAAAACACAGCGTTGATCGTTATCGGTTGACATTGGAAATTAAGAGTTGGACAATATTAGAGATGGGACGATATGAAAATATTTCATATCACGATTATTGTGACAAAAGGAATCGCGATTTACGATATTATCGCGATAATCAAAATCCATTATCCTGGGGCCTAGCATTTGCCAAAAAAGAGCAGATCTACAAGCTCACGTAGATGGGCTATTTTTTGGCAAAGACATTTGATAGAGAGTGAAAAAAAGGCTGTATCAAGTACATTATTTCCAGTTCCGTTTGACCAATTCTAGAGGGTTTAAGTGGTACCGGATATGCAGCTCGGCAAATAACAGGTGAATTGAACCCAGTGCATGACGGAGGACGATATCACGATAAATTATATCTCCACGATACGATTATCGTGAGTGTTTTTTTATCACGATAAGCGATAATATCGCGTATCGTCCCATCCCTAGACAATATCAGAAAATCGGATACGGGCAAAAAAAAAATGCCAATATCGAACATCCCTACTTTTTCAACCTCTTGTTGTAGGGCGCTCTGCATGTCTGTCTTGCATCCCCCCCAAGCCTCGCCTACCTGCCCTCCTGTGTACCCTCTTGCCCCCCTCCCCCCGCATCCATTCTCTCGGTAGTGACGTTACGTTGTGTAAAACGAGACGCTAGGTGGCAATGCTCTCTCTCTCTCTCTCTCTCTCTCTCTCCATCGACGTGTGCATTTGTGTTCCCACAGACCAAAAGAGATCGGTCACCTTTACGGAGGCTCAGGGGGGGCAACAGGGGGCCGCAGGGGGGGCCACCAAGCCCCCTACGCCGAGTCCCGCGGACCCTCATCCCGAGAGCAGGAAGTCCAGCCCGGCCCCTTCCCAGTCCTCCACCTTGGACCCGTCCGCTTTGTCGTTGGCCACAGTGACCGCCGACCTGCACAGCCCCGCTAAGACACAGGTACTGTATGTTACTCTCTTTTCTTTATTCCAGGTACTTTGATTTCTACCACTCCAGGGGTCTTCAACGTTTTCAGGCCAAGGACCCTTTAGTTGAGAGAGAGATGAAGCAAGGACCCCCACAACCTTATCATAGATTCTATATAGCTTCATTGTTTGAGAGCACAATCATCATTGTATTTTGGATTCATGTCAATTTGTGTTTTCAGATATTTAACCACTTGAACCGTCAATACTTAATAAACTTGACCTTTCACTTCGTTCTTAGTCTGCTCTTTTTCCCCTCTACACCAAAGCTCTTTGCCGAAAATAGCCGATCTACAAGCTCGCAACGCAGCGTGAGCTTGTAGCAGCGTGAGGTGTTGTGAGCTTGTAGATCTGCTATTTTTGGCAAAAGTTCTCCAACTCTGGGCGTTGGGGTTCAACTCTGGGTTCAAGTGGTTAACATAAAAAAGGAGAGAAAAAAAGTTATCGCACAAAGATTTGGAGGACCCCCTGTAGTAACTCTGAGGACCCCCTATTGAAGACCCTATCTATGCTTGAATATCGATTGAATATACTTTAATATACATTGTTTTTCATTCATGCTATTTTTGAAAAATGTCATCTTACAATAGGGGGAACATAGGGGGTTACGACTATTTTGGGGTTTTAGGAATGAAAATGTTTGGGAAGCCCTGGCTTAGGGTATTGTTGAATAACATGCTATTATCTTTTATCTTTCACTTGCATGATTTGCTCTGCAGTGCCTCCTACTAACGATTGAATCGTCTAAACGTGGCCTGAAACATTAGTATACAACACAGTATAGAAGAGGAGGAAACAATCCAATTGTGGACCTCTAATCTGGGATTGTGTATTTTGTTTCAGAATATATTATATATTTTATTTCAGAATATTACATTATATCTTTTGTTTCAGAATATTATTAAATTGCCCTCTAAATCTTTGTGTGATAGAAACTTCCCCCCCCCTTTTTTTATATTAACCACTTGAACCCTATAGTGTCCATATTCAGAGAACTTTAGCCAAAAACAGCAGATCTACAAGCTCAAAACGCCTCCGCTGCGAGGTGTTGTGAGCTTGTAGATCGGCTATTTTCGGCAAAGAGCTTTGGTGTAGAGGGGAAAAAGAGCAGACTAAGTACACAGTGAAAGGTCAAATGTATTAGGTAATGACGGCTCAAGTGGTTAAATATCTGAAAACACAAATTGACATGAATCCAAAATACACTGATGATTGTGCAGTCAAACAGTGAAACCATATGGAATCTACGAAAAGGTTGCGGGGGTACCTGCTTCATCTCTATCTCAACTAAGGGATCCTCGGCCTGAAAACGTGGAAGACCCCTGCCTTAGGATATTGGGGGCTATACTGTTAATAATAATGAAAAAAAAAAAAAACGCTCTCCTCAGATACCTCCGGCCATCGGCAGCAAGGAGAGGAGGGAGCAGTGGGGCCTCCGGGCCAGCCTCTCGCCTCCCCCGTCCATCTCCCGCGCCTCCACCCCTACGCCCCCGTCTCGCACCTGCTCCCCGGCGCTGACCCTCTCCCGGACCTGTTCCCCTCTCCCCTTGTCCCGCACCGCCTCCCCTCTCCCTCCCCCGCTCCCGGTGCTGGGGACGGCGCCCGCACCTGGGCCTCCTCCTCCACCTCCCCCTCCTCCTCCCCCGCCGCCGGTGCCATCGGCCCCGGGCCCGTCGTCGAGGATCCGCCAGAGCCCCGGGGACGAGGACACCACGTCCCTCCTGCTGCACAGTGACGCCGGGCTGCAGGACGGCGGGACGGAGAACCCCCTGCTGGTCCCGCTGCTGGCCCCCACCCCCGCCACCTCCTCCCACCACCGCCACGTGCCCCGAAGCTCGCCACTGCCCCTGTCGCCCGTCGACCTCGACCTGGACGAGTCTCATGTCTGATAAGAGACGGATGCATGGATGCATGGAAGGAAGAATGAAGAATGGATGGATGGATGGATGGATGGATGGGCGGCCAAGTGGATATTTCCCACTGGTAGCTACTCAGCAGTAGGGATGGCACGATAAGCGATATTATCGTTTATCGTGATAAGAAACACTCAAACACACAATAATCGTATCATGGAGATGTAATTTATCGTGATATCGTCCTCCGTCATGCACTGGGATCAAATCGGCTTTTATTTGCCGAGCTGCATATCCAGTACCACTTAAATCCTCTATAATTGGTAAAAGGTACTTATGATATACTTACTTGATACAGTCTTTTTTTTCCACTCTCTATCAAATGTCTTTGTCAAAAGATAGCCGATCCATAATCGGTTGTAGATCTGCTATTTTTTGGCAAATGTTACGTCCCAGGATAACGGGGATACTTTTGATTATGGCGATAATATCGTAAATCGCGATTTCTTCTGTCACAATAATCGTGACATTACGTTTTCATATCGTCCCATCCCTACTCTTGTCGAGTGTCTCTGTATATGCCTGTTAAATGTGACAGTAGTTCTTTTGCAGCCTGTTGTCTTGCTTGAACACTGAAAACCTGTCGAAAAGGCGGTTTAAATACACTTCTGTCGTCCGTTTACATGTGGTTTGGATGGGAACGTGGATCTGTTGACCGCCCGGGGCACTTATAAATATATGAGTCTTAACAATACACAGATTACCATGTACACCTGTAGCTGTGCCCTGGGTTGTGAAATCGTTTGAATTTCTCCACATATCACACTGAACCCTTATTGTCTCCACCAGCCGAAGGCTGAGGGAGAGTATGTTTTCCCCTCCGTCCGTCCGTCTGTCCGTGCGTGCGTGCGTGCGTGCGTGCGTGCGTCCGTGCGTCCTCGCAGTTTGTGAGCAGCTAATCTCCGGCGCCGTTGGCCCGGTCGCTGCCAAAATTAGCACACACACTCCCTGGATGCCAATTCAGAACCTCTGCCCCACATTTTTCAAATCAGCCTCATGGTGGCGCTATAACAGGCCGATTTGTGTGGCCTGGTTGTTACCAGCTAATCTCCGGCGCCGTTGGCCCGATCGCCGCCAAACTGAGCACACACACTCCCTGGATGCCAAATCAGAACCTCTGCCCCACATTTTTCAAATCAGCCTCATGGTGGCGCTATAACAGGCCGATTTGTGTGGCCTGGTGGAGACCTGTGCTCGTATTTATGATGCTTTCACAGTTGCATTTTCAATCCAGGGTGTCCCCCTAGTCCGTTCTACCCAGACAGAAAATAAGGACGCCTTGTCTGATCAAGGGGTTGAGTATATAAACCCTGAGTTGAGAGATTAAAGTGAAAGTAAAAGGTTTGAGCTCATTGGTGACTTGACCCACAGGGTCACACTGTGGTGAGATGATCAAGTCTTGAGGGCCCAAGTCAGCCCTGAAACCTGTGGGATACTTTTCACGCAGGGAGCTATTTAACTTTTAGGGTCCCTTAGGTGGGGACGTGCAACCCTGTGGCCGTAGGCCCAATCAGCAGTGCCAAGAGATAGATGCTTATACCTCATTCTAACACCCATCCACTTACCTCAAAT
The DNA here is from genome assembly GCF_963921795.1 of Nannobrachium achirus. Taxonomy (NCBI): domain Eukaryota; kingdom Metazoa; phylum Chordata; class Actinopteri; order Myctophiformes; family Myctophidae; genus Nannobrachium; species Nannobrachium achirus. The sequence goes on from NC_137831.1 coordinate 20,421,593, forward strand.
TAGCTTTATCCTTTCTCATCATCTATGCTTAAAGATTATTAGTGCCAATAAACTCCACAACGTCTCATTCGTAGAGACACTATAGTACAGTATGTGTGCTACATCAGAAATGTGGACTTCAGACATTCCCAAAGAAATTGACATCATGTTATTAACTAAATACTGTACATTGAATAGTGTATTGGAAAGTAATGTGAAGGTAATATAACATTGATTACTCAAATGGAATATTTAGTGAGATTATATGAATAATTGTGTAAATTATTGAAATTATCGAAATAATTTGAATATATTTTAGCATTATATAACAATAGATAATTGTTGATTCATTCTTAACAAATATAAATATTTAAAGTATATTTAAAATGTATAGTATATAAAATTGAGATATTTAATTGTATAAAAAAAAATTAATGAAGAGAAATATAGATGAATTTGTTAAAATATTTGACAGTATATTTAGACATTGAAAGATGCTATTTATATTGAAATAGAGATTTCCTTGAATTCCCCTTTAACCTAATATTGTAAATTGCTAAATTAAACATGAATGTAGTGTCGTGAATCGTAATATAACACAGTTTGGAAGAGGAGGAAGAAGAACTCCCATTGTGGAGCTCTAATCTGAGATCATGTATTTATTTATTTATTTTTCAGAATATTACATTATATATTTTATTTCAGAATATGACATTATATTTTGTTTCAGAATATTACAATCGATAATTTTAAGTACTATACAGTACTGTAAGTCGGTGTTCATTTTGTTGACTAAGACTAAAAGACAAAGATTTTGATATCTAGTCTAAGCCTAACATATTCAGAAGACTAAGACTAAAACTAAGACATTGGTGTGTTATTCAAAAGACTAGGACTAAATCTAGCTTTCAAAATTAACACTGCATTAAGACTAAGACTAAAATACTAGGATTTTGATAGTCTACTAAGACTAAAAAATCACACCCGTGTGAACTGAGCGGTGGTCGGTGTGTGTGTGTGTGTGTGTGTGTGTGTGTGTGTGTGTGTGTCTCTGGCCTGAACAACAGCGCCCCTCCCTTAACATGTGTGGCCAGAAAAGGTACTGCAGGCTCTGCAGGCTACATACAGACACGGACACACGCACACACACACACACACACGCATACACACACGGCCACGTATAGGAGACGGTGTAACCACCGCTCAAAAATGTCAGAAGACAAACTAAATGTGTGTTATTCAAAAGACTAAGACTAAATCAGTTTGGTGTCAAAATTAACACTGCTGTCTGTGTTTCCCACGAATCTTATCACACTATTTCAGTATCCAGTAAAAATGCCAATTTGAATATACGTATATCGTCACTGTCGGGCAGAAACCTCGCATCTCCAAGTTTCAAATTTGTAAATTTTTTCGCAAAAGTAAAGCCCTGCTTCACCATATAAGGCTGTTGCAAAAAAAGTAGTGAAAACAGCCGATCTACGATCTTGTAGATCGGCTGTTTTCTCTAGTTTAAATCATTTTTTAAAATGATAAATACAAAACAAACAGCTTTGGACATACAAGGTTTCCACCCAACGACGATGTTGTGTACTTTTATGTTAATGTGTCTGTATTAAGTCGTCTATGTTCCAACCAGGTTTTAACCATCCTGGTATTGCAAGTGTTCAATGCAGTAGATAAATAAAATAGCATTCTTACCTCGTTGCTAGCCTCGCAACAGCCAGACTCTCCAAAAGGAGAGTCTGGGAGTTCTCCATAGACGATGCATTACGCGATGACGTAGAAACTCACTTTGACTGACAGGTCCATTCAGTAGTCATCAGCGCATCAAAACATCGTCGGGAGAACATCAAATACGTCTTTTCCAGACAGAAATTCCAAAGGTGCAAACTGTTGTTTGTTTTTAAGTTATGAGATGCCGTTGATTTCAGATAAAACTTCGCTTAATGCAGCTTTTATTTGCGATTTGTGAACTCGCATCGGACATGGGGTCCGCCATGTTTGTTTATAAAATGTGAGAGCTGTAGCAGCCGCTCGACCAATCAGGAGCGGTGTGAGGCGGGTTCGCTCGAAATGCAGCCTTTTGATTGGAAATTGAGAACCTAATTCTCATAAAGAGACTCGATGGGAGGGATACCAGACCGAGAAAGGAAGCACATTGGTGATGACGTAACTCGGGATGGCTTGCGAGGCTAACTCGTTGCATCTTCCATGCCTTAACTTGTCAGATAAGTTCCTAAAATCGATGATGTCACTCACTGTTAGGCGGGTTTCTGAGAGACAGGCCGAGCATGCCGTCTTTCCAGTTAAAGAAGAATCATCTTAAAAAACAAGTTAATATTTTTATGATGTCATTATGGGGATGCGCAATTATAAGCCAATCAAATTAATTGTCTGTATAGCCTGACTGTATGACTACTTACTATACTGGTCATCTGTTGTTGGGGGGCGAGGGGCAGATTACACTGTGACATGAGCTTCAGACTGTTTCAGACCTTTTTCAGAGAAGCTCATGTCACAGTGTAATCTGCCAGTGACAGTACCCCTTTAAGAGAAAAGGCAGCAGGCTAGTTTCTACTAGCTTGGAATCCCCATCAATGATATAGGCATTGGTAGGCAGGTTTCTGAACTGTCCACAGCCCACCTTTGAGATGCACAGTGGGTAGACTTCTTATAATGACCATTGGTGAGGACCAATTATATGATGAGGATGAAATTATCATTATCATTAAAGACGTGTGGTCGATTCTTACAAATGTATTTTTCTGAAACACTTATGTTGCTATAATATCGGTGGTTCCCTGACAAGGACCCCAAAGATTATATGTATTTGGCCGCGGACCCCCATCTCAAAATAATTTATTATGTATCAGGGACCCCTCCAGAAGCAAAGGTTTGCTTTAAACAATATAAATATTCAAAAGATTTGCACACATTTTCACGTTTTTTCCCCAAATAGCAGATCTACAAGCTCATATATCTGCTATGTTTGAATATCCAAAGTATAAAATAATGGTTAAAAGTGGTCAAAATCTAATGTTACACAGATGCTTTCCAGGTTAGAGTCTGATTTACTCCTATCATTGCTTTATTCTGACCTCCTGTTTGTTGGCCGGCCCACAGGGTCACAGGGTTTGGGTGACTCAGCATTTATAGATCTGCAATCTAGCCTGTGTAAACGTTTTGTAGCAGTTGTTCCCAATCTTTTTAGCCTGTGTCCCCAAAAGAGAAATTAGACATTTGCCTGGGACCCAAACTAGTGAATACGGCAGATCTACAAGCTCACAATGCGCCGCTTTGCTTGTACATCGATCGGCTATTTTCACTACTTCTTAAGACATTTGTTTTTGAAAAAAAATCTTTGAATTTTGTTTTTAATTCATAAAAAAAAAGCTTTCCTGGGAATGTTTTTTGAAAATCTTTTGAACAATGTAGGAAACAAAAAACAAAGGGACCCATAAAAATCTGTCCGCAACCCACAATGTGTCCCGACCCAGTGTTTGGGAAACACTGATGCAGTATGTTCCATAATGCACACCAATCCACTGTGAGTGTCTTATAACTACTGTAGCTGCTTCTGTGGTTGATCACATATGTGTTTTGTGTTACAAAAGAACATTTTACATGTTGTCACTTGTCACTTGGCGTGTGTGTGTAATTGTTGAACAATGGCTGATAGTGTATGCATACAGGTGACGTGGAGAGACGTGGCCAATCTGATGACTATTCTTGATTGTCCAATGTCACATAGACAATATGCTGTGTGGGTGGTGTGGACATGATGTGAAAGGACTTTTTGGCCACTTGTATCCAAATACAGTCAACCTTTAAATTTAGGTTTTAAGGGATATTCCACTTTCAAAAAAACTTTTGGTCATTTTATCATCTAATCAGGCTTTTATGAACACCCTGAACAGTTTTTAGTTTACTTAATTCAATATTTAGATATTTAATGTTAATGTTATCAGGCCCTCCTCCTCCAGGGCCTCTCCACATACACACCCATTGTAATTTAAAACTCCATTTTAACCATGATAGATTCATTAAAAACACACATTATTTTTTTCTGGTGACTCATAATACCCTCCTAATACGTGAGCAGGCCGTGTTTTTTCAATAACTTTTTTCATTTATTTTTGATAAAATATTATTGTATTTAATTTTTTCCATTTTCCCAAAGAATTATTAAAAATAAAAGAAAAAAATTATTGAAAAAACACGGTCTGCTCACGTATTAGGAGGGTAATATGAGTCACCAGAAAAGAATATGGGTGTTTTTAATGAATCTATCATGGTTAAAATGGAGTTTGAAGTTACAATGGGTGTGTATGTGGAGAGGCCCTGAGCCTGGAGGGCCAGATAACATTTACATCAAATATCTAAATATTGAATGAAGCAAATTAAAAACTGTTCAGGGTGTTCATAAAAGCCTGATTAGACAATAAAATGACCAAAAGTTTTTTTGAAAGTGGAATATCCCTTTAAATTGTGCAACATTTTATTGTGCATTTTTTGTCAATGTTGGTTGTCAGATTATGTCTTTCACATTAAGGAAGGACACAGGCAACTTGAAAAGCTGGGTAATGGGGTCCTCATTTATAAAATCTTCTTCACACTATACTCCTGTATTTCAAACAATCAAAGCAAAGATAATTATGACAAATGGGTTTTAGTGTCACAATCCATTATTTTTATCCCATGTTTTGTGATATCAAAGATAAAACTCATGTCTACTATAACCCTAACCCCCTAACCCAAACAATAATGACAATTCTGAATTAGGCCCCAGCTCTAATGAATGTTCTTATACAAGTAACTGCGATTTCAGTCATCAAGCCATTTGAAGTATTGTACTTTAGCTTCCCTTTAACTATATGTGTCTGTCATAATTATGTTGTCTTCTTTGTGCAAAGTCAAAAATAAATCTAAAGCTCTATGAAATATTGTGAAATTAGTTGAAAATATTGTCATCCCCTTCAGCCTGGGAAAGAGTAGCCTACCTCTGATTTGGTGATAAGTTACTGATATATTTTATGGTAATGGTAATTGTGTATTTCTATAATATACAGGTGGCAGGCCGAGGTATCTTGTTTTGTAAATAGCCTACCCCCCAACCCCCAAGCATTTGCATAGCAAACTGCATTTAATCACAGACTCGCAAAACAAACACTACAGGTCCTACACCTGAATTAGGCTACAGCATTACACCTACTGTAACATGAAACATGATTGCAATCCTAAAGGAAATAATTATGATCTATAATAAGCCTCTCCATATTTTGGGGGGGCTTTTTCGGTCTTTATTGGTAGGTGCACAGTAGGCTGACAAGAAACGGGGAGAGAGATACTCAGGGGTGAAAGTGGTTTGAAATTCTTGCCGGAACAGATATGTGTTAGATTTATACCAAGATCATGGAAGCAAACTAAACTGATATTAATATCCTAGATATAGTATGTTCTATCCGTCTGTCTTTCAATGTTAAATGAGATACTTAAAGTATTTCCTGTGGAAATAAGCCTCGGCTTTCCAGGATCTCCTTTAAGTTGACCTTGTACCAGTGATTTGCACTGTCATGAAACTGTACTTTTTTCTATTGCAAACTCCTAATAAATTCTTCAATAAAAAAAAAAGCAATGTCATTGGGTATTCAGGTGTCAATCAACTGTAGACAAGAAAGACACCTATCAGCAAAGATATTTAATTTATGAAGATGGTGCAACCTCATTGGATCCACTAGAGTGCAACATTGTACACAAAGCCTACAAATACAGGCTCTGATGGCAAATCTCGCGCACGTCCTATTTATTGGTTTATTGGTGCTATAGATCCCGCGAGAGTGTGTTGCTGGCCTGGAACAGATAAAGAGCAATAATAAAGTAGATTTTCTCCTTTGTTGTGTAGCTTAAAAAAAGCCACTTTAGTATGACAATTGTATTAATAGTATTAGTATGTGGCTTGTGATGATCGGGTCCAATATTTAGTTCAGTGTTCAGTTATAAGAGGGGTGGGGCCTTATAACTCTATGGGTGGGGCTCATAGAGATATATAAAGGGTGGGGCTAAAAGAAGCAGGAAGGTAAACAATCTGACAGTGCAACCATGCGTTGAAAACAGAGATGTATGAATTAAATAATCTGGTAAATGTTGTCACCAAATGAAGCGGGCCAGGGATAATAAACCAGTGTGGATATATCAGCATGTCTGTGTGTTTGGAGCTGGGTTTCACTCAGTATTTCTTCCATAACCAGCTCAGCTGACATTAATAACTACAAGATGGACTGTGGCTGGTCACACTGGAGGAGAAGAGAGTGTGGGAGACATTTCAACAGGTTTCTGTGAGTATGGACGTGGACGCTATCTGATAATTCAGCCCTAGAATGGCTGTGATGATATCACAACGTCACCGACACAGGAGGGCATAGGAGTGATCTATGGCTTTATACTGTATATGGAATACATTAAATTAATGTAATATCAGGATTACAGTAGGACTTTTAACAGTGTTGTGGTGTTTTGGATAGTGTGCGTCAGGAACCTGCTACCAAAGCTGTGCAGTAGAGGTGATCAGGACTTGTTACTGCATACCAGAGGATCCAGGTACGTAAGTCAGTCAGTCAGTCAGTCAGTCAGTCAGCCAGTCAGTCAGTCTGGGTTCTCCAGCTCAGCCCTCATCTTGTTGGGAAACTGGTTGCAGGCAGCAGTCTCTCTAAAGTTTTCATTTCAGAGGACAATTACTTTCATTGAATGAGGATTAAAAATCCAATCATTCAGGACAAAAACAAATGTGGTTTGTGAAGCTAACTGTTTAAAATGTTCTTTTGGACTGGATGAGAGTGATTCACTACTTCTTTCTCTCGTCATCTGTGATGCTGCCTTAATGATATGTAAATCAGTCACAGTCTGTTACATTAGATGTTGTTACTATTGGTTGTTTAAAATGTCACAAGTATGATATAATCGCCATCATAATCATTTCCATGTTGCAAAAATATACAGTAGCTATGTACCGGTATATCTGATCTATAAGCTCACAATTCATCACAATGCGACATGTTGTGAGCTTGTAGATCGCCTATCCGCTACTTTTATTTATTTTGAAAAGATGAACAGAAACATAATTTATATATTCCTTCCAATGTTCAAAGGACAAATTAAATTAAATTGTTTTGCAATTATTTGTATGACAATCATCAAGTGAAATGTCATGATGGTGACACTGATCTACCATCTGATCCTTATAGGCTACTCCTTACTACCAGTAAGATGCCCTAAGGGTTGTGCTGAAACAACAGAGACTGACACAATATGTCCATATATGAGCATTCCCAAATATGGGCTTACTATTGATGACATCAGGGACCTCCATATATGGGCATAAAAGGGACTGTCTTGGCCACATATGGAGCGTGACGGACTGACTGACACACGCACGCACTCACATGATCTGCAGGTTTTCTTACTAGTAAGACGCCTCAGGGAAACATGCAACCCCAGTTACCCATAATGGAGACCCCTGCATGATAGTCAACAATGTTATGTCAAAACATGCCCATATCTGGGCATTACCAAATATGGGTATTCCCAGATATGTCCTTAATATTTTGAAGAAGATATTATTAGAAGTTTGCATAGAAAAAGGTACAGTTTCATGATGGTACAGTTAATTGGTACAAGGTACAAGGTCAACTAAAAGGAGATCCCAGGAAAGCACTTCGCTTATTTACACAGGAAATCATTGAAGTATCTCATATAACATTGAATGACAGACAGATAGAACACAGTACTATGCAGTAGATATGGCACACAAAAAAGTAAATAGAAATAAAATTAACAGTGCAAAAAAATATATACAGTAGGTAAATACAAAAAAGGGTCAGGGGAGGCTGGGCTAGGTTTGTTATTGCCAGTTAGCCTTATTCACGGCCCGCCCACTCAGCATCCCCCGGGTGCTGAAGTCACATTTGCAACGTGCAGACACCAATGTCTTTTTTTGAGTCCCATTTTTAAGTATTGTTGATTGGTGCAGGGCTGAGCATAGATCAGATTTAATGTATTTATTTCACAGCAGATAGTCAACATATTAAATTTAAAATCACCCTTAAAGGAGAAGACCGTTCATAAAGGGTTTCTACCTTTTTAGTTGTCTCCCCTGAGATGTTGAATAGTGGTCGAGGTCTTGCTTTTATTTCCCAAAGCATTGTTGTGATTTTCGTCCAAAACAGAAAACCGAGTTCCATCTCACAACGGCGGTTCATGGGCGAAAACAAAATCCGAGTATTTAAACATGTCAAAACAACAAAATAACGCCTCAGGTATCCTTCTTGGACTCACAGCAGTGAACGGATGTCAACAAACTCCACGTGATCGCAGCACTGTTGTGAAACAGCCGTAAAGCGAATGCTGTCTCCAGCATGTAGAATGTTTTTTATTCTACCAGCAGGGGCGTAGTTTTGCAATCTTTTGTTGCTTTTACCAGCTAAATGTGTGGAAAAAGCGATCTCTTGCAGTTCTATAATGTTCCAAACAACCCCTATGACTGTATCTACTGCACGTTTATGATGTTGCATATTCATGAGCCATTGGCATTGATTGTTGCAACTTGTCACACTCTAGTAGTCTATTCAGCCAAGGCAACAAAGAACATTCCAGCGACAATAACATGTGAAAAGCCTAGTACAAATTTGAACCTTTAGACTTTAGAAATTGTATTTCTACCCTTTTGTTTTATTCCTTGTGAATATATTTCTGATATAGTGTCTTAGCTTATAGGCCTATTTCAATTTGATATAATGAGCTTATGATAGATAGAAATTTAGTATGTATTTAGTATGCTTTTTCTATTTATCAGATGTTTGTCATTATTGTCACATTTGGTCAATAAAAGAACAGAATAGGCCATATCCACTTTTTTTTTCTCATCCAGAAAAGCTATAATGTCCATTATCTATGCTACTACATTGATGTTTATCTTGACTGTTATTGTTATTTTTAACAGTTATCAATAACCTTTATTCTGATTTACAGTAACCAAGGGTGTAAAGTAACTATTTACTTTTCTAAGTAGAAGTACTTTACTTGAGTATTTCCAATACTTTTACTTCTACTCACTACAACACTGATCCAAATATTCTACTTTTACTCCACTACATTTATTTGAAAACTTTAGTTAGGCCTACTGCAGTAGTATAACATATAAAACAGGTTCAAATGTGTACTAGGCTTTTCACACGTTATTGTCGCTGGAATGTTCTTTGTTGCCTTGGCTGAATAGGCTACTAGAGTGTGACAAGTTGCAACAATCAATGCCAATGGCTCATGAATATGCAACATCATAAACGTGCAGTAGATACAGTCATAGGGGTTGTTTGGAACATTATAGAACTGCAAGAGATCGCTTTTTCCACACATTTAGCTGGTAAAAGCAACAAAAGATTGCAAAACTACGCCCCTGCTGGTAGAATAAAAAACATTCTACATGCTGGAGACAGCATTCGCTTTACGGCTGTTTCACAACAGTGCTGCGATCACGTGGAGTTTGTTGACATCCGTTCACTGCTGTGAGTCCAAGAAGGATACCTGAGGCGTTATTTTGTTGTTTTGACATGTTTAAATACTCGGATTTTGTTTTCGCCCATGAACCGCCGTTGTGAGATGGAACTCGGTTTTCTGTTTTGGACGAAAATCACAACAATGCTTTGGGAAATAAAAGCAAGACCTCGACCACTATTCAACATCTCAGGGGAGACAACTAAAAAGGTAGAAACCCTTTATGAACGGTCTTCTCCTTTAACCCATAAATTCTGTTAATTATTTCAATGGACAAAAATCTTGATTTATTCATGGCCTTCCTGCCCTGGCATTTGGCCTTTGTGCCCTCTAATAATGGACAACACCAAAAAGGCCAAGTGGCCTTGCCCCTAAAATGATGAAATTCCAGGCCTGGTACACACACAGACAGACACAGAGACAAGCTGTGACATTTCTCATGGTAAACTGCAACCTTCGGTCGCAAATTAAGTGCAATTAGTTAATTGTAACTCAACAGTTTTTCTCTCTCCACTCCTCTGCCACGCAGGTTGAAGAGTGCATCGCTGCATGTCTGGCTGACATCTCACAGTCACAGAGGATGTTTTCTTCTCGCCTCCTTAAGCTGAACCCAGACAAGACTGAGCTTCTCTTCTTCCCAGGTAAGTCCTGCCCCATGCGGGATCTCACTGTTTGCATCTCTAGTGACTTTGGTTCAAACAGCCAAGAGCCTGTTGTCCTGGACAGTCATTCATTCATTCAGAGCCTTGGTGTTGTCTTATCTGCTCTCACTCAAGGCACACATCGCATAGGCCACTCTGTCCTGTAGGTTTACACTCTATATCAAGGGTCCCCTAACTTTTCAGCTGTGACCCTCAAATAATCACATTTGAACTTATTTAGACTGATGATAGGTTCATTGTTTACCTGCTATCCCATAGTTTCAGTGTACAGATCAAACCTTCTGATGGTTTTCATAGACTTGTTTGACAGCACTGTCATCGTTGTTTGTGTAGGATTCATCTTCATGTGGATTTTCAGACATTTAACATGACCTTTGGCTACTTGTATTGGTTCTGACATTGGTTTCCCCCTCTTCACCAAAATGTTGTGAGCTTGTAAATCGGCTAGTTTTGGCGAATGTTCCCACCAGAATAGGGATGCTATTGTGTTCAGGTGGTTAATGTAAAAACAAAAACAAAAATAAATTCCTATCACACAAAGATATTGTGGTCCCCTTAAGGTCCCAGACCCCCTGTTGAAGACCCATGGTTTAGCACTACACTGTCTCTACTGTATGTGATCCTAGTTCACTGACACATGACTACGCTGTCTCTATGTGATCCAAGTTTACAGAGACACTACATTTCTATGTGTGTATGCATGTGTTTACTTTGCTTAATGTAAGTCGCTCTGGATAAGAGTAGCTGCTAAATGCTTGTCCAGGTTTTCATCTATTGTTTGATTGTGTTGTTATTTATCAGTGGCGTAGCGTTACGGCCCCAGTGCAGGCTATGTAGGACAGATGTAGCTCTTGAGCTGTGCTCCTGGGTTAGGCTCTGAAGCGTGGCCTACATCTGGCCTACATCTTGACACAAAGTGCTCAAAGTTTGTTGTACACCCAGGGTCACATTGGCCCAGCTTTGAGGGACGCTTGATGAAATTAACTCCTGAATGGCACCGCTCATTTCACACTGTGCGCGTGCAGCTCAAACTTTGCACGCACACTACCAGTAGGTCAAGGAAGAACCTCTGCCCCAAATTGATCATACTTTTGTTGTTATGAGACTATTTTACTAACACAAAGTAAAACCATGGCTGTGAGCAGGCCAGGAATTTCATGGAGACCATGAAGGCCTTTTGCTCCTCAAACCAATGGGAGCGTGTAGACAGTAGACACCGGTGTCTCTTTTTTGTCATGTAGACACCAGCGTCTTTTGTTGAGATTCTGAAATCTTAACTCCCCTGAGTCCCCATCTTTAAACCAATCCAGTGACTTCGATTGGTGCAGGGCTGAGCATGGATCAGATTGTAAATATCATTTATCTATTTCATTGCAGATTAGGTTATCATCCCTAACCCTTTTGTAAATATCATTTATCTATTTCATTGCAGATTAGGTTAGGACTAAAATTTGATGGCCTTCCCGGCCTGGCATTTGGCCTTTGTGCCCTCAAAAAATGGACAACACCAAAGGCCAAGTGGCCTTTCTCCTAAAATGGTGAAATTCCAGGCCTGGCTCTGAGTGTTCTAGGGTATGCTGTATAGCAAATAGCAGCAGGTCACTGATTATAATTGAATGTGAGTTGTTAACCTCTTTCAACACAGGCGTTAGTTACAATCTGAATCACTCACAAAGGGCTGTATGTGGGGCTGTATAAAATGTGTCCTTGGAAGGATTATAGATATGACTGTCTATAGCTATAAGATCTGATCATTATTCTACTGTTGGAATGAATAGATTATAAATATAACTGTCTACATATAGCTATAGTATCTGATCATTATTCTACTGTTGAAATGAATAGATTATAAATATAACTGTCTACATATAGCTATAGTATCTGATCATTATTCTACTGTTGAAATGAATAGATCATTATTCTACTGTCGAAATTAATAGATTATAAATATAACTGTCTATAGTATCTGATCATTATTCTACTGTTGAAATGAATAGATTATAAATATAACTGTGCACCAGTTTGTGACCTATGGCCTTTGTGTTTGACCATCAGGGTGGATCCACTGTTGAGGGAGTGGATCTTATGCTGAGAACTCCACCTTCTCTACGAGACCACACCATGTTAGAGGGTATGAATTTAACCCACACAACATACAAATATACCCTAACATCACCAGAATCAAAGGACCATTCACACTATAACTATGTAGTAACTACGTACAAGAATTTCACTAAAAAATGGGTTTAAAAGTGTTGAGCACTCATTTGGCAATAAAGGCATATAAGTGATATTACACTGATTGTATATCTGTTCTTGAGCTAATTGTTCATCCCCCAATATCATGAAGGCTAATTTGACCTTTGGTGTGTCTGAAAACGTAGTTACTGCACTCTGCCTTTGTAGGGCAGTATGGTTCACCACTGTATTTTATAGTGCTCAGTGTGAACTGCCCTTAACACCACAAAACAACACTATTTGGGACATTAAAAACAGGTTCTAACCACCTCTTTCCGCGGGAATTTACTGGAGAATTTTTTGCAACACTTCCGGTTAACAGCAGACATACAAGCTCACATCGCGTCGCAGATGCAACCGTTGTGAGCTTGTAGATCACACTTGAGTGCGGTGCCGGAAGCTCCGTGCAACTTCTGCGCAATGCACGATGGGATGTTGGAAAGCCCATATTGTTAAGGTTATTTTAATTCAATGGTTAATTGGAAATGTTAGTAATTAATGTATTATTGATTTCGTTTTGCTGTAATAATTATATCTGCTCTCCTCCCAACAGATACACACACACACACACACACACACACACACACACACACACACACACACACACACACACACACTACTCAATGGAAATCCTTTTGACAGGCGTTTATTAATATACATTTATGTCAATAAAGAAATTAAATCAAAACCCACCGTGTCGTGTTTTTTGACGACATGGGGTTAGTTAGGTTCATGTTTTTGACAATATTATTGGTTCATGTTTTTGATAGTATTATTACAGTTTGTTGTCATAGGATATGTTGTGTCGTATGATATGAGTTATTTTACTATATAGTATGTGTGTGACATCATCATCATACCCGGAAGTTATGCAGGAACACCTATTGAGTGGCAAAAAACGACTTTCTAGCCTTGACAGCCCATACATGCATGAACACCTATTGAGTGGCAAAAAACTACCTTCTAGCCTTGACAGCCCATACATCCAAACAGAAAGGTCCTATCTGATTGCATTAAATGATGTTAAACTCACTTTGCCACTCAATTTGCAATTTACTTTATGCATGCGTGTTAAACTCACTTTGCCACTCAATTTGCCATTTACTTTATGCATGCGTATAGCCTTTATTAATGTTTGTATTGAAAATGGTAATGTGAGATTTTTATGTTGTAACAAAGGCATGGAATAGAAGTGGTTGGAATCTATTTTATGTAGGTTTCAAGTCAAACAGGCAGAATTCTGTCTAGAGTCAGTTGAAAAAACAAGATGCTGTCTAAAATGTTAAAATTGAATGCAGTTGATAACTATGTGGCTCAGCTCATAATTGTTCATTAATGTGATATGCTGCATGCCATGACTGATATTTCTTTCAGTTAAACGTTTACGTTTGGGTGTATTACGACACCGTCTGAAACCTTATAGCCATTAATTATTTTAATGTAAAGACCAACATGTATGTAAAAACCCAAGACCTAATCTGTTTGAGTAGAAAATGTTTCTATTGTGTGTAACTTATCAAATTACTTATATATAAATGGTAAATGGTGCGTTTATATACAGCACCTTTCTCCAATGAGCTTTATGATGGAAAAAACAGAACACCTAATTAAATATGCGAATATTTAAATATTTGTATGTTTTGACCTGCCGTCTCTTGCTTCGACTTTAAATATGAACAAAAATATCTTTCAGTGTGAAAGTCCTGGTGGTGGAAAGGTAAAGCACAGGACTCGTGACCAGAAGGTTGGGGGTTTGAATCCAGGCGATAGCAGTTTCAGTTTTTTGTCCATAAGATGAGTTGGATGGATTTAGCCCGCCTCCCTCAGGTGGTAGAGGGGAGGGGCTTAAAATTTAAATAAAATTTAAAAAAAGATTATTTTTTTTTTGCTTTTCCCCTTCTCTCATCACCGCTCGTCTTCTTCTCTGCCTGCTTTCGTCTCTGCCCATTTTGTGCCGTTGCTTTCGGAATCTCGTTAGTGTCGTACATCTTCCATTCTGATGTTTACCATCTTTCGGGGGATTGTTAGTTTTTCTTTCACTATTTTTTCGGATTTGTCCTTTGGATGTTTACCATCTTTCGGGGTTTCACTCAGGACTATTTTCCCTTTTTGTCATCTTTTGGGTTTTCCACTTGCACGACTGTGACTTCCACCATCTTTCGGGGTTTTGCCTTGAACCGCCTTTGGGCTTTTCCTTCACCATTGGTGAGGTTTGAACTCTCTCTCTTTGAACTCTGAGGCGGTCTTCTTAACCACTGTGCCACTGTGGTTCATACTTAATATGTACTCTTGCAAGCTTTTAAGTGAAAGATTAGAGGTAAAGGTACAAGAGCCAGGTAAAACTTTGAAGAATCCCTATTCTGGCCTTGAACCAGGGACCTCCTGCTCATCATCACTACATCATATCCACTGCACTACCATGGCTTGTTTAAAACTTGTTCTCTTGCACAATTTCAAGTGAAGATTAGTTAAAGGTATAGGTTAAAACTTTGAGTAGCACCCTTGCCAGGCTTGATCTAGCAACCTTCCGGTCATAATGTCTTCACCTTAACCACTACTCCATGAGGGTTTGCACTGGCTCTGTCCTCTTGCACAAACTTGAAAAATACACCTAGTGGTTTTGAACCCAAAGGTAAAACTAAATGAAAGACCCCTGCAGGGATTGAACTAACAACCTGTTGGTATCAAGGCTTATGTCATAACCTCTACCCCATCTAGATTTATCTTTCATGATGCTCTTACATGTTTTTCACTAAAAGAAGCAGATGAAAGATGGAGAAATACACCTAGTGGTTTTGAACCCAGAGGTAAAACTAAACGAAAGCCACCTGCAGGAATTGAACCAACAACCTCCTGGTATCAAGGCTTATGTCATAACCTCTACCCCATCAAGGTTTACCCTTCATAAGGCTCTTACAGGTTTTTCACTAAAAGAACCAGATAAAAGATGGAGAAATACACCTAGTGGTCTTGAATCCAAAGGTAAAACTAAATGAAAGACACCAGAAGGAATTGAACCAACAACCTCCTGGTTTCAAGGCTTATGTCATAACCTCTACCCCATCAAGGCTTACCTTTCACAATGCTCCTACATGTTTTTCACTAAAAGAACCAGATAAAAGATGGAGAAATACACCTAATGGTTTTGAACCCAAAGGTAAAACTAAGTGAAAGACACCTGTAGGAATTGAACCATCGACCTCCTGGTATCAAGGCTTATGTCATAACCTCTACCCCATCAAGGTTTACCTTTCAAAATGCTCCTACATGTTTTTCACTAAAAGAACCAGATAAAAGATGGAGAAATACACCTAATGTTTTTTAACCCAAAGGTAAAACTAAATGCAAGTCCCCTGCAGGGATTGAACCAACAACCTCCTGGTATCAAGGCTTGTGTCATAACCTCTACCCCATCAAGGTTTACCCTTCACAATGCTCTTACATGTTTTTCAATAAAAGAACCAGATAAAAGATGGAGAAATACACCTAGTGGTTTTGAACCTAAAGGTAAAACTAAATGAAAGACCCCTGCAGGGATTGAACTAACAACCTGCTGGTATCAAGGCCTATGTCATAACCTCTACCCCATCAAGGTTAACCCTCCTTGATGTTCTTACATGTTTTTCATGTGAATATCTTTATAAAAGCCAGGTATAACTTGGGAAAATGTTCTTGCTAGTTTCAAACCAAGAACATACTGATTGCAAGCCCTGTATCTTAACCGCTGCTTTAGAAGAAAAGAAAAGAAAGAAAGGTTCCAGTTTGAAAACACGCTTAGTGTGTTTGAACACAGAAGTACCAGCTTATGAGACTTATATCTCACCACTACTCAACCATGGTTCCTGATAGTGCTGTTCTCCCATTAATTCTTTACTAAAATATTAGCTAAAGGTTAAAATAGTTATGTAAAATTATTGGTGCTATTCTTGCTAGGCTTTAACTGCGGATATATATAATTCTTTATAAATAATGGTCCATAATACAGTTTTATATAGGTTTTAGCCTAAACAACCACTCAGATATTTTAATTTCATATTCTGTTTCTAATTCTAAGCCATTTTAGATGAATCCCCAATATGACCTTTGTTAGCAACAGGGTGCTAACTTTGATCTAAGATTGGAACAATACAGAGAAGATTAGCATGGTACTATGATGAAAATCATGTGGAGTCAATCCAATTCAAACAATGTTAGTACCACTTTAAGTCATGGTTCCAACTCATATAGTGTCAGTAGAATATAGCCTCGCGTAGCAGTGTTCGTCATTCGCGCCACAGCCGCGCCCGTGATCATGATGATGATGATGATGATTATTATTATGAAACCCTCCCAAAAAAAGCAAAGATTTTCGTGATTAAAAAAATGCAATGATTTTTGAGTGAGTATTACATTTCACAAATAAAAAAATAATAAATATAAAAATTACATAATTAGAAAACTAATTTTATAAGAACTTATAAGAAGTAGCCTTGTGAAAATAGCCAATCTACATGCTCACAACGCTTTGTGAGCTTGTAGATCTGTTTTCACTAGTTTGGGTCCAACTAGTCCTAGTTTGGGGCAAACTTCTAATCTCTCTTTTGGGTCACAGGCAGCATCCTCGTTTGAACGAGGATGCTATGTTCAAACCTGATGCGCGTGCTGCCTGATATCTAAATGTAACGACAATCTGGCAAGTCCCGGAAAAGATGCGCTGTTATTGGCCAGGCGTCATTTGAATGGCAGCCTCGCGAGGCCCCTCCCCTCCCCTACGCGAGGCCTTTCCAGTTGGTTGTCGAAAAGATAACATGTAGCCATAGCGACAGTGCGGCTCAAGGGGACTGTAGTGCCTTGGACTGCTGCAGGCCAATCACACGCTGCCAGGGTGGGGCTTGCTAGATTGTCGTTACGAAAAAAAATGATGCAGCACGCGTCCGGGCGCGGCGGTGGCACGAATGACGAACAGGGCGACGCAAGGCTATATTCAATTGACACTATATATATATATAGTTGGAGTTGGAACCATGGGGTAAAGTGGTTGTAAAATGGGCTTGAATTGAATTGACTCTGCATGGTACTTATCTTCACACGGTAGTATTCACCTAGACACTTCAGTTGTTACCCGAATACCCGCCATTAAAACTAACGAAGAAGAAGATGGTATTAAACCATTTGTGGAATAAACTCCCTGTCGCACTTAGAACAACGGACTCACTCGCTAGCTTTCGCCGTGGACTGAAGACTCACCTTTTCAGACTCCACCTAAACCCTTAGCACTACAGAAAAAGAATCAATGAATACATGAAGCTAGTTAGCATTTGTTTTTGTTTTTTAGGTTTTTTCAGAACTTGATTATATTGTGTTTTTTCTAGATAGATATCCATTTGCATTTGTTATATTGTTGATGATGTACTGACATATTATCTTGTTTATTATTGTGATGTTATCTGCTTATTGTAAGTCGCTTTGGATTAAAAGCGTCTGCTAAATGCCTAAACTGTAAACTGTAAACTGTATTTATCATTGAACCATGTTAGTTTTGTCTGTATTGTTCCAATTTTAGACAAAAAGCAGCGCTCTGTTTGCAACAGAGGGCATATTGGTATTGCGTTTGAAATGGCTTGGAATTAGAAACAGACAGAAAATGATATATCTGAGTGGTTGTTTAGGCTAAAACCTGTATAAAGCCGTACTATGGACCAATATTTAAAAAAATATATGTATATATCCACAGTTAAAGCCTAGCAAGAATAGTACTAATAACTTTACGTGACTCTTTAGCTAATATTTTAGTGAAGAATATACAAGAGAACAGTACCATTAGAAACCATGGTGGAGTAGTGGTTGAGATGTAAGTCTCATAAGTTGGTGATTCTGTGTTCAAATCCACTGAGCATGTTTTTCCAAGTTCAAACTAGAACTCCACATGCATAACTATTTTTTTTTCTTTCTTTTCTTTTCTTCTAAAGCAGCGGTTAAGATACAGGGCTTGCAATCAGTATGTTCTTGGTTTGAAACTAGCAAGAACATTTTCCCAAGTTATACCTGGCTCTCATAACACAATCTTTTATAAAGATATTCACATGAAAAACATGTAAGAACATCAAGGAGGGTTAACCTTGATGGGGTAGAGGTTATGACATGGACCTTGATACCTGCAAGTTGTTAGTTCAATCCCTGCAGGGGACTTTCATGTAGTTTTACCTTTGGGTTCAAAACCATTAGTTGTATTTCTCCATCTTTTATCTGGTTCTTTTAGTGAAGAACATGTAAGAGCATAGTGAAGGGTAATCCTTGATGGGGTAGAGGTTATGACATAAGCCTTGATACCAGGAGGTTGTTGGTTCAATTCCTACAGGTGTCTTTCATTTAGTTTTACCTCTGGGTTCAAAACCACTAGGTGTATTTCTCCATCTTTCATCTGGTTCTTTTAGTGAAAAACATGTAAGAGCATAGTGAAAACAAAACCTTGATGGGGTAGAGGTTATGACAAAGGCCTTGATACCAGCAGGTTGTTGGTTCAATCCCCGCAGGGGTCTTTCATTTAGTTTTACCTTTGGGTCCAAAACCACTAGGTGTATTTTTCAAGTTTGTGCAAGAGGACAGAGCCAGTGCAAACCCTCATGGAGTAGTGGTTAAGGTGAAGACATTATAACCGGAAGGTTGCTAGATCAAGCCTGGCAAGGGTGCTACTCTAAGTTTTAACCTATACCTTTAACTAATCTTCACTTGAAATTGTGCAAGAGAACAAGTTTTAAACAAGCCATGGTAGTGCAGTGGATATGATGTAGTGTTGATGAGCAGGAGGTCCCTGGTTCAAGGCCAGAATAGGGATTCTTCAAAGTTTTACCTGGCTCTTGTACCTTTACCTCTAATCTTTCACTTAAAAGCTTGCAAGAGAACAGATTAAGTAAGAACCACAGTGGCACAGTGGTTAAGAAGACCGCCTCAGAGTTCAAAGAGAGAGAGTTCAAACCTCACCAATGGTGAAGGAAAAAGCCCAAAGGCAGTCCAAGGCAAAACCCCGAAAGATGGTGGAAGACACAATCGTGCAAGTGGAAAACCCGAAAGTTGACAAAAAGGGAAAATCGTCTAAAGTGAAACCCCGAAAGATGGTAAACGTCCAAAGGACAAATCCGAAAAAATAGTAAAAGAAAAACTAACAATCCCCCGAAAGATGGTAAACATCAAAATGGAAGATGTACGACACTAACGAGATTCCGAAAGCAACAGCACAAAATGGGCGGAGACAAAAGAAGGCAGAGAAGAAGGTGGGCGGTGACGAAAGAAGGCAGAGAAGGGGAAAAGATTTTATTTAAATTTTAAGCCCCTCCCCTCTACCACCTGAGGGAGGCGGGCTAAATCCATCCATCCAACTCATCTTATGGACAAAAAACTGAAACTGCTACAGCCTGGATTCAAACCCCCAACCTTCTGCTCACGAGTCCTGTGCTTTACCTTTCCACCACCAGGACTTTCACACTGAAAGATATTTTAGTTCATATTTAAAGTCGAAGCAAGAGACGGCAGGTCAAAACACCATATTTAATTAGGTGTTCTGTTTTTTCCATCATAAAGCTCATTGGAGAAAGGTGCTGTATATAAACGCACCATTTACCATTTATATATAAGTAATTTGATAAGTTACACAAAATAGAAACATTTTCTACTAAAACAGATTAGGTCTTGGGTTTTTACATACATGTTGGTCTTTACATTAAAATAATTCATGTTGGTCTTTACATTAAAATAATTAATGGCTATAAGGTTTCAGACGGTGTCGTAATACACCCAAACGTAAACGTTTAACTGAAAAAAATATCAGTCATGGCATGCAGCATATCACATTAATGAACAATTATGAGCTGAGCATCTTGTTTTTTCAACTGATTCTAGACAGAATTCTGCCTGTTTGACTTGAAACCTACATAAAATAGATTCCAACCACTTCTATTCCATGCCTTTGTTACAACATACAAATCTCACATTACCATTTTCAATACAAACATTAATAAAGGCTATACGCATGCATAAAGTAAATGGCAAATTGAGTGGCAAAGTGAGTTTAACATGCATGCATAAAGTAAATGGCAAAGTGAGTTTAACATCATTTAATGCAATCAGATAGGACCTTTCTGTTTGGATGTATGGGCTGTCAAGGCTAGAAAGTAGTTTTTTGCCACTCAATAGGTGTTCATGCATGTATGGGCTGTCAAGGCTAGAAAGTAGTTTTTTGCCACTCAATAGGTGTTCCTGCATAACTTCCGGGTATGATGATGATGTCACACACATACTATATAGTAAAATAACTCATATCATACGACACAACATATCCTATGACAACAAACTGTAATAATACTATGAAAAACATGAACCAATAATAATATTATTGTCAAAAAACATGAACCTAACTAACCCCATGTCGTCAAAAAACATGACACGGTGGGTTTTGATTTAATTTCTTTATTGACATAAATGTATATTAATACACGCCTGTCAAAAGGATTTCCATTGAGTAGTGTGTGTGTGTGTGTGTGTGTGTGTGTGTGTGTGTGTGTGTGTGTGTGTGTGTGTGTGTGTGTGTGTGCGTGCATGCGTGCGTGCGTGTGTGTGTATCTGTTGGGAGGAGAGCAGATATAATTATTACAGCAAAACGAAATCAATAATACATTAATTACTAACATTTCCAATTAACCATTGAATTAAAATAACCTTAACAATATGGGCGTATCTACAACTTTCCAACATCCCATCGTGCATTGCGCAGAAGTTGCACGGAGCTTCCGGCACCGCAGCCAAGTGTGATCTACAAGCTCACAACGGTTGCAACTGCGACGCGATGTGAGCTTGTATGTCTGCTGTTAACCGGAAGTGTTGCAAAAAATTCTCCAGTAAATTCCCGCGGAAAGAGGTGGATAGAACCTGTTTTTAATGTCCCAAATAGTGTTGTTTTGTGGTGTTAAGGGCAGTTCACACTGAGCACTATAAAATACAGTGGTGAACCATACTGCCCTACAAAGGCAGAGTGCAGTAACTACGTTTTCAGACACACCAAAGGTCAAATTAGCCTTCATGATATTGGGGGATGAACAATTAGCTCAAGAACAGATATACAATCAGTGTAATATCACTTATATGCCTTTATCTCATTTGGCTGATCAGCCAAATGAGTGCTCAACACTTTTAAACCCATTTTTTAGTGAAATTCTTGTACGTAGTTACTGCATAGTTATAGTGTGAATGGTCCTTTGATTTTGGTGATGTTAGGGTATATTTGTATGTTGTGTGGGTTAAATTCATACCCTCTAACATGGTGTGGTCTCGTAGAGAAGGTGGAGTTCTCAGCATAAGATCCACTCCCTCAACAGTGGATCCACCCTGATGGTCAAACACAAAGGCCATAGGTCACAAACTGGTGCACAGTTATATTTATAATCTATTAATTTCAACAGTAGAATAATGATCAGATACTATAGACAGTTATATTTATAATCTATTCATTTCGACAGTAGAATAATGATCTATTCATTTCAACAGTAGAATAATGATCAGATACTATAGCTATAGACAGTTATATTTATAATCTATTCATTTCAACAGTAGAATAATGATCAGATCTTATAGCTATAGACAGTCATATCTATAATCCTTCCGAGGACACATTTTATACAGCCCCACATACAGCCCTTTGTGAGTGATTCAGATTGTAACTAACGCCTGTGTTGAAAGAGGTTAACAACTCACATTCAATTATAATCAGTGACCTGCTGCTATTTGCTATACAGCATACCCTAGAACACTCAGAGCCAGGCCTGGAATTTCACCATTTTAGGGGAAAGGCCACTTGGCCTTTGGTGTTGTCCATTTTTTGAGGGCACAAAGGCCAAATGCCAGGCCGGGAAGGCCATCAAATTTTAGTCCTAACCTAATCTGCAATGAAATAGATAAATGATATTTACAAAAGGGTTAGGATGATAACCTAATCTGCAATGAAATAGATAAATGATATTTACAATCTGATCCATGCTCAGCCCTGCACCAATCGAAGTCACTGGATTGGTTTAAAGATGGGGACTCAGGGGAGTTAAGATTTCAGAATCTCAACAAAAGACGCTGGTGTCTACATGACAAAAAAGAGACACCGGTGTCTACTGTCTACACACTCCCATTGGTTTGAGGAGCAAAAGGCCTTCATGGCCTCCATGAAATTCCTGGCCTGCTCACAGCCATGGTTTTACTTTGTGTTAGTAAAATATTCTCATAACAACAAAAGTATGCTCAATTTGGGGCAGAGGTTCTTCCTTGACCTACTGGTAGTGTGCGTGCAAAGTTTGAGCTGCACGCGCACAGTGTGAAATGAGCGGTGCCATTCAGGAGTTAATTTCATCAAGTGTCCCTCAAAGCTGGGCCAATGTGACCCTGGGTGTACAACAAACTTCGAGCGCTTTGTGTCAAGATGTAGGCCAGATGTAGGCCACGCTTCAGAGCCTAACCCAGGAGCACCGCTCAAGAGCTACATCTGTCCTACATAGCCTGCACTGGGGCCGTAACGCTACGCCACTGATAAATAACAACACAATCAAACAATAGATGAAAACCTGGACAAGCATTTAGCAGATACTCGTATCCAGAGCGACTTACATTAAGCAAAGTAAACACATACATACACACATAGAAATGTAGTGTCTCTGTAAACTTGGATCACATAGAGACAGCGTAGTCATGTGTCAGTAAACTAGGATCACATACAGTAGAGACAGTGTAGTGCTAAACCATGGGTCTTCAACAGGGGGTCTGGGACCTTAAGGGGCCACAATATATTTGTGTGATAGGATTTTTTTTCCTTTTCTTTTTAGTTTTTACATTAACCACCTGAACCCAATAGCATCCCTATTCTGGTGGGAACATTCGCCAAAAATAGCCGATTTACAAGCTCACAACATTTTGGTGAAGAGGGGAAAACCAATGTCAGAACCAATACAAGTAGCCAAAGGTCATGTTAAATGTCAGATAATCCACATGAACATGAATCCTACACAAACAACAATGACAGTGCTGTCAAACAAGTCTATGAAAACCATCAGAAGGTTTGATCTGTACACTGAAACTATGGGATAGCAGGTAATCAATGAACCTAGCATCAGTCTAAATAACATGCCATCTCAATTACAATTTTAACATTGTGGTCAAGAAAAACAAGCCTAAATAACAAAAACACAAGAATGACCAGCATACATGTACATCTGCATGGTCGTCATATCTAGGTCAGTCACTAACATCAATCGAGCACAATGTGGAAGGGACACACTCTCTTCTCCTCCAGGCTACATTAGTCCAGTGGTTCTCAACCGCGACCCCCAAAATAATCATATTTGAACTGGGGATCCCCCACCCTGACAAGCACTTTGAATTGTAGGTGTTGAGGAATTACATTTAGTTTCACTCGGTTCCACAGATATTAAATATTGTGAAAATAGCAGATCGACAAGCTTATAAAGCTGCAAGGGGTTGTGAGCTTGTAGATCGTCTATTTTAAAAATGTTTGCCTCTTTCTTATATTATTTGACAATTTGGCCAATGTTTGAACAGTTTTTATAGTATAGTTAATTAGGCGGGAGGAGCAGGACAAAGGCTCTCTAGTTATAAACTGGCATAATACAAGTGAGCTTGTAGATCGGCTATTTTCACAATATTTATCTGTGGAACTGAGGCAAACTAAATGTAATGCTTCCAAGTGCTTGTCTGGGTGGTGGGGGCCCCAGTTCAAATGTGATTATTTGAGGGTCACAGCTGAAAAGTTAGGGGACCCTTGATATTGAGTGTAAACCTACAGGACCGAGTGGCCTCTGCGATGTGTGCCTTGAGTGAGAGCTGACTGTCCAAGACAACACCAAGGCTCTGAATGAATGAATGACTGTCCAGGACAACATCAAGGCTCTTGGCTGTTGGAACCGAAGTCACCAGTGAGATCCTGCATGGGGCAGGACTTACCTGGGAAGAAGAGAAGCTCAGTCTTGTCTGGGTTCAGCTTGAGGTGGCGAGAAGAAAACATCCTCTGTGAGATGTCAGCCAGACATGCAGCGATGCACTCTTCGACCTGAGTGGCAGAGGAGTGGAGAGAGAAAAACTGTTGAGTAACAATTAACTAATTGCGACCGTAGGTCACATTTAATTTGCGACCGAAGGCTGCAGTTTACCATGAGAAATGTCACAGCTTGTCTCTGTGTGTGTCAGTGTGTGTAGTGTACACATTTTTACAGTCTATTGGTTGGTTCCCTTGACACATCACTGTGACATGACAGGTGATGTCACAGGTGACATCACCTATGTAAAAGTCCATATATGAGTATTCCCCAGAATCCCATTTATGCCCATATGAAGATCTCTGATCTCTGTCATCGATATGATGGCCAAGAAATCGAACCGCCGAACTATCTCAAATTGTGATGTAGTATCTGACCCGAGGCCCCTTACTACTATGGATATATATTGATAAAGGATAAAATAAATAAAATGTCCATATACAGTATGGGCATTCTCAGATGATGCCCTGTTAGGGTACCCCCTTATGCCCATATATGGAGATCCCCAGGCATCAAACCCAGGCCCTAACTCGCCATGGCCCTGCTTGGCTTTACTAATTAACATTATGTTTTATGCCCAGATATGGCGATCCCTGTCCCAATGTCATCAATATTAAGGACATATCTGGGAATGCCCATATTTGGTAATGCCCAGATATGGCCATGTTTTGACATAACATTGCAGGGGTCTCCATATATGGGTAACTGGTCCGATGTACATCACTGGCCAATTGGACAAGAATTGGCACGACCTCGCCCCAAAGAGCGAGGCCGTGCCAATTCTTGTCCAATTGGCATGTCGCCCTGAGGCGGCTTACTCGTTACTACTTACTAACCTGCATATCATGTGAGTGCGTGCGTGCGTCCCTTATATGGAGGTCCCTGATGTCATCAATATTAAGCCCATATTTGGGAATGCCCATATATGGACATATTGTGTCAGACTCTGTTGTTTCAGCACAACCCTTAGGGCGTCTTACTGGTAGTATTAAGGAGTATAAGGTAGATCCGTGTCACCATCATCACATTTCACTTGATGATTGTCATACAAATAATTGCAAAACAATTTAATTGAATTTGTCCTTTGAACATTGGAATGAATATATAAATGATGTTTCTGTTCATCTTTTCAAAAATAAATAATATGCTACGGCCAAAATAGGCCATATTTAATCATTTTATAGTCAAAATTAAAAGTAGCGAACGTGTTGCATTGTGATGAACTGTGAGCTTATAGATCAGATATACCGTTACATAGCTACTGTATATATTTTGCAACATGGAAAGGATTATGATGGTGATTATATCATACTTGTGACAGGCCTATCAGTGACATTTCTCTGAACTGGAAACTTTAGACAGACTGCTGCGTGCAAACCAGTTTCCCAACAATATGAGGGCAGAGCTGGAAAACAGTACTGACTGACTGACTGACTGACTGACTGTACCTGGATCCTCTGGTATGCAGTGACAAGTCCTGATCACCTCTACTGCACAGCTTTGGTAGCAGGTCCTGAAGCACACTTCCAAAACACCACAACACCTAGAGTGGCTGGGATATTACATTCATTTAATGTCCATATACAGTATAAAGCCATAGATCACTCCTATGCCCTCCTGTGTCGGTGACATTGTGAAATGTAAGTGATATCATCACAGCCATTCTTGGGCTGAATTATCAGATAGCGTCCATACTCACAGAAACCTGTTGAAATGTCTCACTCTCTCCTCCTCCAGGCTAGTGTGACCAGCCACAGTCCATCTTGTAGTAATGTCAGCTGGTTATGGTAGAAACACTGAGTGAAACCCAGCTCCAAACACATAGACATGCTGATATCCACACTGGTTTATTATCCCTGGCCCGCTTCATTTGGTGACAACATTTACCAGATTATTTCATTCATAAACATCTCCGTTTTCAATGCGTGGTTGCACCATAGAGTAGACCTATATATAAAAGGGGGGTTGCACTGTCAGATTGTTTACCTTCCTGCTTCTTTTAGCCCCACCCTTTATATATAACTCTATGAGCCCCACCCCCTCTTGTAACTGAACACTAAACTAAATATTAGACTAGACCCGATCATCACAAGCCACATACTATTAATACAATTGTCATACTAAAGTGGCTTTTTTTCCAGCTACACAACAAAGGAGAAAATCAACTTTATTATTGCTCTTTATCTGTCCCAGCAACACACTCTCGCGGGATCTAATAAACAGGACGTGCGCGAGATTTGCCGTCAGAACCGGCGCACACTTCGGAGGCTATTTGTAGGCTTTGTGTACAATGTCGCACTCTAGTGGATCCAATGAGGTTGCACCATCTTCATAAATTAAATATCTTTGCTGCTAGGTTGTCTTGTCTAGAGTTGATTGACAATGACACCTGAATACCCAATGACATTGCTTCCATGATCTTGGTATAAATCTAACACATAGGCTATCTGTTCCGGCAAGAATTGCAAAACACTTTCACCCCTGAGTAGGCCTATCTCTCTCCCCGTTTCTTGTCAGCTTACTGTAGCCTACACCTATCAATAAATACAGAAAAAGTCCCCAAAAATATGAAGAGGCTTATTATAGATCATAATTATTTCCTTAGGATTGCAATCATGTTTCATGCGAAGCAACACATTTTTGAGCTTGTAGATCTGCTGCTTTTGCCATTTTATTGATGTATTTGTATTATTTGAATGCTTTTAAGGCTCGCTGCCTGTCTCAAATAGACTGCACTCTGTCAAGATGCCAACTTGCGCGCTCAATATTTAAATTGCTAGTAAAGCAGGCCTGATAATAGTATCAAAAAATCCAGGGGGAGGGGACCCCCCAGACGACCCGCTTGGAGTTGTGGTCACTAAGACTTAATATCCAATCTGAATTTATGTTTTACTTGATTGTATCAAAAAAGTGTAATGTATTTTTGTTCATAATCGTTGGTCAAAAGAAATGTAAAAGAGATCTCACCATCTCACCCGGTTAAAGGAGAAATACATAGACAGTCTATACCAGCAGGGGGAGCCACAATCACATAATGTGGGTTACTAAGGCATGCAATGTACACCCAGTGACAACACAGTACACATGACATTCATGGGAGTGTATTTTACAACTTCCTCTGGAGAAGGATTCTATCTCAACAATTTACCATATTAGTTATTATTCACTACTTAAAGAATTCAGCATCCAGTTATAGTTGTTCCCTTGGTTTGAGTAGGCTACATTGTATTGTATTTTCTACAATACGTGTGGAAGGTCGATCAGTCAGATTGAATGTTGGGGGTCTCTATAGCAGGGTAAAGTGGGTGCAGAGGCAACCTAGGGTGCCTTGACACAAGTCCAGGGTTGGATATTTGGAATTTATCAATGTCACTTGCCCATTACTTGGTATGTTCTTTTCCAGTCTACATACACAAAGTCTCTTCACCAAATATAGCAGATCTACAAGCTGACAATGCTCGACTTTAAGTGGTTAAACGCCAAGTATAATTTATTTATCGAACTGTCCTAATGGAAACTGATATTCTCTCAAGTTTTCCTCGTGACATAAAGTATCTCAGAGGGAAAGCTTTACTTACCGGCGCTATAAAGTAACTGTGTAGTTCATGGGTGCTGTGGATGAAAATGTTATTTACAGGGGTGACCTGAGCCAAAAGTGTTTGAGAACTTCTGCTCTACAGGGACCAGCTCCACAAGCACTTTCACTTCTGCTCATAAACCTGGCCACCACAAAATGCTCAACGTTGCACTGTCTGGGGTGAAAGGACCTTTCTTCCAAGCATACCTCACCATGACAGAACTTCCCTTCAATCTTTGTCTGTCACGACCGTCAGGCAGGCACCCTTCTTCTCAGCACCCTCCAAAAAGGTCTGCCAACCGGTTTGGTTATGGCCAGCTCTCCAGGGGGGGGAGAAAAAACTGCCAGAACATTAACCTTCTTTTTTGAGTGGTGCAAACCACTCCTATGCTCCGCTTCGTGTTACCCTGAAGCCTCTATCAGAGTCTGCGGTGAAGAGCTATCCACTGCCAATTAGAAAATATATAAGTGGAGGCCATCATAGTCAGTCACGGTGGAGTCCTATTCACCGTGACTGACTGGTCTAGATCGACCAATCAGTGAACGGGGTGAAGAGCCTATCTGTCTGAAAGTAAAAACAGAGAGATGTGTCGGGACTCGCGGTGGAAAGCTCTTCACCGCGAGGAATGACGTAACGTTGTAGTTTTGTGACTCAAAAAGACTACACCGCGGTGGATAGCTCTTCACCGCGGTACCGACTCTGATAGAGGCTTAATGATGTCATTAATGATGATGTCATGAGTTAGCCAGACCAATCAAACACTTCGATTCTGTTGATTTGTCCATGATGTCATAGACACAGAGGCTTCCGATTGGTTTGCCATGATTTAGAACGCGTTTAGCCAAAAAAATTAGTACCGACCAATCAAACACTTATTTGGCCGGGGGAGCTGCTGATGGTGAGCCAGCTGTTCGTGGTGCTCATGGTGGTCATCAGCATCGCCTGGGTGCCCGTCATCGTGGCCATATGCATATTGACAGTAGGGCATTCACCAAATATTCAAATATTCGAATATCAAAGTCACTATTCGACGTTGTTCACTGAAGTCGAATATTCGCTTATTTTTTAAATGTTTTTATTGTTTTCTCTTTAAAAGATCTATAGTTTATAAAGCTTGGCTAGATAGGAAGTCATAAGAATGAGTTGTCAATGCCCCTGGTGGATGAATTTGTTAATGCTCTATACCAGGGCTTCTCAAACCTTTTTAGGCCGTGACCCCCAAAATAAACATATTTGAACTGGGGACCCCCACCCTGACAAGCACTTGGAATTGTAGGTATTACATTTAATGTTCGCCTCTTGCTTACTTAATATTTGACAGTTCAGCCAGTCCTGTCGAATATTTGAATACTTTGAGGTCGAATCATTCGAATACTAAAAATCACTATTCGTGAATGCCCTAATTGACAGTGATGTCATAGTTTGTCATACTCCTCCATAGTTTGTCATACTCCTCCTCATTAACTACATACAAGGACATCTGCCGTCGTGTTTGCACTGCTCACTTCGCACGGATGCGATTTTTCATTATAATGGGTGATGAGGCAGGAATAACAGACAACATTGTTTGTAAGGACCTGCTTTAATTATCTGTAAGTGATTCAAACAAATGTTTGTAACAAGTTTGTTTTGATAATAAAATAACATTCTGCATTCATAACAAATTCTCCGACGAGTTCTGCTTTTCAGAAATAAAACTACATTGCTGGCTACATGATCACAAATATAGATTATACTGGAAGGTGATGGATGGGGAGAGCCGGGGGGAGGGGGGGCGGCAGTGTTAGGGGGTACAGGTCAAGGGGCCGAGGACATGGAAGGGTCAGGTACATGTAGGACGGGGGGGGGGGGGGGGGGGTCTTCAATGGTTTCCAGGTCAAGGACCCCCTGGTAGAGAGAGAGATAAAGCAGGGACCCCCCGCATATAGAATTGTTGCAGATTTACACTTTTTCATAGATTTCATCTACGTGTTGACAGTGTATGTTAGAATCACGTTAATGTGACATTTGACCACATAAAACTGTCAATACTTGGCAAACTTGGCCTTTCACTCTGAACTGCTTTTTTCCCCCTCTACTACTCTTTGCCGAAAGTAGCCTATCTGCAAGGCGTTGTGAGCTTGTAGATCTGCTATTTCTGGCTTAAGTTCTCCTCGGAATAGGGATGCTAGGGTTCAAATGTAAAAAAAAAAAAAAAAGAAAGAAAAAACAAACATCCTATGACACAAGGATTTGCCGGCCCCCCTGCAGTGTCTCTGGGGACCCCCTATGGGTCACAGACCCCCTGTTGAAGACCCCTGATGTAGGAAGTTTAGAAATGCCTTGAGGGTGCTTTGCTTTAGTTTGTACAATTCTGCAAATGTCTCAGTAGTATTCCGCAAATGTCTCAGTAGTATGTACACAATATTAATTTCTTTTAAAATATAGCCAGGAACAGAAACATTCAAATCAGCTGTTAAGTGTTGCATTGTATAAAATACAAGTGGCAAACATAAAAAAAAGCATAAAAACAATTGTGAACAAAAAGTGACATTTATATCCAGTACAGCAAGATTTCTAAACCTCTGTGCAAAAGTTAGCAAATCCTATGACAGGAGTCAATTCCTCGGGCATTGGACTCTGCAAGTTTATCATATTTAGCAACTTTTGTTCTACATTGGTGCTCAAAGAAACAAAGAAACATACTAAAGAAACAACCCCATGTTTTGCGTACAGTTGGATTTTCTTGAATCTAGATTGAGATGGTTATCGGTTTGTTTTGAAACACGTGATGTACATACAAGTATCTAAACCAGAGGTTAACTGAACACCTGATTGAACAGAAAAGTAATTCGTTAGGAAGTTGAGAACCAGTCAGTGCACAGACCATAATACTCCTAGTGTGCACGAAGAGGACCCGGGTTCGAGTGTCTCTCTTCCCTTGGTTTCCTGTCTCTCAACACTGACCCATCTAAAACAGGGGTCTTCAACGTTTACCAGGCCAAGAACCCCTTAGTTGAGAGAGAGATTAAAACAAAACAAATATAAAATAAAAGTGCAATTTTGACTACTACAACAAAAGTCTAAAATAATGCAACAAAAAACCTTAGCAGTTCACTGTCATGGTAATCATTCATGCGCTACGTTTACAGGATGTGTGTTGCATTTGCCACAGCTCACTGTGTCACTCAGTCTATTCTTACACCAGGGGGAGGGGGGCTTCCAAAAACACAGTTAGACAAAGGTACACTGAAAAAATAATGGAAAATTGGACATTTCTTTTAGAAAAATAGGTAGAACCATTATTTCTAAATCCCTCTTTTATTAAAGGGATATTTCACTTTAAAAAAAAACTTTGGGCATTTTATCGTCTAATCAGGCTTTTGTGAACACCTTGAACAGATTTTAATTTGCTTGTTTCAATATTTAGATATTTCATGTAAATGTTATCAGGCCACACACTCCCATTGTAACTTCAAACTCTGTTTTAACCATGATAGATTCATTAAAAACACCCATTATTTTTTCTGTTGACTCGTACTACCCTCCTAATACGTGAGCAGGCTGTGTTTTTTCAATAACTTTTTTCATTTATTTGTAATAATTATTTGGGAAAATGGAAAAAATTCAATACAATAAAACATTATTAAAAATAAATGAAAAACGTTATGATAAAACACCTGCTCACATATTAGGAGGGTAATATGAGTCACCAGAAAAAATAATGGGTGTTTTTAATGAATCTATCATGGTTAAAATGGAGTTTGAAGTTACAATGGGTGTGTATGGGGAGTGGCCCTGGAGGAAGAGGGCCTGGTAACATTTACATCAAATATCTAAATATTGAATCAAGCAAATTAAAAACTGTTCAGGGTGTTCATAAAAGCCTGATTAGACAATAAAATGTCCAAAAGTTTTTTTGAAAGTGAAATATCCCTTTAAGCTTATTGGTACTTGTGACAAACAGGCATTTGAAAGCGTTGATAATTGCGTCAGGTGAGGCCTTCATGCAGTACATTGAGTGTGTTTGAATGGGACCACAGTAAAATGTTATTCTCCTGCATGGTCCATAGGGTTTTTACATGTAAAGGCTAGAGCAGGCTAGTAAAGCTATAAGGCTATTGAAAGGTGAGCTACGTGCTCAGCCCAAAATGTGAGCTATCTTTTTTCACTTTTTCCCCCCCTGGATATTCAAAAAAAGTGTATTTAATAAGTTAATGGAAGACCTCTTAAGCATGCATGGATGACATACCCGACTCCCAAACGATCATGTTGGGATGTCCATTGTCATTTCCCGCTATGAAAAATATTCAAAGTATTTTTCCATCAGTATGGAATACCTCTTGGCCATGCATTACATAAAGTTGATACTATGCATTTGGTTACATGGTAATTATATGTATTTGATGTCGCGTGATTAAAAAACAAAATATATTTTTCTAGCATGATTTTGTAAGTCTCTCGCTGTCGTACAATATTGATTTGTCAGACTGAGTTGTTGTAAAGTGAAGGGAGAAGCTAGGGAAGGATATCTGAACAGCACCACGCTTGTCTTCACATATTTGCCGAAGCAGGAAATTTCAGAACATGGACGCCATAACCTGCGGTTCTTTTGTTTTTGGGGGGAATCAGTTAGCATAAAATAGATCCTCCAGAAAAACGTGATTATGCGATCGCATAATTTCGCATAATTTCCTATTTTCTCGCAACTTTCACATATTCCCGCAAATGTTGCAAAATCCCGCAATTTCACCGCATAAATTCCCATAAAACCCCCGCATAATTCACCGCATAATCAAGGATTTTTGCCCGCAAAATCAAGGATTTTAGCCCGCATAATCAAGGATTTTTGCCCACGTTTTTCTGGAGGGTCTAATAAAAGTAGTTCAGTAGTCACTGTGATTTCTATGCATCTCTGGACACATAATCACCATTTTAGTTGATTTTCCTGTGACAACATTATTGCTTTCATTCATCTGTGTGCGTCTGATGTTGCTACAGGGTGTTCGCACAACCAATTAACATGAGCATTGTTATTACTTTTTCACTGCATTTGCCAGAGTTGATTATACTGTCCGGTTGGGTTGGTTAACAGCTGCGCTAATGCAGTTTACCAGTAGGCACTATACATAGAGTATGCATTCGCTGTTCCCTGAGGTTAATTACTGTACCAAGGGCAACAACAACAAATGCCAGTGTGATAATTGGTTCATCATCACACAACCATAGCCGTATGGCCCGATTTATACTCGGCTGCGAGTCGGGGGTTGAGCGCCATAAGACGGAACTACAAGCTGTTTGAGCCTGCAGATCTTCGGTGTGCGACGCAGTGCACAACCTTGTATGAATCAGGCATTACTCAATCACAAAGACAACGAGAAAATAACATTTGATCTCTGTAGCAGCGGCAGCCACGGCGGCCATGTTTGATATGCTGAGTTCCTTCGGCAACAAGGTCACTCGTGGTGACAGTTCAGTGCCTGCTGCCTGGTGGCCCTCGGGTTGACATCAACTATCAACCATAATTATTAGTTATCAGCCCTAGAGGTGATATCAGTTATCGGCCTCTTGATCCTCCCCCAGGGCCCAATAAAGGCTGGGCATGTGATAAAGCGTGATATACTATACACTCCAGACTACCAGTTGCTAAACACACTGGGCTATATTTTGATTATCTTAAGTACCAGCTCTTATGCCTTAACTTAAAGGCCTGTCCATACTGTCTCCGACCACCAAACCTTTCGTCGGAGAGTTCCAACTTTCCGACGTGCAGCTTTCCGAACTCAAATCCGGGGTGATGCTTTTCAGAAGATGCAAGTGACGTCATTTTGTAGTTGAACCGGACTTTCCGACCAAAGGTTTGGTGGTCGGAGACAGTGTGGACAGGCCTTTATGTTAAGGCATAAGAGCTGGTACTTAAAACAATCAATATAGAGCCCAATATTGCATGGTGTCTTTACGAGCTGCTGAAAAACGTTTAAACCGCGTGTCACTGTATTTTAGAGCTGAGAGGGATGTTTTGAAACGTTAGAAAAGGAGACTTGTTAGCTACAGTAGTCTGTAAGCATGCCAAGATCACGCCCGGTTGCCAAGTAATTAGCGCTGTGCGTGGAACATGCGACAAAAAACAAAACAAAACCACATGCATATCTCTTTTAGAAAGGGCACGTGCAGTGCCTCATTGCTGGCAGTGTTCTATTTACAAATATGTACATGGCATATGTACACGGCAAATGATTACTATACATATGTTAGTAATATAGTGTATAAATACCTCTGTATAAATGGACTTTATACATCTAAATCAGAGAATTGTAAGGTACTGGGGGTAAAGGGGGAGAGGGAGGGGTTTTATTCTGACAAGGAATGGAAGAAAGTCTAGAGTTTCAGTTTTTTCCTCTATTTTTTTAAATATCCTTTGCATATTGTGTCTCTTTCTTTGAACCCTGAGTCAAACGTGAGCAGACCTCCAAGTCCAGAGGGCAGCGTGGACTACTTCCCTGGAAGCCCGGGATCAGAAAGGGGCCTGGAGTGGAGTCCCGTCGTTCCTGAGCCGCCGCTGGGTGGCGGTGGCGCCGGCGGCGTTGGTGAAGGAGGCGTGACGTCGGGGAGCGAGGCTTGCCGCACGGACGGGAAGGGAGCTCTCGAGTCCACGTGGTTGCTTGGCTCGTGTCTGTGCTCCGAGACCGCGTCCCCCTCCAGCAGTTCAACAAAGGTCGCGTCCGGAAAAGTGTCAGTGTGGAGGAGGACTGGGCACGGTTCTTTGGGTTGGTTCTGTGTCTTTTTTTCCCCGGGCACGACCGGTGAGCAGCCATGCAGAGCATGTCGGAGAAGCAGAGGACATACGTGTCAAACAGAACACAGGTTCACTGTGTGATACTGACCGTTATACTCACACGATATTGACCATGATACTGACAAACACACACACACACACACACACACACACACACACACACACACACACACACACACACACACACACACACACACACACACACACACACACACACACACACACTTGAGATTTTTAAAACAACATATAGTTAGCGCTTACATACTGATGCTGACATGATATTAACATGATACTGACCCTGACACTGAATTGTTACCCTAACCATGATACTAATATGATACTACCATGATACTGAACCTGATACTGACATGATACTACCATGATACTGACATGATACTACCATGATACTGACATGATACTGACATGATACTGACATGATACTGACATGATACTACCATGATACTGACATGATACTGACATGATACTACCATGATACTGACATGATACTACCATGATACTGACATGATACTGACATGATACTGACATGATACTACCATGATACTGACATGATACTGACATGATACTACCATGATACTGACATGATACTGACATGATACTACCATGATACTGACATGATACTACCATGATACTGACATGATACTGACATGATACTACCATGATACTGACATGATACTACCATGATACTGACATGATACTACCATGATACTGACATGATACTACCATGATACTGACATGATACTGACATGATACTACCATGATACTGACATGATACTACCATGATACTGACATGATACTGACATGATACTACCATGATACTGACATGATACTACCATGATACTGACATGATACTGACATGATACTACCATGATACTGACATGATACTGACATGATACTGACCAGATACTGACCATGCTACTGACCATGCTACTGACATGACATTGACATGAAACTGACATGATACTGACCATGATACTGACATCATGATACTGACATGATACTGACCATGATACTGACTGATGTCACAGCCCTGTCACAGTAATGTGTGACAGGGATGTCAGGCCCTGGGATAACTAGAAAATTTGCAATTTGTGAAATTCCGAGTGTGGTTGCCCTGTGGTTCAAATCATATTTGAGTTTTGGGAAGTGAATTTCCATTATTTTGAGGGCTATGTTTGTTTACCAGTAAGTGGACAAACGTATGTTAATTAGTAAAGCCAAGCAGGGCCTTGGCAAGTCAGGGCCTGGTTTTGATGCCTGGGGATCTCCATATATGGGCATATGGGGGTACCCTAACAGGGCATCATCTGGGAATGCCCATACTGTATATGGAGATTTTATGTATTTTATCCTTTATAAATATCTCTATATTTGGGAAAAAGTTGAATTTTTAATTAAAGTCAGTGGGGAAATTATTTCACTAATAAATTAATATCAATTAAATTATACAACTTTTCTCTTAGCAAAATGTATGTGCACGATTCCCGATGAAGCCGGTCGATTTGACATATGGCGCGAGTGTGTGGCGCGAAAACTGTGGGAGGAGTAGGCGGACAAACTTTTGGTTACTCTAGAAACAGAGTATAATAATAAATAAAGTTTCCCTGCTGAAATCAGCGGTGAATTATAGGTGAATAATGACCGCTCCGCCCTATAATGCACAACTGCCTAATCAAAGGCTCAGAACACCTGCTGCATTCAGGCTGCGCTGCGTGAATTCATCCAACATGCTGTATCCAACATGTCAGCCATGTAGACAAACACACAGCGTCATTTACAACTAAACGTTGGCTCTCAAGAATGTTTTTAACTCATTAACTGCCAAAAACGTGAATCCCTTAAAAATCCCGTTGTACCACCCTG
The DNA here is from genome assembly GCF_963921795.1 of Nannobrachium achirus. NCBI lineage: Eukaryota > Metazoa > Chordata > Actinopteri > Myctophiformes > Myctophidae > Nannobrachium > Nannobrachium achirus. Next base: position 20,458,317 of record NC_137831.1, read on the forward strand.
CCACGCCCGTGAATTCCGTAAAAAAAAAAAAAAAAAAAAAAAAAAAAATCTTTTTTTTTTTTCAAATTTTTTTTTTTGGACCCCAAAAACGTTAGTAGGCATGATAGCGATCGCGAAATTGCTTGTTTAACCCCCATACAACCCCCATACAACTCAGGTAGCAGACCTCCAAGCTCACAACAGTGTAAAACATAATGGCTGCTATCTCATGAATGCCTGAACGGATTTCCATTCGGATTTTTTTGTTTGAAAGCTGTGAGCAATGTGGACACACGTGGTGCATTATCTAGGCATGGGTGTGCATGATCCGTGCACTATGAATTACATGGAAGTCTATGGAGACGAATGGCAGTTAAAGAGTACGAAGGTATTGTTAAATGGCAGCATATGAGTTAAGAACATTTGAAGCGAGAAATAGACAACGCAGTAACCAAATATGGATTCTATTTGATTAACACTTCCTTGTTTGCGTCGAGGCGACGTTGCGCTCTTGCGGACGGCCAGTGCAACACTGTCACTACTGTAAGCAAGGAAAGTTTCGTTTTTTTTTTACTTGGGTAAATGGATTAATTTATTTAGTAAATAACCATGCAATAAGCGGGATAACATCTTTCTCAGCGGTGATTATCAAGTGATGACAGGAGCCCTTCAGGTTGATATGCCACCTCCGCTCCGCGTCCGTGGCGTATAAACCTGCGGGCTCCTATCACTCGATGATATCCCTTACTTACTATCAAAAAACAGAGCTTAAACTAAAAAAAAGAAAAAAAAACAAGAAAAAAAGAACTCAGAATAAGACGTGTACGGATTGGTGTCCGGAGCTATCGTTGTACCTGGGGCTGGGGTGGGGGCGGTGCAGGGCTGAGAATCAGCTCTGATTGGACGACGGACATGGGCGGGGCCATAGCGGCCGACCTGTGGTACTCCGGGGTGGAGGTGACGGTGCTGTAGGCTGGAGGTCCCGACACACTCTGTCTCTGGAGCAGATGGAGGATCGCTTGGATGTCTGAGGTCATCTGAGACTCCAGTCTAGGAAAGGACATTTGTTTTTTTAAATGACAGTAGCCATACGTACAGGTGTGCCGTTTCAACTCTTTGGTGTTTACTGTTCTTTTCCTGAAAATGTCCTGCAAATACATTCTTTCCACAGGTTTCTTTCCCTGTTTTGCATTTCACATTTTTATGGAGAATGGAGCGTATTTTTTCTGAAACTCAAATGGCAAGGGACCACTCTATTCCCATTGAAAAGCATATCCACCTTCCTTCATAGGTAAATTTAAACATCAAAGTCAGAGAAGGTCATGTAAATAGCAAGAATAGCTGATCTACAAACTCAATGTTCCGCAAATCCCATCAAGGCCTGCCAACATACATTTTAGTCGACTAAATATAGGATTTGGTAAATCATATGTAAATCTTATGATATTTGGGTCAACTAAAACTACCAAAATTAAAACATTTCAAAGACTATGACTAAAACTAGATGAAAAAAATGTGCTGTCAAAAAAAAAACACTGACCCCCATCTGAAAAGAGTTTGTGCCAGGGTCGCCCCATAAGAAAGAGTTGTGTTTGCAACTTTCCAAAGTATTCAAAATGTGGCACAAATGTTATCAACGATAATCCCGTTGTAAAAAAGAAGTCATCCGGGGAAACTGTACCCTGCCGTGCCATTAGCATTCTCTATGCAGGCTGACCTTATTCTTCCACACCTGTGTGTGTATGATCACATAACCAAATTTCAGGGGTGGAAAAAGTACTCAATGTTTAGTACTAGTAAGACACCTGACAAACAAAATTACAATCAAGCGGCAAAGAACACAACACTGAAATACCATTACTTGTCGTTGGTCCATATATCTGATTGCATCCTTATTTTGCTGCTGGCTGAATGCAACAATAATGTCGTCGTTGTCGGGTGGAAAACGTGTATGTCCAAAACCGTTTGTTTTGCATTTTTTAATTTTAAAAATGATTCAAACTAGTGAAAACAGCCGATCTATAAGCACACTGTGCTTGTAGATCAGCTGTTTTCACTACTTTTGTGCGACAGCCTTGTATGATGAAGCAGGGCTTTACTTTGCGAAAGAACATACAAATTTGAAACTTGGAGATACGAGGTTTCCACCCGACAACGACGATATGCAGCTCCAATTTACTCCTAACTTAAAAGCGGTGTTGATGCTCATTTCAAACACTAGAGGGCGTATCAAACCATAGAACCTCAGAATTGCTGCAGGTTGACCAGTGGGTGTTATAAGCTGCCCAAGGGAAATAAGCAATTTTGTCCCTTAACGCAAATGTAATTTATTAGAGGTGACATTTACAGTGAATTATAATAGTAATTCTATAGCCCTGTCCAATGTAATGGCTTAAAGAGTAGGTTAATCTTGCAGGGAGAGATCAACATGCACACTCTCAATGTTTGCAGTGTGAGTTAATCTCATCAGAGAGAGGGAGAGATAGTCAGGGAATATCTTCAGAAATAGTGTCAAATCCTGGAATAAATTCCTTACCAAAAAATGTCTTCACCAATGGGTTTGTAAAGGCGTCTAGTAAGACATCTCACAAAGACTGAAATTCAGTTTCCCTTGGAGAATCCTTTACAGCTGATGAAAGTTGCAGTCCCATTAAATTAACTATACAGGATAAAACACACCAATATAAATATGCTGTAAGTAGCATGTGAGGGGTCAAACTAGGGGTTTCTCATGATTCTGAATCCATTGCAAGCATTTGTTTTCCATGAAAAACATTCCTTGGGGTAAAGGCGGCTCCCACAAAACTGTGAAAAGTGATGACCCATCACTAAACCATATTTTTGTGGGTCCGTTTTTAGCCCAAGGAATGTTTTTTGTGGAAAACAAATGCTTGCAATGGATTCAGAATCATGAAAAACCTCTAGTTTGGCCCCACTTATGCTACTTAAAACATATTTATTTTGGTGTTTTATCCCGTATAGTTAATTTAATGGGACCCCAACTTTCATCAGCTATCAAGGATTCTCCTAGGGAAACTGAATGTCAGTCTTTGTGAGATGTGTTACTAGACACCTTTACAAACACATTGGTGAAGACATCTTGTGGTAAGGAATTTATTCCAGGATTTGACACTATTTCTGAAGATATCCCCTGACTAAGAGAGAGAGGGAAAAGAAACTGCTTTCCACACACTTCTCTACTTTATAAACCAATGTTTTGGTTGAACGGGATCCTTCAAACAGGATGAAAAGGGTAATCTTTAAAGAATGTTTATTCTGCTCACTGTGCAGTGCGCACGCTGGCTGACTCACATCAAAGCGTGCGCTGTGCAATCGCAAGCATCTACGGCAGGTGTCGAAAATCCCTGGCAGCCGACGAACCTTGCCATGTCAGCAGCTCGTGTAACGCCAAAGAAAACAGAACGGTATAACGCCTGCGTTTCTCTCTCCTCCTCCACTGTCATTTCCAGCCAGGGACATCAAATATCTAATATTTAATCAAGCAAATTGAAAACTGTTCAGGGTGTTCATAAAAGCCTGATTAGACGATAAAATTTGAATTAGACTTAGACTATATTATTTTTCTTACTACCGGTGTAAAAGCACATAACAGCTGTTTTATATATATTCTTTGGGTGCACCTGTTTCTGTCTCTCAAATCAATGCAGCCAATTTGCCTGAATAATGGAGAGGGAGGGCTGGGAGGCGGGAAAGGGGGGAGAAAAAACAAAACGTAAAGTCGGTAAATTGAAGAGACAGAATGAAGCGGGCGGGAGAGGGCATACGGCGGTCGATAAAGACATCCAGAAGTAAAGTGCCGTTTGGTGCATTTTAACGAAGTATAGCACCCCAAAACTCGCCATCCGCGCGTGACATTTCTCTGTTGGCTCTCTCTCTCTCTCTCTCTCGGATCCCACCGCTATCCCAGCACTGGGGCCGTGTGACGTCAGGAGCCTCTGGGATGTGTGTGAGAGAGTGCGTCTCGTGGGCACATGCTATTTATAGCCAATGCCTGCCTTGTCTGTCTGTCTGTCTGTCTGTCTGTCTGTCTGTCTGTCCTTCTGTCTGTCTGTCGCCTCCGCATCTGCACCAGAGTCCAGGGACATGCTGGGCCCCTGATCCAGCCTGGGAAAAAGAGTTGGAGAGGCCCTCATTGTGCGCTATAGAGAGAGATCTCTCTCTATAGCACGGCTGCTACTCAAAGATTTGCCATTTCAGATCATGACAAGTGACAAGCCAGTGGGCCAATTACATGAGTTATATTTCATCGTTGTCGGGTGGAAACCTTGTATGTCCAAAACTGTTTGTTTTATATTTATCATTTTAAAAATGATTTAAACTAGTGAAAACAGCTGATCTACAAGCACACAACGCCTCGCACCGCGAGGCGTTGTGTGCTTGTAGATCTGCTGTTTTCACTACTTTTGTGCGACGGATGAAGCAGGGCTTTGCTTTGCGAAAAAATCTACAAATTTGAAACTTGGAGACCATTTACTTTGATGGCCACCCAGCCCTCAAAATGGAACGAAGGCAGACATTTTATTTTTATTTTTTTCCTAATGGCCGGCCTGGATTGGCCGGGAATGAACCGGCCGTTTGGGAGTTGTCCCGCTTTTCCCAATGGCCAGCACGTCCCTGCCAGAGTCACAGCCGCTCCCCTCCTGCTCTGTGCCTGCCTCGCGAAAAAACCTGAAGGTTTACCACGCAACTTTTAATTTGCAATGATCTACTATATCGTTTGCAAAAGCAAAATATCGTACCGTTTTGGCTTTGTATCGTATCGTTATAAAGTGCGGTAATCGGTATCGAATCGTTTTGCAAATAATTGATTGTAAAGAAACTTGTGCCTTGTATTTAGCGATTCTAAGGGGGAAAATGAAAAAAGAGGGGTCTAGTAATTACCTTTCCATTCCATATAGCTACTCTTGGTCTATCGATACATTTGTGTAATTTCTATGTTCATGTCAAGGTGGGTTTGTCCATACGTGTTGAAATATAATGTCCATGTATTTGCTAGATAATCACAGCGTTTACTTCCATAATAACAGATTTTTTTACACTAAGTGAAAAAGTTTGAGCACCACTGACCCAAGTTTTTAAGAAAACTGTATGGATTTAGAAGAGATTAAATAGAATGGGCCACAGGCCTAAAGGGGTTAAACCATTTAGGCCTAGAATTATTGAATGCTTTAACCAGTGAAAAATAGCAGATATACAAGCTCACAGTGCTGCGCTGCGAGCTTGTAGATCTACTATTTTTGAAAAAGTCATGAAAATGTGTGCAAATCTTTGAATAGACTAGCTGAACAGACTAGCTGAGCTCCGGTTAAGTGAAAAGGACCTTTTCTTTGACGATGGCTGGCCAGATTGCTGACATAGAAACATAGGGTTTTTCAAAAAATCTTAGAAGGATTCAAAAGACACTTATAGAATCGGGTCAAAATTCTAATTTTCACGATTTTTCAAAAATAGCAGATCTACAAGCAGCGCGGCACTCGGTGCCGCGTTGTGAGCTTGTATATCTGCTAATTTTCAATAGTTAAAGCATAAAATAATGATGCACAATAATGTGTACCCGTTCTAAATGGGTAAAATCGATTTTTCGATTTAGTTACTATATCGTTACACCCCTACCAGCTAGTGTATCCCCTCCCTTCTGAGCCACGGAATGCTCGCACTCGGTCAGGGTTACGTAATTGGTAACACCTGTGAAGGAAGCGAGAAGAGACCCAACTTCTCTCCTATCCAAAATGGCTGCTGTGTGCATAATAATAATAGCCAAGGGTCTTCAACAGGGCGTCCGGGACCCCTAGGGGGTCCTCAGAGTTACTACAAGGGGTCCTGCAAATCCTTTCTCCTTTTTATATTAACCACTTGAATCCTATAGCATCCATATCCTGAGAACTTTAGCCAAAAATAGCAGATCTACAAGCTCACAACGCCTCGCGCTGCGCGAGGCGTTGTGAGCTTGTAGATTGGCTACTTTAAGCAAAGACGTTTGGCGTAGAGGGGAATAAGAGCAGACTAAGTACAGAGTGAAATGTCAAGTTAGTTAAGTATTGGTGTTTCAAATGGTTAGATACATATCTGAAAACATGAATCCAAAATACAATGATGATTGTGCTGTCAAACAATGAAACTACAGTATGGAATCTATGAAAAAGTTGTGGGGGTCCCTGCTTCATCTCTTTCTCAACCAAGGGGTCCTTGGCCTGAAAACGTCGAAGACCCCTGGCCTGTAGGGGTTCATGTGGTTAATCGTTGTTACTACATGTTGCCCATGTGGGTGGGTGGGTGCACCACCACGCTGACCTGTTGAGGTGCTCTTGTAACAGGTCTAACCGCTGCTCCACCTCTCCGTAGGTGACGTCAGTGTCACTGTCGTCCTCCCCAGCCGCGGCCTCCGGACACCGGGCCGTGCCCTCCGCAGTCTCCTTTGGTCTCTCACACGGCCACTCCTTAGCATGGAGGTCTGCGCGAGCGCGCGCGCGCACACACACACACACGCACACGCACACGCGCACACGCACACACACACACACACACACACACACACACACACACACACACACACACGTATTATACATTATGTAATGTGCCATTACAGTTGCACAATTCAGAAGAGTTCACAATGTCATACTCCAGCGCTATTATTACACACCAGTGTATTTAACATTATACAAGAGGCGTTCCGACGAAGCAATCTGATTGGCTGAAATAGCCACCTACCCGTGCGAATAAAGAGCATGACCGCACACCGTGCTTCAAACGAGCATTACCGCATACCTAATCAAAATGTAGTCCTTGTTGCTTCTTTTCACCTGAAGTATTTTAAAAAGTATAAATATAAGTATTTTGTTGTTTTATTACTAGAGGTACTTCTGCAGTCTACTGGCATTCAAAGTTTGGCGCTGATCAGTCCAGCTGTTAGAGAGATAAGCTACGCACGCACGCGTGCGACCCTCTCAAAGATGTTTAGCCTTTTGCAGAGCCATGCCGTAAAAGAAAGAGAATCTCCTTTAATACTTTAATGAGGCCACTGGAGAGGTATACTTCCTTCTGAATCACAACGCAACAATCCTAATTGTGATTTAGAATCGGAAGCATTCATCCAACATTTTTTCCCATGTCAATCAATTGTTTATTTCTTGGCTTCCGTGGAGGTGACATTTCCAAAGCGTTGGTTGTCCTGCCACGCTGATTATAGGAATCAATACCATTCGGTGCTGCACTCTGACAGAAATCCAATTACTGTAGCCAGAGCTTAATTAGAGGATATTGCCACCAAAAAAAAAACACTTCTCCTCTCAGGATTATACAGTCCATTATGTGCTGAGGAGTACAGTGTACTGTCACCTCATTGGCATGAGGTGACAGTACATTTCAATCTGAGGATTGATTAACTATTTAAACTTTTTCTGTTGCTTTTGTGTTGCTGCCCACCCATCTAACGCACGCACGCACACACGCACACACACACACACACACACACACACACACACACACACACACACACACACACACACACACACACACACACACACACACACACACACACAGGTTTGAGAACCCCTGGTATAGAGCATTAACAAATTCATCCACCAAGGGCATTGACAACTCATTCTTATGACTTCCTATCTAGCCAAGCATTATAAACTATATATTTTTTAAAGAAATAAAAATAAGCGAATATTCGACTTCGGTGAACAACGCCGAATAGTGACTTTGATATTCGAATATTCAAATATTTGGTGAATGCCCTAACGCACGGTAGACAAAGTGTTCCTCCCCCGAATTTTTTTTCCTGTTATTTGGTCATGGCTGGTGATCACAAGGGGTGACCCCTGGTTGCTGAATCTAATCCTCTTAAGTTTGATTAGCCGGCAGGTTCTAGGTTTCACTATAATGACACATAATCCTTGTTTGAATTTTTGTTAATACTGTAAGTGTGACGTTCCACTGCCGGGGCTTTGGATTTTCCTGAATTAATGTGAGGAGAAAAAACAAAACAAAAAAAAATAATCATGTGGATCTCAGGATCCATATGGGAATGACTTGTCTCCAATGTGGATCTGGGATTTAATTAGTCTGGGATAACTTCACTTTTCGGGGTTGTAACCGGTCTGGAGCGGAAACCACAACACGTCATGTTGTAGTACTCAAAGGACTACAATTTGCCGGAAGGACATACTTTTAGGGCCTACCTAATAAACTCCTTGATGCGGACTAGTTTTGCTTTTGAAAAATTATTTTGGTATATGCATCTTTTAGTCCAACTGTTAGCGACTGGCAAGACCACACTAGGCTACTCGAGCATTTTAATAGGGATTGGGGAAAAAAACGGAGGGAACCAAATCTAAGCGACGCCGCTTCTTCTAGTGGTTTCCGCGCTTTAGGCGGAAACCAAACGGCCTGTTGTGAACGAACACCCCTGGTAGGCGAGGTTAGATTTAATGTGGCCAATATGACGGCAGTAATTTATGATTTATCTATGACATATGACTCCAAATTTGGGCAAGTTAAATATCCGCTGTCTGTCTGTCTGTCTGTCTGTCTGTCTGTCTGTCTGTCTGTCTGTCTGTCTGTCTGTCTGTCTGTCCGTTTGCGAGTGAGTCTGTAATCTGTTTGATTGGTTGAGTGAATACTTTATAGTGTGCAAAGAAAAAGGCACAGGAAAAGTACAGTTTAATACAAGGTCTGCTAAGAGGATTTAGACCACACAAATGTTTCCATTGGGGTCCTTTGTACTCAATTCATTGATTATTTAATGACATAAATTAAGAGCAAACAAATCAGCAAACAGATGGGGTGTTGGAGAGAGTGTGGGGAGGCAGGGGTGTTTCACCAAATTGGGTGCAAGGATTCACTGCGTTATTTTGTGCTTTAACTATTGAAAAATAGCAGATATACAAACTCAAAGCGCGGCACCGATGGTACCACCAATGGATTGTAAAGTTCTATACTTGGGTAATTTGGCAGAATGGAAGGTACATGAAAATGATGGGTATTTGGTGAAAATATTATTGGCAGCGGGGAAAAAAGCAATTACAGCCTCCTACACGGGATCAATGGGTGGAGTTGGTGGAGGAAATATTTGTTATTGAGTTTACACAGGAGGAACAATTTGAGGATAAATGGGTTAAATGGACAACACATTAGGACTCTAACAGAGGCAGTGGGGTTGGGAAAGACACGTGAAACAACGGGAGAGCCTGAGTCGAGTACCACATGAGATCAGAATTTTAAAAGGATTCCTGGCTAATACGACAAATGTGCCTTAATACATAATAATTGTCTTCTATAACTACAATGTAAAATTAAAAACACCTCAATTATTTTATTTCTTCTAGAAATACATCTGAAATATTGATGTGATGCTCATATTAACCATAGGAAGTATTACGTTTTGTTTTATTTGCACATGCATGCCATAAATTCCATAGGGATAGCTCACACATGACATTTATGACATTATCAACTTGCGACAGGCATTTCCCCTATTGAGTGAAAGATTAGCTATTTCTAGAAGAAATAAATATTTAAGGTGTTTTTAATTTTACATTGTAGATATAGAGGACAATTATAATGTATTAAGGCATATTTGTCGTATCAGCCAGGGATCCCTTGTCTATTTTATTGTTTGTATGTTATGTGAAACTTAATCATCATAAATAGCTAAAGAATATGTATAGTAAAGAGTTGGGGGGGGGGGGACTTTTACTTTTTACTGGGGCTCGTTTTGAATTACAGCCACTTGTAAGTGCTCTTTTAGAGCGGTTTTGAAGGAGAGTAGGGTTTTGCACTGCTTTAAGAAAGCTGGTAGGGCGTTCCACATTTTTGTGGCACAGCAGGAGAACGAAATGAGCCAAATCCCATGATTGTCATATCACACCCCAAATTAAAAGTAAACAAACTAAAACACAACAAATGTGCTGGAGAAAATGTGGCCATTACGAACCCAATCATACGCACATATTCTGGGACTGTAAGAAGGTCCGGCCTTTCTGGGATGTCATACACTCGGTTATTTGTGAGGTATTGGGATATGAAATTCCTAATTCGTGCCTAGTATTATACATGGGTCTCTTAGAGGAGTCTGTACAAGCAGGGGACAAAATATCTAATTAAGATTTTATTGATCGCTGCTAAAAAAGCAATTACTAAGAACTGGCTCAAGGACATCACTCCGGACTATAAACAGTGGAGGACAATTATGGACAATATACAGGACATGGAGCAGTTAACATTCAAACTGAAGATAAAAGAAGAACTTTTTAATAAAAGATGGGAAAAATGGTTGATGTATAGATTCGCCAAATTAATTTGGGGGGTCCCCAGATGATTAACTTAATGTGCAACATGTTTTCTCACTCAATAGTAAACAAACCAACATACAGTTTAAGTGTATAGAGGCTATCTGCACATATCTAAAGCGACAATTTAATACCTCTAAAATTAAACATTGGCCAAATTGTCAAATATTAGCGGCAGAAATTGTGAAAATAGCAGATCTACATGCTCACAACGCCTCGCAACGCATTATACAAAATGTAATGCCTAAACTCTTAGTGCTCGTCAGGGTGGTGGTGTGGGGGGGCACCCCAGTTAAAATATGATTATTTTGGGGGTCGCGGCCTGAAAAAGGTTGAGAACCACTGGTTTACAGGAATCTTAGCATTTGTATAGGTGTGAGTTTACAGGGATCTTACCAGCTGTATGGGTGAAGATTTGTTTGAAATCTCAAACTTTGATTTGTTCTGACTGGTTGGCTGCATGTGTTCAGCAGCCAGCGACGCATGTTTTGATGTGTTGGGGTCTAAAAATAGATTCGGTGTAGCGTGTCTCGGAAGGATTAACAAAACAAAAACAATGTTAAAAGATAAAATTGCCTTCGGAGAGAGATGTCGCCTGTCTGTTATCTGAGTCAAAGATAACTCTCCTTTTATAACTAAATACAAGTGGTGGAAAAAGTGCTTATATTTGTTACTTAAAGACCCAGTGAAATGAAAAATATGTTTTTCACACTTTTAGAGCTTATCCGTGGTAATCATATGGGCGACTAGATGCCAAAAAATAGAAAATAAACACCTTTTTTGTATTTTTATATCAAAGGTCCCTAAATAGGCCATTCTTAATTATTTCCTGTGAACAGAAACGTGCTGCGTGATGACATTAGTCTCGCGTGGCCAGACTGTTGCCTCCGCGAATGCTCCCGGCATACAGTCTGGGGCACGGAAAAAGAAACGATGAGTGCGAGATAAAGAGGATGTGACGCAACCGCTCCCTTGGTGCAGTAGCAATAACAAGTCCTACTGGAAGTGTTACGTCTCCTTTCAATATTTTTCGGGGCGTTATTTTGTCTTTCTCTGGTGTTGTTGGTGTTACTTCCATGATGTTTTCAATTGTTTTCTTAAACTATACACGCATAACAAGAATATGCTGCTCAAATGACTCTGTCTGTGCGAGTGTGCTTCTGTTATGTTTCCAGTGGGACTACAGTTCCACCTACTTCCTTGCAGCAGTGGCTACTTCCGATACTCGCCGTTCGGGAGCTGCCGTTCCAGACTCTATATAGTATTCGGAGATTGTGGAATAGTTGTCTGGCTACGCGAGACTATGATGACAGGTCCGCTTGCATATAAATGAACCTTTGATTACATTCACCTGTTTGTTTCCCATTGCTGGCATTCCTCCAAACACAGCTGTTTTTAATTATAGAGCTACTCCGTTTTGAATCTCATTCAAGATGACCTCCAAACAATGTATTACTCATTGTAAAATTAATGAGCACAATAAAATATGTATCTGTAAACATTATACTGTAGGTTAGAATAATAAGCAACTTGGTAACAAATATTCTGTACAAGAGGCAGCCTGGTCGTGTCTCTTTGCCTTGCTACTGAGGGCTACAAACAAAACATTAAATAACTTACCCAAAATAGCAATTTCACTGGGTCTTTAAGTAAAAGTATCAGTACTGCAATGCCGAAATACTCTGTTACACTCTGTGGAAATAGTCGAATAAAGTACAAATACACCAAAATTGTACAACTCACTACCAATGACGATATATGACAGATTGATTTATCTTTTCTTTTCTTTTTACTGAATAGATGCTTGGTCTACCTACGCTTTTTACTTACTATTTAGCTTACTATTTATATGCATTCGATGTATTGATGTTGATGTATTGATGTATTACCTTGCTTGTTGTAAATCGCTCTGGATTAAGAGCGTCTGCTAAATGCCTAAATTGTTAAACGTAAAAAGACCCATATCCAAAGGAAAGGGGGAAAGGGTTGGGGGTGGGGGGGAACATGCAACATTTTGGGTGCGCTTTGTGCACGTCACGTCAGCGTGTGTCATCTACACGCACGATCTACATGTGCATGATATTCCATGACTACTTTTAAAAGGTGAAATAGCTGGTATTTGGGCAGTAGATTGGTTAAATAATTCCGGTAGTAAATGAGTTACGTACAGTACTTAACACTTTTGGTGCCAACCCCCGATTTTCCTGAGTTTGTATATAGCTGTGCCAAGCCCGAGATTCCCGAGTTGTCCGTTTTTTGCTCTCCCTACTCTCCTTACTTCCAACTTCCGGTTTCGGCATAATCGCGATCGCGAAATGCATGTTTGACTCCCAGAACAGCCCATGGCAGCTCCCATGGCAGCCATTTATTTTTACATTTGAAGAAAACACTATAGCCTCTATCTTTTGAATGCCTGAACGGATTTCCAAGCAGATTTTTTTGTTTGAAAGCTGTGAATGGCGTGCATTGTCCGTGCATTATCCATGCATGACCCGTGCACATCGTGCACATTAAAAGGTAAGAATTCTGGCAATTCTGGCAATTTAAGACATTGAAGATTTTAATGCTTGGCACCAAGCAGGTTAAGTAAATGTACTTAGTTACTTTACACCACAGCTAAATACATGAATCAAAGACACAGGGCAGGGACATGCTGGGCCCCTGATTCAGCCCGGGAAAAAGAGTTGGAGAGGCCCTCATTGTGCGCTATAGAGAGAGATCTCTCTCTCTCTATAGCGCTGCTGCTACTCAAAGATTTGCCATTTCAGATCATGACAAGTGACAAGCCAGTGGGCCAATTACATGAGTTATATTTCGTCGTTGTCGGGTGGAAACCTTGTCCAAAACCGTTTGTTTTGTATTCATCATTTTAAAAATGATTTAAACTAGTGAAAACAGACGATCTACAAGCACACAACGCCTCGCACCGAGGCGTTGTGTGCTTGTAGATCTGCTGTTTTCACTACTTTTGTGCGACGGCCTTGTATGATGAAGCAAATTACAAATTTGAAACTTGGAGACACAAGGTTTCTGCCCGACAGTGACGATTTACTTTGTTGGCCGCCCAGCCCCCAAAATGGAACGAAGGACGACATTTTATCTTTATTTTTTTCCTAATAGTCGGCCGGGAATGAACCGGCCATTCGGGAGTTGTCCCGCTTTTCCCAATGACCAGCACGTCCCTGACACAGGGGATCGGGAACACGGAACGCGTGAGCGCCGGACCCTCCCATCTCGTCTCACCTCTCGGCGCTCTGTCTCCACCCTGAGTGTCCTGGGCGCCGCTCAGCCCGAGGCCCGTGGCGTGGTCCTTCACCGCCGGGTAGCCCAGCACGCCTGAACACAGCGGCCGCTGCTCCTCCTCCTCTACCCTCCCTTCATCCTCCTCCTCCTCCTCCTCCTCCTCCTCGTCTCCCTCCTCCCCGCCGTCCTCCGGCGAGACTCGTTCCCTCCGGGCCTTGGACGCGGCGGAGGCCGTCTGGGAGCCGCTGGCGTAGCGCTGGCGCTCCCGCCTGGCGTTGCAGTACGTCGACGGTGTTTCCTTGCTGTGCCCACCTGCAGGGGCGTCACAAAGGGGGGTGGGGGGAGTGGCACTGAGTTACTAGGGCCCAAGTTGGGGGGGGGCCTTAACTATTTTATACTTTAGCTATTGAAAAAATAGCAGATCTATAAGCTCACAGCGAGATCTGCTAATTTTGAAAAGTTGTGAAAATGTGTGCAAATCGTTGAATATATGAATTTTTTAAGCGAACATTTGTAACTCAAATTTTGCTTCTGCGGGGTCCCTGGAACTAAATATTTTGAGATGGGGGTCTGTAGCCAAATACCTATCATTTTGGAGGTCCTTCACATGAAACGGTTTGAGCACCACTGACATGGAAAAACCTTGGAAGAATTTGAAATATTCAAAGACTTTCACACATTTTCAAGTTTTTTTCAAAAATAGCAGATCTACAAGCTTGCAGCCCGGCAATTTGGCTGCGACACACCTGCCCACCTGTGGAGGGGAAACAAACTGGATCAGAGTGTGTGTGTGTGGTGGTGGTGGTGGTGGGGGGGGGGGGGGGGGGGATAATTCCCTTGGGTTAGGAGTGAAGCCTGCAAGGTTGAGCAGTGTCAGGGAAATCAGTTTTAATTGGGGTTAGATGTTAAACTAAACAACGGTCTGGCCTGCTATTAAAATTTGAAATTTGTCTTCTCATACAGCTGGTAATCGATGTCCACCTGTGTGTACACATCTGATTGAATCAAGACTACGTCAATATGCCGTGCACTCGGCTCCCTGGAAGCCTTGCATCATTGATTGGAAGCAGACACATGCAGAACCTGACGGGTTGTGGTAACAGTCTGGAAATAGCCACTGTACTGTGAAAAGGATTGTTAAGCAAGGACTGACTGTCTTCACTGCCGTTAATACTGGGGAAATGGTGATGCTGTATTTGGATGGTCTGTAACCATGGTGACCATTTAGATTTGCCTGAGTCGATGCCAAAGTGGCCAAGTTTGCTGCTGTGCTGAGGCTCTGTCTCCAAGTCCCAGAACTCTGAGCTGTTGGAACTGAAATTACAACTGTTCCCACGGTGCGCTGAAGCTATTGCTCAAAGTGACTCTGTCATTTGTAAAGCTGCCTCACGGTCGGACGGGTGGCAAAGAGGCTGCTAGGCTTCTCTGTAAGTGTAAAGGATTCAAAATCATCACGCATTCGTTTGACCTGTGACCCATGACACCACTGTAGCATTGAACCGTGGCATTGTGTCCTGAATTATTGAACGTTTGGGGACACAATCGGACATTCGTGATCAAGTCCAAAAATGGCTGCATCCCAAAGGCTAGAATAGTGTTCTTTTTTGAATGTCGGCCGTTTAAAGAATTTTCCCAAATGGCCAAATGCTAGAATGCACAAAATCCGTTCCAACAAGACTTCTTGATAGTTATTTATTTTATTAATTATTAATACTGTGTCTCTGTGGCCTAGGGATTCCCATAATGCAATGTGTGCCTACTACATACGTTTAGACATGGCTGTGTGCAGTGAGTTGGTTTATAAAATCAAATGATTATTTAATTAACCACTTTAACCACTTACTGTATACTGTATACTTAGTTGACCAAGGTCTCCCAGGCCCAGAGCTAGATTTTAAAATAGCAAATCCACAAGCTCTGTTTTGCTGTTGCTTTCCTTATCCTGTTCGCTATGGAAAGTGGTCCAGCTGCCAGCATAGAACACGTCAATTACAGATGTGACATGTTGTGAACTTGTAGATCTGCTTATTTTCTGTGAATGTCCGCCTACTATGAGATGCCAAGAATAGGGACATGCTAGGGTTCATGGGGTTAATTAAACAAACTGTAGCTGTTCCATTTTAGCGTTAGGCATCAATGATGTAGAAAGTAGAACCTGCCAGGGAGGTTGTCAGATTGCCAGATAGCATAAAGTGTTGACGTTCTCTTTTCTGCTGGTTTTCTTTTCTTGCAATATCTTTGTAAACTGTCCCAAATGACATGTTCTGTGAAGCTCTCTCAGCTAGCAGCACTTGTTAGAATGCATAATTAGTACTCTTCATTGAGACATTAGAGTTTGAGACACAGCACACATTTCTAGTTTGAATCCAAAGCAAAAGTACTTTGTGGCAAAATGAAAGACTTTCTTATAGACATGTTTTGGGTTTTGTATCGGCTAATGAGGGCTAAATGTGTGAGAATCCTGAGATGTCTCATAACTGGGAGTTTTCTTTATGGGTGATCACCTCAACACGGAGACATGCCGTACGTTCATCTTTTAACTAGACTTGCTCATTATTCAGCATCTGTGAAATACAAAGGATCCCCTCTGTAAAAGCATTATGATTTTGTTAACCAAGGACGTCCTTACAAAATGCTTTATTCAAAGTAACATTTGTTACCACATGAAGGTTTTATCTGATGGTACCATAATATGGTATTTAATATTTCACTGTACACACAACGAAAGGTTCGGTGGTCGGAGACAGTATCCCTTAAGACAGGGGTCTTCAACAGGGGGTCCGCGACCCCTAGGGGGTCCGCGGAGGTACTGCAGTGGGTCCGCGAAATTATTGCTTAAAAAAAAGATTTCAATTTATTTTTCACACATTGATGTTAAAAAATAAATCATAGGGCAATGATCTCTCTTATTTAATGGAGGAACCAGGTGTGGGGTAGCTGCATTTCCTCTGCAGTCATTTGTCCGGCCTTACGGCATAGGACTCTGGGTGTAAATAGTGTAAATAGTATATGTGCTCTTTGTATAATAATTATTTAATACTCTTATGTGTCGTGTTAGTGTCAGGTTTTTTTTTTTTTTTTTTCTGTATGTTTTTGCTTGTTTCGTCTGTATGTAGCATATTATTGTCCTGTATATGTTGTTTTGTATGTCTCTTTAAAAAAATGAAAAACAAAAATAAACATATTGTTTAAAAAAAAAAGAAAAAATCATGATTCTATCCATTTTGAATAGCTTGAATACATGATTACTATGCAATTGACAGATTGTTGATATTATTGACATTGGTTCTCAGTTAATAAGTAGTATGTTTAGAAATGGTAGTGGTACGGCCCACCCTGCTCGCTGTACATGTTTAAAATACAAAATATGTTGTAGCCCCGACCCCCCCACCCTACGAGGTGGTAGGGGGTCCCTGCTCCATCTCCCCATCAGTTTGGGGGTCCCCGGCCTGAAAACGTTGAAGACCCCTGCCTTAAGACGTAGGCTCTATGACCTCTATGTCCTCCCAGTGGGGGCTCCTCACTGGCAGGTGAGCCAGTAGGATACAACAGCAGTGACAACAACAGAAATATATGTGTTGGGAGGAATTCATTATTTGCATAAAGACAAAATTGGGGAGAATAAGAGGTAAAAAGCAAAAACATTTTACCCTTTCACATATTTTCTCAAAATGGCTCAAACAGCCTATCTGCAAGCTCACCACAACTCACGTCACAAACCGCCGACTTGAAAACAGGTACAGGGTACAATTTTGCGCCCAAATGTGACTTTTATACAAAAGCTGGAGAACGGAGTCCACTGCACCACCGAGAGCGGTCTTTGCTCCAGTGAGTAGCGAAAGTGTTATTAACTCATCCAGTGCCTTTCGCGTGATGTCACGCAATAAGTACTAGAGTACGTATAGTGCCGAATGCGCGATGTCGCGCGAAAAGTAATATATTACTGTAACGGCGAGTAAAAATACCTAGTACAATGGCCGACGCTCCGGAGACGAAATCCGCGCTGATTTGTCATCATCACGGCTCCACGAGCACACAATAGTCATCCCATAACATTGAGGTGGACGGCCGATCTCATCTTTAATGTCCATTATCTCAAAACAACACTTTAGAAGCGAAGATGGAGGCAGATGCTCGCTTATAAAACACATGTATAAACGCTCCTATGCAATCCAGCATGGCACCACGTAAACAATGATCGCTTCCGTCGCAGGATCCGATGACGTCAGACCGGAAGTACTTCCGGTCTAGACTTCTGGCCTTCAAAATAAGACAATGGCCGTTAATGGGGCCGGGAGGGGGCACTCTGGACCCCCTAATCCGTTAATGTCCTGGGCTCTGGATGAGTTAAGATGTGGTCACTAAAGTACAGACAGCGAGAAATTATCTGCAGGCTGTAAACATTGTCTTTTGACAGGGCGTTAGTGAGGCACAGCCATAACGTACTGTACCAGAGCTAGAAGGTTTTGTAACATTGTTAAGTCTAGTAAGACACTTGTCCCACCCTGACCTGTGGAGAGTCTCCCGTTGTAGGACACGTGTCTTCTACACCTGCTGTCCTCCATGTCAGAATCACTGGCTAGTGGTTGGGTTGTCTGTGAACAGTAACAAAAAACACAAAAGTGTATACAGATTGAGGCACACACACACAAACACACAATTGCGTACATGCTCCAACACAGACCCACATCAATAGAGATGCAGGTACACATATCGTTGATGTTGGTCACGTCTTAAAAAAAAAAAAGAACCAAGGTCCTTTTATTGATTGATTGATTGATTGATTGATTGATTGATTGATTGATTGAAGACTTTATTAGAAGTTTGCATAGGAAAAGGTACAGTTTCATGACGGTACAGTTCACTGGTACAAGGTCTACTAAAAGGAGATCCATGAAAAGACTAAGCTTATTTCCACAGGAAACCATTAAAGTATCTCATATAACATTGAATGACAGACAAATAGAACACAGTACTATGCAGTAGATATGTAAAGAAAAAACAAAAAAGAAAACAGTAAGTCTAAACAAACAGTAAGTATATACAAAGAAGGGGCAGGGTAGGGTTGGGCTATATACCTTGTTGTATGCCAGTGTCACACAAAAGTGGTTAAAATAGCAGATCTACAAGCCATTTTTGTAACATTTTGACAAGAGCGTGCGAGTGTGCACAAACACGCATGCATTGACAATACCGCCTACACACATACACACAACCTTGTTAGAATAGAAGATTTAAACTGACAGCCCTGCATATTCACTTTCTGTATGAATGTGAGCCAATTAATGCCTTGTGAAGATTGCCTCTCTTGTCTAAGGTGTGTTCACAATCTTAAAGAGGTGGTGCCATAGTTTTGTACTTTTTCTGGTTTTCATGTGTCTAGGAGGTTGACAGTACTTCATTAGACCCCCTGGTGTGGTTGTTATGAGAAATTATGCATTCTCTTTTTATTTGGGTTTTTAGCAGGAGGATGCCACCTGCTGGGTCAGACGTGCCGTTCCAAAAACACCCATACTTATTACATCATAGAATCAAACACTCCCCTAATTACCATTCACCCAACACACGTGGGTGTAGCTAACTTCAGCTGGGTCACCACCCACCATGACAACCACGCATACCAATGAACTGGTGGGTGTGGCCACATAAAAACATAATTTTAACTCTTTCTGTACACTTTTTTGGAAAAATTCTTCCTCCTAGTATAATCATAATAGTAGATAATCATGTTTTATAGAGGGGAAAATCATGGCACCTGCACTTTAAGTGAGAGGCAGTCATTGCCCAGGTCTCTCTTGTAAAAGAGAAGTTTGATCTTGATGGGGGTAAAGTAAAGGTGAAATAAATTAATAAATTCAACAGTGGTGGAAAAGGTACTCACATTTTTTACTTAAGTAAAACTATCAATACAGCAATATAGAGATACTATAATTACAAGTAAAAGTCTGGAATTCAAAATGTATTCGAGTGACAAGTACAGAAGTATCGGTATCAAAATCTACTTAAAGTACCAAAAGTAAAAGTACTCATTATGCGAATGTCCCATTTCAAGTTTTCAAGTGTCTAAAAATCTTTTGAAAATAGCAGAAAGTAAATACCGATGCAATGCAACACATTGTGAGCTTGTAGATCGTCTATTTTCAAATGGCAAAAATGTATAGTTGAAGTGGTTACTGTATATTTTGTTAGGGCTGAGGGAGCTTGAGCATGACCCCTTTTGGGGTAATAATCAAAATCTAGAAAGTAACTAGTAACTAAAGTTTTCAAATGAAAGTTGTGGAGTGAAAGTACATTTTTTAGATCTGAGATGTAGTGGAGTAGAAGTAGTACTGGAAATTGGAAACACTGAAGTAAAATACAAATACCTCAAAATTAGTAGAGTAGAGTACTTGAGTAAATGTACTTAGTTACTTTACACCACCAAAATTCAAGTGCAGTTGCTGATGTTAACCCCCAACCCTCAGGAAATGGCTACCTTGGTATTGTAATCGCGGAGGTCGAAGGTCAGCTCCAGGTTATTGAAGAAGTGGTCGGCGAACTCGGGGTACATGTCCAGCACTTCTAAGACCTCCTCCCTCTGGATGGTGTGCAGGTCGCAGTAGCTCAGGGCGCGCACGTCCGAGTTTGACTTCCCCGGCCTGCTGTACATGTGGATCATCTCACCGAAGATGTCGTTCTTGCCTGAGGGATATCGGAGGAAGGAATCGTGTGGTTACAAGACTGGGACGTGCAGAAAATGTTAGAGAGGCAGGGGCTGAAATCGTCTAAAAGGCCCTTTTGGTGAAAATATTGAAAACAGCAGACCTCCACGCTCACAGCGTGTCACGCTGCTACGCGTTGTGAGCTTGGAGGTCGGCTATTTTCAGTACTTGATACCACACAAAGGTAAGCATAAAAAAGAGTTCTACACAGAGAGGGCAATTCTTTCAACATAAGATGATGCATTCAAGTTCAGGAGAGCAATTCTCTTGAATGCTGCATTCATGTATGGCATGAAAAGAGGGCATTTGCAATTCTTTTCAACATAGTGAAAACTGCATTCATGGTCTGGAGAGGATAAAAGGGCAGGAGCTCAAGCCCCCTTTCATGTCTATGTGTGCACGTGCCTGTTACAAGATATGTTTACAGGAGTATTTCACTGGCTACTGGCTACCTGAGCACTGAGCAAAAGTCTGCTGGGTGAAGCAGTGAAAGCAATTGCCCTCCCCTGAGCCCATATCAAGAGTTCAAAACTTTTAAACCCTGTTCGAGTGGATCAGATTTGGATTTTACATACACTACTTCAAACCTGTGATCATAGAATTATCCCAGCAAACATTTTTCTTGTCAATAAGAAGTTTGAGCAATATCTATATAAATGTGATCCAAGCCTCAAGTGGCGTTTCCATAAAGCCTCTTAATGCGCATTAAGGCTTATTCGCTTAAATCTTTTTATGGAAACACTTCAAAATTAGAATAAACTTTTGTTATCCGCAAAAACTTTTATCCGCTTGGAGGAGGTGGATTTTGAGGCTTTATCGAATAAACTAAATGTGCATTTGTGAATGGAAACGGTCTGACAATAAATGCGAATAAATTATGACGTTCTGGGTCCATATCGTCGTCCATCTTAACACTTTACCCTGCCGCTTAACGTCCATTGTATAGCGTTAGCCCACAAAACAAACCGGTTGTTTGTTACACACGGAGTGACACGGACCATGTGTAAATTCCTCCCGTTTTCACCTCCCGGAGTCAAGCCATCCGTGGCTAACCCTTCCTCATCACACTGTGTTGCGTGCCAAAATGTCCGAGCAGCTCGTATCCGCGTCTCCGCGCCGCGTTGTGAGCTTGAAGATCGGCCACCTTCCAGAGGACGCTGAAACTTGCAGGACGAGCGGGCCTCCTGATAGTTTACAAATAACTTATAGTAGCGCTCTGGGGTGGGGATTGGCTGAGGGGTGTGGGGAGGGTTTCTTGGGGGTTATTCTGAGTGCATTGTTGTTGTGTTTTTTCTTTTTTGTCTTTATTCTCTTAAAATGTTATCATTGTCCTGACACTATGCTTTATATTTAATGTAAAATTAATAAAAAAAATATTTGAAACAGATATGGATTGGATAGGGATTCAATGTTTTTGAACTCTAGTGTCCCGGGTGGGCACTAGAAACATACTCCCTTTCCTATATTGTTTGCATCGTTATGGGGCTGGAGCTTAATGCAATATTTATGAGCTAAGATGCGAGGAGTATTCCATAGTGTCACTTGTGTAAGTGGTTCCGGCAAAGTGGCTCAGCTAGATGTCTGATAAAGTACTACATAGATCTACATTTAAACGGGAAACAACCCAATTCAATATTATCTTATTCAATAGCTGCGAGAGTGCACATACTGTAATTCCCTGGTCCTCAACGTGGGTTCCGGGGACCCCCAAGGGTTCTTGAAGGAGTTCCAGTGGGACCCCAGCTAAAGGATTGATAGTTAGGAACTAAATACACCGAGGATTTTACAGTGTGGAATTGGGCTCCAGAAACACAAATCGAATCAAATGAGGATCTGTGGCCTAATGCGGGTCCTTCAAATGGATAAGTTTGATAATTACTGTTCTAGAAAGTCACTTTTGTGCAGTAAGTGGTTCCTGCAAATTGCCTCAGCTAGACGTCTAAAATGCAACATAAATCTACAGTTGAGGGAAAACAACCCAATTAAATCGTATTTTATTCAATTGCTGCCGGAGTGCACCCAGTAATTAGATAGCAAAGTAAGCTATGACCTATTAAGTGATTCAGCCCTTGGCATACAGTGCCAAAAAAAACCACTAAAGGGGCATCACTGTTCTCTAAAAGGGGGAGTTCTGCATTCCAGTGCACAGCAAAAAGAAATAGTTTCAGGCAGTTAATTCAACACTCCAGATTTTGCTGTGTACAGTAGGTCTATTTATCTAGCCATGTCAGGCAATATTTGCTGAGTCGCTATGTAAGCTACTATTTCCAACAGCGATGCGATGCTTTACTCATTGTGACCCTATTGTGTCAACAGGTTTCCCTGAACTTCATCAACCGTGTGAAAAATGAAAGTCTCATTAAATGAGGTTTAGCCAGGCGCACGTGCCCTGGTGCTGGGATGAGGGAGGCCATTGGGGAGGTTGATGGGGTGATGGGGGGAGAGATCGAGAGTGGAAGAATGGATGCAGAGGGGGACTCCCTTGGAATTCAGTCTACGATGTTACAGGATATTTTCAGTACGGCAAGGACACAAAGGATGCAAGTGCTAGAGGGAAATATGAACACAGCTAGAGATACAAACAACATTGGATGACGACAAGACAAAGAGAAGAAGAAGGGGGCTGCCATCTTCTCGAGTGGAAAGCAGGACATTGATGAACGCTGCTGAGATTCTCCCAGAGCTGAGAGAATGAAGGACAGAAAAATCACGAGTTGTTCACCATCACTAAGGCCTTGTTTTCTAGACTAGAAGCATCGATAACGGATCTGAAACAACAAATGGGGTAACTGGAGCAAAGAACTGGAGGAGCAGAGTCAGTCAATATTTGTCTCTTTTTGATTACAAGAACCAATAGAACCGTTCTGGATTCGTTTCCATTCGCTACGGCTTGGTTAAGCTTCTGGTCATAATGGACACATAAAGCAAAAATCAAACCAAGTGAGCGGTGTGTGCGTGTGTGTGTGTGTGTGTGTGTGTGTGTGTGTGTGTGTGTGTGTGTGTGTGTGTGTGTGTGTGTGTGTGTGACGCAACAGTGCCACTTGGTCACCAGCCGTATTGCAGCTCAGTATGCGTGTGTGACACAACAGCGCCAACTTGGTCACCAGCGGTATTGTAGCTCATGCTCCCCTAAGCCCCCTCTCTCCACAAACCCAATTGTGATGACAAATATTTATAGAATATATGAAATATATATGAATATGTGAAAGACAACTGACTGACTACTATGTAAACCATACTATATGGACAGTTTGTTCTGCATGTCACTATGCTGGAAAGTGTCTTCAGCCTCACAAAAACCCTATCCGATTACCTACAGTCCATAGTTTTGGAGCTGGCATCTGCCAATGATCTTGTCTGTTCAGTTATCAATACCCTAAGCGAGAGAATCGTGTTTGTCATATTAGTATTATATTCATTATTGTTTGTTGCCCAAAAATTCATTAGCCCCCGCTCTAAAAAAAAAGCCAGCCCCCCCATAGCCCCCCCAGTCACAATACTCTGGAGCCGTCGCTGCTCATGCTACGGAGGGACAGGGGACATAGATAGGAACGGACAAAATCACTCTGAGGAACGGTTGACCACCGCTCAAAAAACGTCACAGAACATCATGGGTTCTGGAAAGGTGCTGTGGTACCTAGTGAGCCAGCAACCTGTGGTGTGATGACCTATGGAACCGTATGCATCGCCACAACCTGAAAAATTTCCTGAAGAAACCTGATTAGAGACACCTTATTATTCAACAACACTAACATAATTGAGAGGGTGTATGGATCCTTGGGGCCAGCCAACTCTAGTCTGCATAGCTGCGATCAATCATTGTACAGTTTCTAGTCTATAAGGTGAAGGTAGGACTGACAGGATGCTTAATGTGCCTGACACAGGCTGACAGGTAACCACATAATAGAATTATCCTACACACTTTGTGGCAAAGGCAAAACACACAGCATATGCCTCAGGTGGCAAAAAAAGGGGAGTCTTACTGTCTGAGCAGTTTAAGAAAGTGAAATGGGAGAAATATTTGCAGTGCTGAAAAGTTGTGAACTCTGTTAACAAGGTTAGAGAAAATTATTTGAAGCTGCCATCTTCTCGAGTGGAAGCATCGAGTGAAATGGGAGAAATATTTGCAGTGCTGAAAAGTTGTGGACTCTGTTAACAAGGTTAGAGAAAATTATTTGAACATCATACATCACTGTCAAGTCCTTTCTGTCCTTTCAGGGCGGAACAAAAATAAAATAAAAAATCGAACCTCTGTTCGAAGTGGAGCTGTGTGTGTGTGTGTGTGTGTGTGTGTGTGTGTGTGTGTGTGTGTGTGTGTGTGTGTGTGTGTGTGTGTGTGTGGGGGTGTCTGGCCTGGCCTGAACAACAGCGCCCTCGTGTGGTCACAAAAGGTCCTGTAGGCTACAGACAGACAGACAGACAGACAGACACACAGACACGGCCACACACACGGCCACGTATAGGGAGCTTGTGTTCCACACAGCTCCAAAAACACTTTAAACTAGTGTAGCCGACCTCCAAGCTCGCAACAAGTTGTGAGCTTGGAGGTCGGCTATTTTCGGTGTGTGATACCACACTGAACAAAGCATAATCACGTCATTTATGTGACATGTGCGTGCAGCTGCGGCATGAATTTCCACACAGAGAGGGCAATCATTTCAACATAAGATGCATTAAAGTTCAGGAGAGTTTAAAAAACGAAATTCTCTGCCTTCAGGTATGGCATGGAAAGGGGGGCATTTAGCATTTATTTCACCACAGTAAAAACTGCATTCATGGTCTAGAGAGGGCACTTTTTACAGGCGGGTAAAAGGGCAGGGGTTCAAGCTCCCTTTGATGTCTATGATTGTGTGCAAGTGCTTGCGATACTGCGCGCATTATATATACTGTATGGCGTGTTGTTTGTAAGACATAGGCTCTACTGGCAAACTGTACGAAGTATCAAAACCCTGTTTTTTTAACATGACACACAAGAAGACAATTGAGCTGGTGCCCTCTGTGGGTGGAAATCTCTTGATTCAAGTTTGGGCCAGAATCTACGCTGTCACTGGTGGACAATGTACTCGTTTTTTTTACTTAGGTAAAAGTATCAATACTGCAATGTAGAAAAAGGATAAAAAATAGAAAATCTGAAATACACATTTAGTGCCCCTGCAGAGCCAAGCCGTAAAAAAAAAGAACATTCACGCTTGTAAAACCGCTTGCTGTTATCGTTTGTGGCAGCAGTGTGATTAATGGACCATTTTTACAGACGTGTCATAGCAGCATAAACATACAGCTGCAGCCTGAAACAATTAATGATGAGACCGTTTGATGTACAGTGTGTGTGTGCCAAGGAGTGATCAATACACTACAGTATATAATGGTATTTTCAGTGCTTTGTTAACTGGTACAGTACACCCACATCAAATATACCAACCCCATATACATTAAAGGACAACTTTGTTTTTTTTACAACAAGGGTTCATATCTTAGATTGTAATTAAAGAAAAGAAAAGATGAGTGTTAAAATGTTTTAATTTCTACTTCTTGCCCCCAAACCACTGAAATCAAAGTCATTAAAATCGCTAAAACGATAGAAAGCAGTAAATGAAAACATTTTAACACTCATATTTTCTTCTATATAATTACAATCTAAAATATGAACCCTTGTTGTAAAAAAAAAACAAAGCAGTGCCATAGTTTTGTACTTTTTCTGGTTTTCATGTGTCTAGGAGGTTGACATTACGCCATTAACCCCCTTTGTATTTGGAGTTTCTTCCTGGATGCTGACACCTTGTGGGTCAAAAGTGCCAATCCAAAAACACAGATAAATCATATAATCATTCCCTCCCCTTTTACCATTCACCCAACACTGTGGGTGTGGCTAACTTCAGCTGGGTCACCACCCACCTGACAACCAGGCATACATATAATGAACTGGTGGGTGTGGCGGCATAAAAACTCTTTCTATACACTCTTTTGGAAAAAAAATCTTCCTTCTAGTATAATCATAATACCTGATAATCATGTTTATGGGGAGGGGGGGGGGGGGTCATGGCACTTCATCTTTAACCCATTCGGAACGGGTACACAGTATTGTGTATTATTATTTTATGCTTTAACTATTGAAAAATAGCAGATCTACAAGCTCACAGCGAGCTTGTAGATCTGCTATTTTTGAAAAATCGTGAAAATTTGAATTTTGACCCGATTCTATAAGTGTCTTTTGAATCCTTCTAAGGTTTTTTGGAAAAACCTATGTTTCGATGTCAGCAATCTGGCTAGCCATCGTCAAAGAAAAGGTCCTTTTCACTTAAATGGAGCTCACAGCTAGAGATAGTTCTTGAGAGACTACTATGTCAGTGGTTCTCAAACCTTTTCATGTGAAGGACCCCCAAAATGATATTTATTTGGCCACGGACCCGCATCTCAAAATATTTAGTTCCAGGGACCCCCCAGAAGCAAAATTTGAGTTAGAAACGTTCGCTTTGAAAATACATATACAGTATTTTCTGGACTATAAGGCGCACCTGACTATAAGGCGCACTGTCAATGAATGGTCTATTTTCAAACTGTTTTCATATATAAGGCGCACCTGACTATAAGGCGCACATAATAGACGCTATCATTGCGTTATGCATCCAACACATGGAGCTGTGCTAAAGGGAATGTCAATGTCAATGAATGATCCATATATAAGGCGCACTGGACTATAAGGCGCACTGTAGTTTTTGGAGAAAATTAAAGGCTTTTAAGTGCGCCTTATAGTCCGGAAAATACGGTATTCAAAGATTTGCACACATTTTCACGACTTTTTCAAAAATAGCAGATCTACAGCTGTATATCTGCTGTTTTTCACTGGTTAAAGCATTCAATAATTCTAGATGGGTTAAAAGAGGGATGTTCAACCCATGGCAGCATTATAAGCACATCAGGCAAATGCGATTAACGTCCTGGTACAGTAGGACAAACAACCAGCAGTACCAGGGGTCCAGAGGATTAGGAACCGCTGGCTACCCTAGAGCTTCTCAAACAAAGTCACGTCAAGGACCGCCCGTTTGGTGTGCATTATTCCACGGTTCCACGGAGCCCCGTAGGTCTGAGAGTGTATAAATGTAACCAAATAGAACCGCAAGGGTCTATTTTGTTCCATACTGAGGTACAGACCTGTAAGGGTCCATTTGTTTCCTAACTATCAGTAATTTAAGTACCCCCTGGAAAACCCCTGAAGGACAACTGGGGGTCCCCTGATGCGAATATGGCATCTCCTACGGAAACAACTGAAATAGCTCCCCTGACCTCACTCTGAGAACCACTGCCCTCGATGTCATTCTTTACAGTGGTCTATGGCAGTGGTCCTCAACCTTTTCAGGCCGCGATCCCCAAAATATGATCATATTTTAACTGGGGACCCCCCCCCCCCCCCCACACACACACACACACACACACACACCCACCCTGACGAGCACTAAGAGTTGAGGCATTACATTTTGTATAACACGGTTCTATTGTGAAAATAGCAGATCTACATGCTCACAACGCCTCGCAACGTTGTGAGCTATTTTCACAATTTCTACCTCTAATATCTGACAATTTGGCCAATGTTTAATTTTTGCACATTAAGTTATGAAACGCTTGAAACGCTGAGGAAGGCCAGTAGGCCGAAACGCGTCTGTTTCTCTAAATAGACTGCTGCTGCTGTGCATGCTTAAATAAATAAATAATTTTAAAAAGTCATCATTCAAGAGAGTGCGGATATTCCCTTCATTCTGCACATTAAGTTAGTCATCTGGGGTTAGGTGGTCTATGGGTACGTCACAACAACCGCTGGTCTATGGGTACGTCACAACAAAACTATTCCATCCCGAATCCCCATAATCACAGAAAAGGTCTTAACAATTCAGCGAAGGAAGGAAAAAAAGAAAAAGAAGAAAAGAGAAGAAAAATAAAACACACGCCTACCCAATATGGCCAGAACGACGTCATCCCTGAGGATCTCGATGGAGCCCCGCGAGAGGAAGTAGAGGGCGGTCAGCACGTCTCCGGAGTGGACCAGCGTGTCTCCGGGCGGAGCGTGGGTGGTCTTGAAGCGCATGGCCAGCGCTCGCAGGCAGCCCTTGGTGGCGCCGTGGAACGCCTTGCAGCCCTGGAGGAGGTTCTTGTTGAGGTGGAGGCAAATGTCGGCCTGGAGGCACTCGGGGAAACCCTTCAGGACCTGGGCAGAGAGCGAGAGACGAGCCACACACAGCCAAACAGGAGACCAGGGTTAATGTTCAACGGAGAAATGGCGCGGTCGAGAAGAGGCTAATTCGCGGCGCGACAAAACCTACACTGTAAAATCTGTGTTAAGCGGTGTTTTTAGTTTAGCTTACTTTATTTGACCATTATTAACCACTAAAACCCTTAACTGTATACTTAGTTGACCAGGATCCCCAGAGGTTTACTGTATACCGTAATTGCGGGACTATAAGCCGCGGCTTTTTTCCCATGTTTTGAACCCTGTGGCTTATACAACGGTGCGGCTTATATAAAGATTTTTACAGCTAACGGCCAGTTATTTAGTTTTACAATGGTCTTTAACAAGGATTTATATATAGGTTTTTACAGCTAACGGCCACCAGGGCCGTTAGCTGTACTACATTTAGCTGGTGCGGCTTATATTCAGGTGCGGCTTATAGTCCAGCAATTACGGTACTAGTCCCCATGCCGTTTTCCCTATATCAACAATAATAGGCGATCTAAAAGCTCATAACATTGTGAGCTTGTGGACTGTTTTCGCCAAAGCTACATCAGAATTTTGAGAAATAATTGGGCTTTTTACACTCTTTGAAACATGATTTTACAGTGTAAGAAGAACGCAATATGGTTGAGGCTTTGGTTGAAGTTTAGATTACTCATATTGAAATATGAAAATAATGAGCTCCACTGGAGCAAAAATGTAATTATATGAATGAAAAAAAGCTTGAGTCAACCTGACCACATTTTCTGGCGAATTGCATACAATTTAAATGGTAGTCTTCAATAGACAAGAATACAGCCGCACACACTGGTAGCCAACGTGCCAATATTTTATTTTAGGAGTGAGGAAACCAACGTTTCGGCAGACAAAGTTCTGCTTTCCATAGGGTGTCCACTGTCCATGCCCTGAAGAAGGCAGTTGTGTGCCGAAACGTTGGCAGAGGTAGTAAGTAGATTTACTTGAGTTCTGTGAGGTAATTATAGTTTACTTTTTCCAATTTTCAATACTTCTACTTCTACAACATCTCAGAGGCAAATATTGCGCTTTTACTCCACTACAATTGTATGGAAACTTTAGTTACTAGTTACTTTGTAGATTTTGATTAATTATTATTACAAAACACACAAACCACTTCAGCTCTCTATATATTTCAGGCCATTTGAAAAAATGGCCCGCTGTGCGCTGAGGCTGCACAGCGTGAATCTTGTGTGTAAACAAACACACAGCGACATTTACAACTAGACGTTGCTCTCAAGAATGTTTTTTGAAAACATTTGAAGCGAGAAATAGACAACGCACTAACCAAATATGGATTATATTTGATTAACACTTCCTTGTTTGCGTCGAGGCGACGTTGCGCTCTGCGGACGGCCAGTGCAACACTGTCACTACTGTAAGCAAGGAAACATTTCGTTGTTTTTTTACTTAGGTCAATGCCTCCGCTCCGCGTCAGTGGCATATCAACCTGTCGGGTTGATATATTATCCCTTACATATTGGCACTTTGGACAGGGGCGTCACACCAAATTCTGGGCCCTGGGTACAAGGATTCACTGCGGGCCCCCCATGAATGTTAACTATTGAAAAATAGCAGATATACAAGCTCACAGTGCGGCACCGAGTGCCGCGCTGCGAGCTTGTATATCTGCTATTTTTCAATAGATAAAGTTATTAGGGCCCCTCCACCTTGGGCCCCAGTAACCCAGTCCCACTTTCCTACCCCTTGTGACGCCCCTGACTTTGGATACCAGTTTGTGCTGTCATATTCTTGTCTATTGAAGATTACCATTTAGATTATTCTGCCATATGGGCCGGCACCACTACATGGACTCTGGTGTGTGTTTCTCATGCACATTCCCGTGCACAGAATTGCGTACAATTGCCATCTGTGTTTTTTCCTTCTCCTCAAAACTGATATGCTCGCAGTTGATCAGACTGCATTATCCATAGCTGAAAACTGAAAGATTGATAGTCATTGGCGCTCTGACAAGAGACAAGACAGAACACATAGGACTTTTTTAACACAAATGAAAGACACAAGGAACTCAAAAACATTTAGTGTAAAGTTTTCTTTTAGTTTCACCAGTTTTACCAACTTTCTTGAGAGGTGGTCTCAGAGCCTTCATGAACCCTTCTCCTATGTTAAGGCAAATGTCAAAAGAAATACAATGAATATCATATTATTTATTTTATATATTGTCGTTGTCGGGTGGAAACGTTGTATGTCCAAAACCGTTTTGTATTTATCATTTAAAAAATGATTTAAACAAGTGAAAATTGTCAATCTACAAGCACACAACGCATCACACCGTGAGGCGCTGTGTGCTTGCAGATCTGCTGTTTTCACTACCTTTGTGCGACGGTCTTGTCTGATGAAGCAGGGCTTTACTTCGCGAAAAAACTTACAAATTTGAAACTTGGAGATATGAGGTTTCTGCCCGACAGTGACGATATCTTCTTACATATTACTAAAAACAAAAATGGGAAATTCTAAGGGAAATCTAAGGCAAATTAATGGGCTTGCTAACTCTTACACTTAACCTTTAAAGACAAGACAAAAACAACGTATGCTTTAAGAGTGAGTGTGAATTGTAACCTTACAATTAGTTTTTTCAACTTCAATGTTGACAACAGAAAAGACAGGGGAAGGCAAGGAGAGGGATTCAAGGAGACGGTAGGGTAGAAACACATCCCATCCTTAACATGTACGTACAATAGAAAGCCTGATTTTATATAGAATCCCTGTGCTGATCCAAATACAAAACCTACAGACTGTGTCTTTTGCTCAGGAGAATAGAGGAAGTTTGGAAAGGAAAGATTGAACAGCATTTGGCAAATGTAGCCGCCATTTTGCCAAGCACAATGCCAGGCCTCCCACGACGGAGGGAGGATAAACCTGGCAGTGCCAGCATAGCTATGCCCACTCCGGTAGGCATGATTCACACTTTCTTTGTCATCAGGTGAAATATCATAGCATTTGAGTTTGGATATTCAGATTTCATGCAAAAGTGACTTCATGGTGTGCCACATGCATGCTCAGAAGGACAGTCAGTGTTACTTATTTGTTGGAACTGGCTGGCATGCACTACGCAGACACTGTGAATCAACCTGCAACGTGGCATCCCAAAGACTATATTTCAGGGACGTGCTGGCCATTGGGAAAAGCGGGACAACTCCCGAACGGCCGGTTCATTCCCGGCCTTTAGGAAAAAAATAAAAATAAAATGTCGGCCTTGGTTCCATTTTGGGGGCTTACAAAGTAAATCGTCACTGTCGGGCAGAAACCTTGTATCTCCAAGTTTCAAATTTATATATTTTTTTTTCGCAAAGCAAAGCCCTGCTACATCATACAAGGTCGTTGCACAAAAAGCCGATCTACAAGCACACAACGCCTCGCGGTGCGAGGCGTTGTGTGCTTGTAGATCGGCTGTTTTCACTAGTTTAAATCATTTTTAAAATGATAAATACAAAACAAACGGTTTTGGACATATAAGGTTTCCACCCGACAACGACGGAATATAACTAAAAATCAGGGGCCCAGCACGTCCCTGCTATATTTCTTTTTAGATTACAGTATCTGTGTGCGCGGTAAGCTACTGTAAGTAAACATTGTCAAGGACACCGTGGGGGCATGCCATCAAACAGCATGCACTGCTGGGAGTTAAATGAAAACATTTCTGTTGAAACCATTATGAATGCTCTAACATTGCACAGCGCAGTGTTTCCCCTAGGATGGAGTTGTAGCAGCGGAGGTGGGCTAGTTCGTAGCTGTCTTTCATTCTTCCAATTATGCTTAATTATTTTCCAAAATGAACTTGCATCACAGGTGATACAGTAATAAACAGGTACTGTCAAAGGGTGTTAACCCTTTCCAAGCCCCGGGGAGCCACTTTAATATTAAAACCGGAATATACCGGACATCGTTTGATGTAGCGTTGGTGTGCGATACTCGTGTGAAGTTGCAAGTCTGTTTTTCCCTCGGCGAATGATAATCCTGCATCGGTGATCATTGCTTGGTTCATTGTTGACATCTGGTTGTTATAGGCTATGTCTATAACATTATCGGGTACTCACAGGTGTGTGAAATGGCTTGGACATGAAGCAACCATAGCGCAAAATAATATAACGCTAGCTATATATAACGCTAATAATATAACGCAGAGAGAGGATGGAGGCCTTGTCTATAGAGCATACATGGGCAACTGGCGGCCCGGGGGCCACATGCGGCCCCCATATTAACTTATTGCGGCCCCCAGGTTAATACCGGAATACTGTTATATTATTGATTTCAGCTGTTCCAATTCCAAACATGCAAACATGACCCGCTTTACTTCCTTCAGACTATAATAGTAGCTTAATGACTAGTATAGTAGTAATTAATATATAGTATTTGTATTTAAGTTCATAAAGTTAACATGAGTATAAATAAATGGATTGAAATTGAATATAAATGTTGCATTTCAGGATTTCAATTACATTTAACCCAAAAATATTCAGCATTTCAATTTAAAAGAAGCAAATATAGCAGATCTACAAGCTCAAAACGCATCGCACTGCAACGCGTTTTGAGCTTGTAGATCGGCTATATTTGATTCTTTTGTATGTCAAAGTAGGACGTAACAATATGCAATGTGGCCCTCTGGAATGAAGGTGGAAATTGAGTGGCCCTCGCCATCATCAAAGTTGCCCACCCCTGCTATAGAGGGTATGCACATGCATCCCTTTTACAACGGGATACGCCCCCTCATCTAGACTGAGTGGCAAAACATTGAGCAGCATAGAGCACTGGTCTTTGGAAGCGCTCGTTGGAAATCACTGCGTCCTGCGTACCACCTGTTTCTAAATTGCACATGGCAGTGTTCGAGTTATACTCCCAGAACTATGGGGGCCCTATTCTGGCGGCGCCGAAGGCTTTGTACCCGGTTATTTTGCGGGTACAAAGTCAGCTAAAACGGGTACTTTCCTATATTAAATCATAATAAATCGGATATTTTTCGGGTATAAAGTAAGCCAAAACGAGTATTTTCCTATATTAAATCATATTTTTCCTTTCACAATATTAATTCGGGTGTCTTTGGGGCTTCACATTGGCTATGTTGACAACTCCAGGCAGTCTTTTCTGTTCATATTAACTCACCATTATTGCTCAGCCTCCAGTTCCCAATTCCTCCATCTGAGCTCTGAGCCATCCAGCCAAAAGTTCCCGTTCTGGTAGCATAAAGTCGGCTAAAATGGGTATTTTTCTTTCTCAAAACAAGGCGGGTCGGGTTCATATTTATTTACTAAAAAAAACATTGTCACGGGCACAGGCACACTAAGGCTACAGTCTTGCTCAGAAGACAGCGTTGTTTTGTTTGGTTGTTTGTTGCTGTCCGGCGTGTCCGCCTTCCTTTGCCGTCCGGGCCGTGGCTAGAACAAACACTCGATGCAGTGGTTCCTAGCTTACCCCATGCCCAGGCCATGGCGAGACCACGCAGCTGGGTAGGTCTGCATCCAGGGCATCCTCGGCCCTGGGGGAAAGGTAGGAACCATTGCAGCGAGTGTGTTATAACCCGGACGGTAAAGGAAGACTCACACCCCACATTAAATGCGCCTGATTTATAATAATAAAATTAATAGTAGGATTAAACAGTGTGATGTCATTGTTCAGTCTTACTGTCTAACATGTTTATTTAGTATATCTAGTTAACATAAATAATATAAATTCTTCCAATGGAACATAAAAAAAAAAAAAAAAACACTTGGGAAAAAAAAAGAGACCCCATAGGGGTTTTTGACTATGGGGTCCCAGACCTTATCTATGGGGGCTAAGCCCCCACTGGCCCCCACATAACTCTCTGGCACATGGTGCAGGAGGCACAAAAACTTTGCAGATAGAAAGAGGATAATTCAAGCTCTCCGTACAGCTGCCATGTTGGCGGGTTTAACGTCGTTTAATACAATCAGATAGGACCTTTCTATTTGGATGTAAGGGCTGTCATGACCAGAAAGTTTTTTTTTTTTTTTGCCACTCAGTATGCATTCCCACATGACTTCCGGGTATGATGATGTCACGCACATAGTGTAGCATCTATGGACCCTATACACGCCCCACCCACTCAGCAAATCTCTCAGCAACCTCCTGGTGCTGACGTCAGCTTTGAAGGGTAAACCCTGCTAAAAAGCCCATAGAGTTAACACAGAAATCGCAAAGCCTTTTACCTTTTAGCCTTTTTTGTGCCTTTTACTATCTTGTGTTCTTTATCATGCTTGCCGTATTTTATACTTTACTATTAGGAAATTGCATTAAATTTGCGATTTCTGTGTTAACTCTATGGGCTTAATAGTAGGGTTTCCCCTTCAAAGCATGACGCCATCACCAGGAAGTTGCTGAGTGAGCCGGGCGTGAATAGGGCTAATTGTCTACTTCACTGGTTTGCAAAGGACCACCCCCAGGGGTCCTTGCGGTGGGAGGGGATGACCAGCTAAGTGAACTAATAGCTCTACTCTCCTTCCCTCTTTCCTCTCTCGTAAAAAAAGACGAAAACCCATTTCAGCAGTGTAACACCGCTGCTAGGTGCATATAGGGGAAACACTGCAGCATGACACCACTATCATCAGACACGGCTAAATGAGGCTCTATCACTATCAAATCAACATCAGATCTGGTCAACACATGTACCTCCTGTTCTTACCGGCGTGGTTGGGGGGAGGGGGGTCATTCCATATGACATGAGGCAAGACATGGAAAAGACAAACTCATATAAGTACCATGAACAGCATCGTGATGAGGAAAGCCGGCGTCACCACAGAGTTTTTGCTCCGAGCCGCGACTTCCGGCTTTCGCTCAGTTAGTGGCTATGGTCAAACATTGGACAGTATAGTAATGAGGTCATAAGCGTGTATATATACACTATGGTATCTGTCACATGAGGGGAAAGAAGAAGAGAGTGTTACAGCTCAGCGAAATGGTACAGACAAAATCAACGTGAAGCTTGACAAATGAAGAGCGGCTTGGGATAGAACGGCAGAAATAAAACCACATTCACTTTGAACGGTGTTAGTTTGACGTTACAGTATATACATCACCCTCCCCAAAGAGATACGGGTAAACTCACATTTCCACAAACGCATGTGTTCGGATCGCTACAGACACATTTCTTTCCACTTGGACGGGCACCTTCGGCGTCCACATGCTGACGCGAGGGCAAACTTTTGCTTACTATGTTGGTGCTGAAAGAATCCTTACCAGTCACTGACGGAAATGAAGCCCAATGTAAACTAAAATGTTTTGCTTATTGGGTTCGGCACACATCCTAGGGTAAAGGTTAGGGTTTGGGGTATGGTTAATGTTAAGGTACCAGTCGAAACTGTTATTATTGAATCCACACAGACCAAATCTCAGCAGTGAATGGTCCACATTTTTTCAGCTGCAGCACAATACACAAAAGGTAGCCTAGCCAAGTGGCAACATATCTGGATGACAACAAGGTGCGTGACTGCACACATACACACACACACCCACGAGCGTGTGAACAAAGTCCCCCCACCCCCCCGTACCATATTCATGTCGATGCCATTGGTATAGCTCCATGCGTGTTGGAAGTACTCTTCCAGCCTCTGTCTCAGCGGGTTGGGGATCTGGTGGAAGCGTATGAACTCCTTGACGCGGAGCATCTGCAGGTGGTACCGGGCCGTGCCCGAGTACAGCCGCTGGATGATGGCCGACACGTTGCCGAAGATACTGGCGTACATAAGGGCTGAGGGACGAGTGAAGGGACGGGGGAGGGAGACATTAGGAAACAGGAATACTGGTATCTCTCAGACCCTGAACCTGTACCGTGTCATCGTGTCTGCCTTGGTCGAGGACACCGAATGAGTGAGAGGTGTGAAAATGTGCTTCCTGCATGGTGTGCTTTGAGATTTGGAGAGGTAACAATTGGTCACATTAAGAACCCCGGCCGGCATCCATATCCTGAGGGGGAACATTAGCCAAAAATACACAATCTACAAGCTCACATACAGCGCAACAAGTTGCGATACGTTGCGACACGTTGTGAGTGGCCATTTGGTGTAGAGGGAAAAAAGTACAGAGCCAACTAAGTTCCAAATTGTTGACAAAGTCTAGGAATTTGGTTTTAGGTATGTTTTCATTATTTACAAATGACTGTGTACATAGAATACTTTAATATACAGTACAATTACACAATTACAAAATTGTAATTACAATTACAATTTTGCTTACGGGCTGA
This sequence comes from Nannobrachium achirus, assembly GCF_963921795.1. Classification (NCBI taxonomy): domain Eukaryota; kingdom Metazoa; phylum Chordata; class Actinopteri; order Myctophiformes; family Myctophidae; genus Nannobrachium; species Nannobrachium achirus. The sequence continues at coordinate 20,495,004 of NC_137831.1, forward strand.
ACTGTTACTGGGAATGACCTCGCTGCAGAAAGATCTCAGCCTGTCAAAACATTGGACACCACGATTGTTCAGAATGTTTATCAAAGGCAATTCTTTTATGCTCTGGTTTTGATGTCATGAGTGCGCTGACGTCAGTACATTTAGAATAGATACTTAATTTTTTTAACTTTTAAAGTCCATTGAATAGCCTATCTATAAGCATGATTGTTACCTAGTTTGTTTATATGTAGATGCATGTTTAATACTATCTGTACTGTATCTAGTTGGTGTCTCAAAACAAAGTGGAACAGCACATTATTACTATCTGGTAAAATTTCACTTAAAGGCCAGATCTATAATGCAATATTATCACATGCATAATAACACACCATAATCAATGCATTACAATGTACTCATAATGTTTCATAACACTCGTTATAAATGTTTATAATGATGCATAACAACTTATAATAAAGCCATTTCATAACCAGCCAAGTTATGGTAGTTATAATGTGCTGTTCCACTGAGCTTACAGTATAATGCATTATGACCAGCACTTATAAATTACATTATAAACATTGTTCTAAGTTGTCATACATGATAATAAACATTTATAATGAGTGTTATAGTGCCCTATAAGTGCATTATAATGCATTACAAATGTGATTATAATGTATTATAGCAGGGGTTTTCAAAGTGGGTGACGGGGCACCATGGGGTGCCGCGACGGCAGTCAAGGGGTGCCGCGAGATCATTTGATAATATTTGGAATTTATTTGGACACTTGAAGAAATATTTAATATAATTTTCAGTCAGTTCTAACCAAAATGGCTATTATCTCAACGTTTTCCTCGCAACATAATCACTAAAATATCGTCACTGTCAGACAGAAACCTCTGTCGCACAAAACTAGTGAAAACAGCCTATCTACAAGCACACAACGCCTCGCATTGTAGAACTGCGGTTTTCACTAGTTTAGTACATTTTATATATGATAAATACAAAACGAACGGTTTTGGACATACAAGGTTTCCACCCGACAACGACGACATGCTATAAATATAAGGTGCTGGGAGTGAAAATTATAATGTATGGGTGCCTCAGATTAAAAATATATTCATGGGGTGCCCTGAGACAAAAAAGTTTGGGAACCCCTGTATTATAGAGGCGACCTTTAAGTAAAGTGTTACCGAAATGACTTCCAGAAACCAGGGGATGAAAGTACTACTGTAGCTAGTCACTCACAGCCGATGAGCATGACGCAGATGGAGAATATCTTCTCAGAGTTGGTGTTGGGTGAGACATTCCCGAAGCCCACACTGGTCAGACTGCTGAAGGTGAAGTACAGGGCCGTCACATACTTATCCTTGATGGAGGGACCGGAGTTGGGATCACTGTAGTTGTACCTTTTTCCTGTCATGAATAAAACAATATTATTATTAATTATTTTTAATAATTTGTATCCCACAATTTTGTAACCCATTTTCACCCAGTGCCAATTGCCTATGTAATCCTGGGCACTGCTCTCCCTCTGCCGCGCCTGGGGAGACAACGGACTGACCTCATGCTTCCTTCTATGCATGAGTAGTCCAAGTTGCTTCTTTTCACCTGACAGTGGGGATTTTCCCGGTTTGGACATAGCGCGTGGAAGGAACGCGTTATTCCAACCAGTTCCTTTCCCCTCCATCAGGCGCCCTGGCTGGCCAAGGGGAGGCATATAGAGACCAGGATTACTGCATGTTTTTGTGAGGGTATCTACCCTAGGAGATACGGGGAGAACATGCAAACTCCACACATAAAGGCCCTTTCGCCAACCCCACCCATCGCGTCCTGACAGCCAATCAGTGTTGATGTTGTCCAGAGACACAGAGATGTTTTGGGTGTTTGGTTTTGTGACTTTTCGCCTTCATTCTGACGTGATTTATTTTTAATTTTTTTTACCAGCGCAACCAAAGTGAAGCATTAGAAGCGTCTAGAAACCAAAATAAATATAAGTTTGAACGCAGCATTAGACAATGATCCTTTACAAACCGACACAGGAAACATCAATCACCTATGGACACGCCCAGATTGTCCAGCCAGCCAATCTTGTGCTCCAGGTAGGGCTTCTCCACGTTGCCGATGGCGTACCAGATGCAGGCCAGCCAATGGGCGATGAGGGCGAAGATGCACATGAGCAGCATGAGGACGGCCGCGCCGTACTCAGAGTAGCGGTCCAGCTTACGAGCCACGCGGACCAGACGGAGCAGGCGGGCCGTCTTCAGAAGACCGATTAGAGTGGTGGTCTGGAGCAGGAAGAGAGACACACACACACACACACACACACACACACACACACACACACACACACACACGCACACACATTTGTACTTGTGAGGATATAAACAATTTCAGGATGGTGATTTTATAAATCAGTGGTTTGCTCACGGGTCCATTTGGTTCCTAACTATCAATCATTTAGCAGGGGACCCTGTCAAGGACCACTGGGATCCCACTTTGAGAAACACCTTTAAGATTTTTTTTTTACAATTGGTAATTTTTAATCATAATCCTAGAGTTAAGCTGGTTGCACACTGCTGTGTTTTTTTCGTTGCGAAATGCGTTTTTCAGGGCAAGAGGAGAGAGAGAGAGATAGAGAGAGCAAGGGATCTGAGTTACCAGGGCCCAAGGTGTTGGGGCGAGTGCCGCACTGTAAGCTTGTAGATCTGCTATTTTTGAAAAGTCGTGAAAGTGTGTGCAAATCTTTGAATACATGTATTTTTTAAGCGAACATTTGTAACTCAAATTCTGCTTCTGGGGGGTCCCTGGAGATGGGGGTCCGTGGCCAAATACATGTCATTTTGCATTGGGGGTCCTCCACAAGAAAAAAGTCTGCTATCAAAAATAGCAGATCTACAAGCTTGCAGCGTGGCACTCGGTGCCATGCTTTGAGCTTGTAGATCTGCTGCCGCAGTGAATCCTTGTACCTAGGGCCCAGAATTTGGTGCGACACCCCTGGTGACGTCAGTGCAGACAGACGGCGGACAGACAGACATTCCGTAAATTAATAGTTATATAGATATGTAACTAAAGGCAACAGGAAGGGGTTGGTGGAAGGAGAAGTGTGGGGCACAAAATATCAAACCTAGCTAGACAGGCAAGGAATTCAGCCGCCCACTGGACAATGGCCATGGGGGCTGTTTATTCTGTAACAAGACAGAAACAAATAGAAAAGTTGTCAACACAAAACAATACCGGCTCCAGCTGGCTGGAGCTACCGACTGACTTAACTGAATAATGTCCAGTTCCCTAACTAGGCCAGGCCGCTATCCAGATTACCAGTCAGAACAAACAACAACCCTTGCTGGAAAGTGTGCTGCCTCAGCCTCCCAGCTCTGAGCTCCTCTCCTGTCTGTGTGACTGTGTTGAGCTGGTCAGGTGTCTCCCAAGCAGCCCTTCTCTCTCTGGCTGCGGCACTCCAAATGATGGCAGCAGCTGAGCTGAGCCGAGCAATATAGTCCTTGAGAAGACTGGCCTAATGAGTTTAACAGGAGACAGCTGTGTATGTGTGGAGCTGTCCATGGAGCCAATGAGCCTGATAATGGAAGAGTGGGCACCAAGGAAGAGTGGACGGCAGGAAGCCTCAATGTTAAATTGGCAATTGGCAAGTGTACAAACAAACTAGAAATACTGTTCCTACAAAACAGTGTGGGCTTGCATGGAACACCATGTATGGGCACAACGATCTACTCAACATGCACTCAAACATATATGGGCATGAAAATCAACGGGCACTCCAATATTACTTCCTAGACTCCTCCAATTTATATACTTTATAGAGGCTACTTTAGTATAAGATTTGGGAGAACATCCTACAAAAGATTTAATGTGGGTGTTGTTATTGTGGGCTCACCTGAAAGGCAAGAAACACTATGTTATCCTCATTATTTATATAATATAGTGAGTTCCGCCGCATATTTCCGCCACATATTTCTGCCGCAGACAGTACAAAGGCAGGGCCCTTAGCCAATGAGGCGCAATTGGTGGAAACAAATCTGGGAGTGGTGTTAGCTGGAGTATTGGTTGAGCTTCACATGACAGTTAGCACGCTCCAGAATATAGTCACGTTGGCAAACATAAGAAATAAAGAACAATTTATTTGATTAAGAGTTTTACAACAATGTTATTGTTGTGGGCTTGCCTCTAAGGCGAGAACACTGTTATCCTCAGTATTGTGGGCTTGCCTGAAAGGCGAGAACACTGTTATCTTCATTATTTATATATATATAGTGACCTCCGTCGCAGACAGTATAAAGGCAGTTGTTTATATAGTGAGTTCCGTCGCAGACAGTACAAAGGCAGGGCCCTTAGCCAATGAGGTGCAATTGAGGTGTGGAGGTAACACCAAATCTGGGAGTGGTGTTAGCTGGAGTATTGGACATAGAATGTATAGATCTAGAACACAGATTTCATAGCTCTAGAACACATGAAAATTCACTGCTTCACTTCACTATTTGATTGGATCTGGGACCTTCCCTGTCAATTAAAATAGTGCTGTTTGGTCATTAGAGGCCAAATAGAGACCTTTTCGGCTGCAGCATTTTTCTTTAATTTACACTTTACACTTGCAACCCGCGATCCGGCACCTATTCAATGACAGCCAATCAGGCCAATCAGGGACCAGCATTCTTGGTGACGTCACCATCAATAGCCAATGAGGGACCAGCATACTTGGTGACGTCACCACCAACAAGTGCGACCCCAGAACGGCTTGTAAATATTGAAGCAGCCGGCCCCTACTGGCCAAAGCTGGAACAACAGGCAGGGGGGGCTACATGTACGAGCATAAGAGTGCGCCACTGGGTTCTACAACAGGGTTCAATGGACGTCGAGTGATGTTTGTGACGTAATGTGACGATGTTCGTGTTACGTCTCAACGTAACACATTTTGGCAAATCCAGATGTGCCAATTTCCCCACACAATGCACCTGAATTAGCTACTTCCGCATGCTTCAAAACGCCACTGAGCAACTTGCATTGAAATGAATAGCTGGGGGTGGGGCTATCCTCTATGGTGCGACCTGATATAAATAACAAGGCGCAAGTTGGCACCTCAACAGACAGACAGACATACAGCACCGAACGTAGTGCACAAGAGACAAGTTGGCACCTCGACAGAGTGCAGTCTAGTTTATATAATATTTCTACAATCTACAGAACCTGTATGTATGCAGTCATTTTGGGCATAAACTTCAACTTCAATCACCAACCACCGCCCTCATCCTCTCCCATTACCCCAAGAACGCACCCATGCACGCACGCACGCACGCACGCACGCACACACAGTTTACACACACACACACACGCACACACACACACACACACACACACACACACACACACACACACACACACACACACACACACACACACGTAGCAGTTAACAAGAGTCACTATCTACATTTTAATCATTCATCTGGGGGGCGACTAAACGAAATGAACAAGGTGTTTGTCTTCCTCGGATATGATCCTGCGGGAGCTGCTGGGAGCAGAAGGTCTGGGTCAGGGAGAGGTTCAACAGGCTTACAGCTTGGTAAACATATGTGGCATGGCTACGGGAGGGCTTAATCTTATTCACAGCCGCGTGCTCTCCAGACAGCCACTTTATCCGGGTGCAAACACATCTCACGACTGAGTGTCAGTCAGTCTGCCATCAGCAGGCACGTGCACACATAGACATCAAAGGGGGCTGGAGCCCCTGCCCTTTTTACCCGTCTGTGAAAAGTGCCCTCTCCAGACCATGAATGCTGTTTTTGAAGCGGTGAAAGCCGCTTCCAAGGTGTGGCTTTGTCTGTCCCGTACATGTCCCGCCCATCTGAATGGTCAATTTATGTCTGTCCCGTACATGTCCCGTGCATGCTTGACCAATTGAGGATTGGTCAAGCTTCACATGCCAATTTGGCCCTCCAGACAAAATCCTTGTGCGGTACAAAGATATCTGGGTTGTAAGGCCAGATCTTGGGAACTGAATATGAGTTGGTTGATGTTGGAGTGTCCTTGAAGATCTGTGGATGGTCTTGTAAGGTAGAGTTGAAGATCTGTTGTCCAGTGTCCGGTGTCCTGTTGTCCATTGTCCTGAGAAGGGTCCTGTTGGGAGATCCTGGGGAGCGCGATTGGATCTCGCCTTGTCCGGGGAATGCGGGCCTTTATATACCCTTCGCTTAGCGAGTGGGCCGAGTCATTCCTGTGATGTCAGAGTGAGTCAGCTATATCCATACCTGGAGTCTGTGATGTCAGACGTGGAGGTTCAGCCAGCTCCATACATGGAGATCCATGTGATGATATTAATCTCCATATATGGGAGTCCAATACCAACTTAGTAGGTAACAAGCCAGAGGATGTGGAAAGCCTTCGTAACATGCATCCCCTTTTCCATGCCATAACTAAGACAGCATTCAAGAGAATTGCCTTGTCCAAACTCTCCTGAACTAAATGCATTATCTTATGTTGAAAGAATTGCCCCCACTGTGTAGAAATCAATGCCGTATGCCACGTCTCCAGTATTGCCGTTTTTTATGCTTAGTTTAGTGTGGTATCAAGTACTGAACTGCGACGTGTTGTGAGCTTGGAGGTCAGCTATTTTCAATATTTTCACCAAGGGGCCCTTTTAGAAATGTCAGCCCCTGCCTCTCTAACATTCTCTGCACGTCCCTGCAAACACATCTCATGACTGAGTGTCAGTCAGTCTGCAATCAGTGCCAGCGGCGCTGTGTCGGGGTAAAAAAAAAACATGTAATGTCACCACGGAACGGGGCTTCTGGTGGAGCAGATTGGTATGTAAATGACCAAATGAAAGGAACACGAACAGAGAGAGAGAGAGGGAGAGAGGGAGAGTGGAAGAGAGAGATAGAAGGAGACACACGCGTACACTGTACACACACACACACACACACACACACACACACACACACACACACACACACACACACACACACACACACACACACACACACACACACACACACACACACACACACACACACACACACACACACACACACACACACACACACACACACACACACAGAGGAAGGGCGATAACGCTAAAGAGCAGCAGGATAAACGAGTTCTCAAGAGTCAAACTGTCACTACCGGGGAACCTTTGACAGAGCTCACACAGCCGCTCAGCATGAAGATGAAAACACAGCGTCTGAGCGGTCTCTCTAATGCACGGGCACGCACGAACACACACAAACACACACACATGCGTGCGCACGGCCCCACGCGCACGCACAGGGTAGAGTGATCTAATCCTGGCATCTCCCGTTTTCCTTCCTGACTGAATTATCATACACACAGGGGTTGCAACACGACGCTGGACAACTACAGTATAACACAAAGTCCCTGCGTCGATTAGTGTTGCTAGACACTGCAAAAGCAATAAGTGAGACTTAGGGAAACGCTAATAGCTGCCATAGACACCAACCCCACACACACACACACACACACACACACACACACACACACACACACACACACACACACACACACACACACACACACACACACACACACACACACACACACACACACACACACACACACACACTCCCTGGAGCCTGACAATTAACATTGGCATCCGTTGGGAAATCATCACCCCGTAACGCGGGTCCTCCTCGCGGCCTTTTACTCCTCTGACTGGCGTGTTTACTCCACCGGTCGTTTCGCTGACGGGTCGGAGGAGGAAAATACGAGTACATTTGTCAGTATTAAAAGGTGTTCAGGCCAGACAGGAGGATTTGTGGGTTGTTTTTTTTTCCTGTAGGCTGGCATTTTATGAGCTTTATTTATTGGTCATGGCAGGAGACGAGAGAAGAGAGCCGCCACGACTTCCGTTTGATGAAGTGGTGGCTTCCACAAAAAGGAACATTTTGACTGCCAAGATGCCCACTGGCGCACCCACCCACGGTTTGATTTGTTGGACGGGTGGGTGGGGGGACCGTGCATCTATCTTTGTTATTGGTCATTCATTTTTATCGCCGTCAGGTTGCAGTTACTATCAAAACCTCCACCGGCTGTCAGTCAGTCTGTCCGTCCGTCCGTCCGTCCGTCCGTCACACTTTTCCCCTACTCATATCTCTGCCAACGTTGCCCCAATCCATGCCAAACTTTGCACACACACACTCCTTGGCTGCTGCTAAACCATGCCTCATTTCTCACATGGCCCTCTTCTAGCACCACCATGAGGCTGATTCTTGCAAGACACATTTTTGGACATTTTTGGACCATTGCCTTCCAAAGTTTGTGTATGCGACCTGACGGTCGCTTATCTCCCGATTTAGGGAGTCTTACTGGTATTGGTCATTCATTTTTATCAGTGTTGGTGATGTTTCGTTTTCTGTTCAGACTGAATTAAATATATGCATTGCCTTTTGATCATGCATTTCTGGCCTGATCATTATGTTTGATATTATGATGATATTGTATGTATGTATGATAATACAGATGAGGTTGAAAAGAAGATCAAAGCTTGGGATTACAAAACAAAAAGCAAAGCAATGAGGCAGAGGTAGGTTAAAGCATATATTCTGATAGTAGTCATAGCTACAGAGCAGTGGTTTTCAACCTCTGGTCCATGTACCACTGGTGGTACTTGATACCCGCTCGGGTGGTACACAGAGGAGTCTCCCAAAAAAAAAACAATACATAAGTGGAGTGAAATATTTATATTATATCGTCGTTGTGTGTATGTCCAAAACCGTTCGTTTTGCATTTATCATTTTAAAAACGATTTAAACTAGTGAAAACAGCCGATCTACAAGCACATAACGCCTCGCGGTGCGAGGCGTTGTGTGCTTGTAGATCTGCTGTTTTCACTACTTTTGTGCTATGGCCTTGTATGATGAAGCAGGGCTTTACTTTACGAAAAAACATAAAAAATTGAAACTTGGAGATACGAGGTTTCCGCCCGACAACGACGATATACTACAGGTAGATCTTCTGACCAAGCAAATGGTTGAAATAGGCTCTCCAGGTGTGCTGAAATGGAGCATGACATGGCATCACACCTAGACTTTAATAGAACATTTGAGAACGGATTAATCACGTTAGAAATATCAGTGCAGCTGATTAGACAAACTGACGAGTATCTGCAGCAGCATACTGTACGAATGCCAAAAAAAAAAAAAAAACTAAAAGATCACCATGAATTCAAGGAATAAATTGGCCTCCTGTGTCGAATGTGCGTAGCTGATTTAGCTGAATAGGATGGGGTAGGTCTACGCACCTGTCTCTTAACATCAGTTATTATGGTGGTACATGGGGAGACAGATATTTTCTGAGGTGGTACTCGGTGTAAACAGGTTGAAAACCACTGCTATAGTGTGTTTGTTCAGTCACAAGAGGTCTGGGTCTCCCTGTCTCTCCAGCTCTAAACAGAAAATACATTTTCAGGTAGGTGACAAACTTTCACTCACACACGCACGCACGCACACATGCACACACACACACACGCACACACACACACACACACACACACACTCACACCAGTAAGACTCCCTAATCGGGAGATAAGCGACCGTCACGTCGCATACACAAACTTTAGAAGGCAGGTGACTGACGGATGTACTGACAGCCGATAGAGCATTTCATAGTAACTTTTCATAGTAACACGCACGCACGCACGCACACACAGGCGCACGCTCGCACACACTGATTAAATTCAGAGATTAGCAGAGGAATGGGTCTATACGTTTTCTATTCTCTTTTTTGGAGAAGCTACCATTAAGCAGGTGGCTATAATATATCCCGGTTGGGTGGTGGAGGGGGTGTATCAGCTTTCTCTTGCGCCATCTGTTAACGTCAACCTTTTACAAAGAGAGACAGTAATGCTGAGTCACGCTTTTCCTGGCTTACTCCCCGAGACTGAAAGGTCACACGGATTTCATATTGTTTCTCAAGCTGTCAGTATCTCACATGTGGTTATATTCCTGCTCGCATGGGTCCACAACATGACTTGGCCTGTTCTCCTGGGCAGGGGTGTCGCACCAAATTCTGGGCCCTGGGGACAAGGATTCACTCACATTTTGTGCTTTAACTGTTGAAAAATAGCAGATCTACAAGCTCACAGCGCTTTTACAAAGAGAGACAGTAATGCTGAGTCACGCTTTTCGTGGCTCACAGGCAATCCCAAGGCAGGGTCTGTGAGAAATGAGGCATGGTTTAGCAGCAGCCAAGGAGTGTGTGTGCAAAGTTTGGCATTGCCGCCTATCTTTCTTGTCACTTTCAACCTAGTGTCTCTATTTTGGACATGACATAGCCATACAGTTGCAAACACCTTTTGTTCCCCCGAAATGATGCCTCTGACTTTAAATGTGTTGTTTTCGGAGAAAGCGAGCCTGCGATTGGAGGTTACCCACAAACAGACGTCATTGGTAGAATCCGTGTCCGGTCAGGGAGTATCCCTGTGTCCTGTTGCAGTATCTGTGGTCAAGATCTGTGGTCAAGGCTCATGTTAACACTCTGGTTAGCAGGGGTGTCAAACCAAATTCTGGGCCCTGGGTACAAGGATTCACTCTCATTTTGTGCTTTAACTATTGAAAATTAGCAGATGTACAAGCTCACAGCGCGGCACCGAGTGCCGCGCTGCAAGCTTGTAGATCTGCTATTTTTGAAAAATCGTGAAAAAGTCTTTGAATATTTCAAATCCTTCTAAGTTTTTTTTGAAAAACCTATGTTTCTATGTCAGTGGTGCTCAAACTGTGTGTCATGTGAAGGACCCCCAAAATGATATGCATTTGGCCACGGACCCCCATCTCAAAATATTTAGTTCCAAGGACCCCCCCAGAAGCAATATTTTTGTTACAAATGTTTGCTTAAAAATATACATAAAATGCTGGAAGTTCCCAGCCTTATTACATATCTATCAGTGATGCGCAATCACATAATATATTCAAAGATTTGCACACATTTTCACGACTTTTCAAAAATAGCAGTGCCGCGCTGCAAGCTTGTAGATCTGCTATTTTTCAATAGCTAAAGTATAAAATAATTCCAGGCCCCTCCACCTTGGGCCCTAGTAACCCTGTCCCACTTTTCCCCCCCTTGTGACGCCCCTGCTGTTTAGAAGTGAGCATCAGCTAATTGCAATTGAAAAGACCTGTAGTGGTGTCAGACCCGAACCCGACTCTCTCCAGCACCTGTTATCTGAGAAAGTCGGTTATCTAACAATAGGTGTTTTGCACTGAAAATGGCAGATCTACGAGCTCACGTACTGTAGTGTACGTCTTTGTTTGTTGTGAGCTTAGACCAGCTATTTTCAGTATGCGACACCTGTATATGTGTATATACAGTACATGTATATTTGCATTATACAGTGAAATGTGTTCTCTGCATTTAATTCATCCTATAAGTATAGTGGTGTAAAGTAACTAATTACATTTACTCAAGTACAACTTTGGGGTATTTTTTTTTTTACTTTACTGGAGTATTTGAAAATCTTTAGTGGGCCACCCAGCCCAAAAATTACTGTAACTATCCTAAAATGGTGGCAAGAAATAATACCGGGCATATGTCCGGTATACCAGATGCCTAGTCCACCCCTGATTGTGGGAAGCAGGATTTGATTTATTAAAATAATAGACAAACAGACAAATAGCAAAAATAGCCAATCTTTAGATTTTTTTGGGGGGGAAAGTGACATGTTAAATAAACCAGTAAGACTCCATAATCGGGAGATAAGCGACCGTCAGGTCGCATGTAAAAATCGGCCTGATAGTGGCGCTAAATGGGACGGATCCATGTTGATGACATGACTCTGGACATCCTGTGTTTACCGATTTGTGTGATTTTAGGGCAAAAGTTGTAGGAGTGACTGACTGACTGACTTACTGACAGCCGGTGGAGGTTTTGATAGTAACTGCAACCTGGCGGTCGCAATAAATAATCTTGGAGGGAAGGACACTTTGTGAACATCTCACAGAGTTCAAAATCCAATTAAGACTAATCTTTTGATGTCATCAAAAGGTGCGTCTCAGAGCCGCGTCATTAACGATGTGGACTCATGTAATTAAGCTTGTACCCATGAGTCAGCAGTAACTCACAGCATTAATGAGAGTATTGAAGGGAAGACTGCCTTCATATTACTAAATTAGACGCTCCTCCGTGCGAGTTGTCAAAGTGAGTCCATTATTCAATGTCAAGGGAAGCAAAACATGATCACATCCCAATTTGAGAAACGTTATGTCTCCCTGTGACTCAAACTAGTGAAAATAGTCGATCTACAAGCACACAACGCACCACATCTGCTATTTCTTTCTTTTATACAATTGATGGAACATCTTTTTTATTTTAGAAATATTACAAAAAAAATGGAAATGAAAAAAGGGATATTTACTCGCGACCCATAAAAAATTGTCTGTGACCAAATTGTCATATGTATGATATTGCCTTACACTGCAAAAGTACACAAGGTCAGTTTCACAGACAATACATGAACCCTTTTCTGGCCATGTCATATAGGTCAGTGGTTTTCAACCAGTGGTCTGGGGACCACCAGTGGTCCTTGAGGGGGTTTCAGGTGGTCCCCAGCTAAATGATGGAGAGTTGGTAACCAAATGGACCTTTAATAGATCTTTAACTCTTGGAGAGGTCCATTTGGTTTCATTTTACGCTCTCAATAGTTAGGTTATTGTTAAACATCTGCATTACTTAATTTAGAAGAGGTCTACACTATTAGAGAATGTAGAAGAATTGTTATTTTGATCAAGGTTTGCCTGTTATCTCTCCTATGGTACCAACATCAACACAGCAACATTAACACAGCATGGAATTGTGGACAAAATCTCTTACCCAACGACAACAAAATATTCAACGTTTTGGGTCTGAGAGGCTAAATCTCATCAAGTGGTGGTCGTGGTCCGTGGCTCAAATACCCAACAAATAAAGGATCTTGATATGAAAATATCAAGGTCTATATATTGATATCATATATTGATAGGGTTAGCCTAACCCTATCTAGGCTACAAGCTCACAACACAATGAACACATTGTGATGCATTGCCAGCTTGTACAGTAGATTAGCTATTTTTGAGTATAGAGGGGAAATAGAAGCTGGGTCAACAAATAGTGTTTAAGAGGTTTACCACTTCTTAAACCTTGTACTTAGTTGACTGGATTCCCAAGGGTTCTACTTCTGTTTTTGCTTGCTCTCCACCAGGGGTCTTCAACAGGGTGTCTGGGATCCCTAGGGGGTCCTCAGAGTTACTACCAGGGGGGCAAATGCTGGAAGTTCCCAGCCTTATTACACATCTATGTGTGATTTGTTGATGGTGTCCACCTGGGCACCTGTCACGGCATCTTTAACTCATTCTTAGTTTACGGCCGTAGAGCCCGGAGATTTCTCTATGTCTTTCACTGCCGGCTTCTCCTACCTGTTAACGTGGGCGCTCATTCAGTTCCCATCGTGCGTGATCGGACACTGCTATGCATCGTGTGTTCGCGTATTCCATCAGCTTCTCAAATCCGTTGAAATTTTTTCAATTGATCAATCCGTTCTCCATCTGTAAGCCGCGGAGTTTATACAGAAAGCTAACGGGCCAAAATAGACGACGGACCATCAGCTTCCGGTTCAGGGGCTCAATGATAAGTGGTCCGCTCAATAATGTGTCCGTGTAGAAACCGATCACGGAGCATTAGTTCCGGCCTATTTTAGTTCCGCTTCGATAAAAAAAATGTTTTTAATTAAAGCTTATTAAATCTCCGGGTTCTACGGGCATGGCAGAGAAGGGGTACAAAGGGGTATTTTTTTGGCAGCAAAATTGTTAAATAGACAGCATACACCCTGCAGTTTCAGATACACTGAAGAAGGCTGGATAGCCGAAACGTTTGTTTCTCATCCTAATTATGTAATAAAACAAAGAAAAGGTAACTCTTGCCACTGTGTGCGATCCATTTTCCTATGAATACTTGATGGTCTAAAGAGGACACAGCACCAGTCAAGTCAGAGCGCGGTGGTAGCAAAAAAGTCCAGCCTGGAACCCAAGCATTCCTATTCTGGGGAAACATTCGCCAAAAATAGCAGATCTACAAGCTCACAACGCATCGCAGCAGTGTGAAACGTTGTTGTGAGCTTGTAGACTATTTTCGGCAAAGAGACTGGTGTGGAGGGGGAGATAGACCAGGTAGCTTAGTTTAGTAGTATTGAGGGTTTAAGTTAGCCTCGTAAACCACTAGTCTAAGTGGGTAAATATCAGAGAATACACGTGAACAAAAAATATGAAGTTATACAACAATAGTGATAGTGCTGTTAAACAAGTGTATGAAATCGATGAAAAAGATTAATCTGCAGTACAATTTTATACAAGTAGTGGGGGTCCCTGCTTCATCTCTCTCTCAGCTAAGGGGTCCATGGCCTTCAAACTACATATCATCACTATTATTTTCACCGAATGCCAGCCCCAGAATAGGGAAGCTAGGGTTCAAGTGGTTTTTAAAGTCACTCTCCAAATAAGTACAACACATGGTTTTTGTTTTAGGGAGGATTTGTACAATAAGCTTGCCTTCAGTTCGCGCACGTACTGTATGGAGCAAGTCAAATTTAAACAGCCTGTGCAAATGGAATAATCTCTTCTACATCACTGAAATGATGAGCTTTATGTACGTAGGAAAATCCAGTACCTAGTTTTTCTTTATTTCTTTTTCTTTATTTATTTTTTCTTTATTTGCAAGCCAGTCAGCTTGTGATGAAGTCCTTCACTGACTCGGATTTAAATGCATCCCGGGGGAGATATCAAGCTGGCAAATCAGCAAGTTCTTAACATCTTCTTCAAGATGGTTTCCAGGCAACGCAGATCCTTGAGATTACGTTAAAAATAGTACCCCCCCCCCCCCCCCCCCCCCCCCCCCGGTGTGGTGAGCTAAAATAACGCACACCCAAAAACACGAAGAGTGTGCTCACTGGCCGAGGACATGCCGTGTCATTTCAGGATCCCCCGGCCCAACGCAGGTAACACAGGACACGCTGAGAGACAGGACACGCAAAAAACGACAACCTAAAAGAAGAAACCTTTTGTCCTTTAAATAAAGTTTCTCACATCCCATCGCTCGATGCGCGTCGGACATGGAGTGTTATAATCAGAAGAACACACACCCTAGTGAGCTGGTTGGTGCTGTGCGCGAGGGACGTACGCGGTGGCGACGTGTCTCTCAAGTGTCTGCTCTGCTTTCGCTGTCTGCCACTCACTGCCAAGCCCTCCACCCAGGGGTCCCTCACAGCACCACTCACCTAATGGTAAATGATGATTCTGCGAGCCGGCACGGCTGACAACGGGGCCCTCGCCCTCTGTGCGGACCATCCATCTTTTTGTTCTCCCCGGGCCCGGCATGTCTGGTGAGGGATATTTTGTGCTGGATCAAGGCTTTTTACTTCCGCCGGGCAGGAAGTTTAACGGGGGTTATGTTTACAACCCATTCCCATCTGTCTGTTTTGTCTATCTGACCTGTTTGTCAGGATATCGGGCCCCAAAAGTTCTGATTGGATTTGTGTGAAACTTTGTGGATGGTTTGGGCATGGGGCCAGGAAGAGCCGATTCATCCATTGCCCAAACGTGGTGGGCATATGGTCTGTCATGGAAATACATACAGTATGGTCGCTGTCGGGTGGAAACCTAGGATGCCCAAAACTGTTACTTTTCAGGGCAAAACTGTGTTCCGAAGGATTTAATATAGTATTTACTCACAAGCACTTGTTAATGCTTTTCATTGGTTATCCCTATTTTGTCATAATAGGCAACGCAAAGTTTCTACCCAACAACAACGACATAAGAGATTCATATAACTGGTGTGAGGCACACACTATATATATATATATTACTGGCCCAGTCACAAGGTATTGACAAGACAATGTGAGGCACATACCGGTGACAATTGCAGCTACGCAAGTGTTGTAGGCTAGCCCTCCTGGCACAGCAAAACGGGATTAAATATGCGCTACAAATTGTATGCAAGTGCTCGTCGGCACAGGTGAGGCAGCAGTGAACTCACTCACTGGGCCTGGCCCTCCTCTAAACTGCTCTCGCTGAACATTATTAGATAATAATCTGGCCTGCCGATCCCCCTCAAGATGTGCGAGAAACAAAACAGTTTCTCATAAGCCGAGCGGTTAGGGGGCTGGAGACATTTTAACTGATTTGGAGTGCTCCGCGGGCCACTCCAGTCTGGCTCTGATGAATGCAGGGAGGGGGGAAGAGAGCAGATGTGACAAGCCGGCGTCAGATTGGGTTAGCTGTTTAAACGCTTCAGGAGATGAACAGGCCGGGAACTCTCTCCGGCGGGCGCGGACAGCCTGCCCTGGCTGTGGGTGCTGTGGCACAGCTGGGGAGAAGGGGCAGCAGAGGGCACAGCGGCGGTACGGTGGCTGTAATCATCAGTACCAACATAGTAAGCTAGCTAATAGTCTAGCTAAGTGGTTGTATGTCAACTCGCAATCATGACATACTGTATACATAGATCAGATGCACAAAATAGATGGATGGACAGGCTAAGGGAACACTAGAACTTGTGCTTTTCTATCCCAGTGGGGGGAGGGGGTGACCCCAGATGACAGTGAAGTGAAAATGTAAGGACTTGTAAGACCTTTTTAATATCTCAACAAATAAAAAGGAAAGAAAAAAAATCAAACCTCAGTTCGAAGTGAAGCGGTGAATTTATATTCTATGTGTACTAGAGCTTTGAA
Organism: Nannobrachium achirus; assembly: GCF_963921795.1. Lineage (NCBI taxonomy): Eukaryota > Metazoa > Chordata > Actinopteri > Myctophiformes > Myctophidae > Nannobrachium > Nannobrachium achirus. The sequence continues at coordinate 20,511,694 of NC_137831.1, forward strand.
ATCAGTGTTCCAGATCTATACATTCTGTGTTCTAGATCTATACTTTCTATGTGCTTTAGTTCTATACTTTTATGAATTCTGAATTCTGAATGATTTTGTCTGGAGGGCCAAATTGTCATGTGAAGCTTGACCAATCCTCAATTCTGCATGCACGGGACATGTATGGGACAGATATTCTCACTCCTTGAGAATCTATGGGAATCCTCAAAAAAACTGGTACGGGACATGTACGGGACATACATTCTCACTCCTTGAGAATCTATGGGAATCCTCAAAAAAACTGGTACGGGACAGACAAAGCCACTCCTTGGAAGCGGCTTTCACCGCTTCAAAAACTGGTCAAACATTATCCAAATTGTCAAATAATATAGGGGACAAAAACTGTGAAAATAGCCGACCTACTGGCTATTTTAATATGGAACCGAGATCTGCTGAGATCTAATATTTTCACAATATGGTCAAACAAAGTGTAATGCCTCAACTCAGACAATTCCAAGTGCTTGTCAGGGTGGTGAGGGTCCTCAGTTCAAATATGATTATGTTAGGGGTCACGGCCTGAAAAGGTTGAGAACCACTGTTCTAGCCCACTCAAGTTAACTCATCTGGTGCCGATCCCGAACTAGTTCGGCTTTATTTCAATCCAATACAATCTTTTTTTTATTAATTCACTTACCCCGAGCTGCTTGTAGAGTCGTGGGTGGTCCTGGCTCGCTAGCCGCTAGCCAGCTAGCCGTTCTACTCTGTCCGACGATATATTCCATTAAAAATGGTTTAAAATACATTTTTGAGCTCCCCAATGTTCACCCGATGTTCGGCGCCGCTTCCGATGAGTACACGAGTGTGCCGATCCCGAAGTAGTTCGGCTTTATTTAATTAAATGAATAAAATGATAAGAGGCCTTCTGAAGCCTGGCTTGATTTTTGTAGCTACTAGCCGAAAGCTAACAACGTCCCGGCCGGCCGTAATTTGCGAACGCAATCGCCAATCTCCGCCTAATCCAATGAAAGACCGCATCTTTAAAGGCTTATATCTCTTTTTTGTGTTTTAGGAAAGCGGCGCGAGGTTTATTTACGGCGAAATCGCCCAAAAATGATCTTTTAGATGACAAAATGGGAATAGCCATTCTGTTAGCATCTTCATCCGGGACATTTCCATGCCGTGCATGAACGTGAGGACGTCAGGTCCTGGAAGCTGAAGTCCTGGAAGCTAAAGCGCTCGCCTATGAGAGATGCGCTGGCATTCTTTGGCCCCTAGAGGGCGCTGGCGCTCAAAGAGTTAATATGCATTCACCCGGTGTCCTTTTTATAAAGGTGAATATTTTCTGAGCCCCAGGAGAGGGGAAGTTGCTTTTATGCTGCTCAGATAGCTGAGATGAGTGCATGGGGGGAGCTGTTAGGTGTTAAGTGTCTTGTTCAGGGACACTTTGACGTGTAGACTGGCCGAGATGAGGGTCGAAACAGTGACCTTCGGCGACTCTATCCACTCAGATATGGCCTCCCATGCTAGTGGTCTACTAAGGGAACATAGTTATACAGTATCTGGCTAGGACAGAGATGAATGCAATAGGTTTCCTGCCAGGATAAAAACATATATATATCTGTAAAGACAAAGCTTGGAACAACTAAATGTTACAAAAACGTAATGCCTGCCGAGTCGTAACACCACATTCCGATCAGCCGAGCCCAGTGGCGGAAAAAGTATTTGCATTGTTTACTTAAGTAAAAGTATCAATACTGCAATATAGAAATACTCTGTTACAAGTAAAAGTGCGAAATTCGAAATGTACTTAAAATACTAAAAGTAGAAATAGCAGATCTACAAACTCACAACGCATTGTGAGCTTGTAGATCAACTATTTTCAAATGCCGAAATGTATAGGGTGGAAGTGGTTAAAGTACGGTATGTTTTGTAATAATAATCAAAGCCTACACAGTAACTAGTAACTAAAAGTTTTCAAATAATTGTTGTGGAGTAAAAGTACAACATTTGCCTCTGATATGTAGAAGTAAAAGTACAGAAAACTGGAAATAATCCAGTAAAGTAAAAGTACCTCAACAGTGTACTCAAGTACAACACCTGAGTGTACACGTCCTTAGTTACTTTCCAGCCCTTACCTCGTCCGAGCCCGAGCCGAAGATGAGCAGGTCGAAGGGGATGGCGGCCACCATGTCGATGAGGAACCAGCCCTTGAAGTAGTGGATGGCGATCCTGCCCGGCGCGCTCACCACCTCCTCGTTGACGTTGACGTAGGTGGTGCGGAAGTTGATGAGGATGTCCACGATGAACATGATGTCCACCATGAGGTCCACCACGTTGAGCGGCGAGCACGAGTAGCCGCACTCGCGGCGCCGCTGCTCCTCGACGTCGTTGAGCAGGAAGGCGGCGGAGTACGGCGTGAAGATGGCCGTGTAGATGACCAGCAGCAGGATGAGCCAGTCCCACACCGCCTTGAACGGGCTGTAGTGCAGGATGGTGTACTTGTCGATGCGCGTGGTCTGGAGCTTGTACTCGGGCAGCACGTCCGCCCCCAGCGAGAGGACCTGTAGGGGGAGACAGAGGGGCAGGGGGAGGGGAGGTGGGAGTTCAATCAAGTTGCCTACCCTCGATGACAATACAGGCTTATGCAAAGGCAAAATGTGTCATTTTGCATTTTCAACTTGGTATCCTATTGTACAGGTTCTTCTTGGTTTACCTAGGTTTCTAACTTATATGCATTTAATGTATTACCTTGTTGTGCCGTCCTAGCTTATTGTAAATTGCTCTGGATTAACACTTATGGTGCCAACCCCGAGTTTCCCCGAGTTTGTGTATAGCTGTGCCAAGCCCGAGTTTCCCGAGTTGGCCGTTTTGGGCATGATCGCGATCGCGAAATACATGTTTGACTCCCAGAACAGCCCATGGAAGCTCCCATGGCATCCATGTTTGTTTACATTTGAAGAAAACACTATAGCCTATATCTTTTGAATGCATGAACGGATTTCCTAGCAGATTTCTTTTGTTTGAAAGCTGTGAATGACGTGCACACGTGTGGTGCATCATCCGTGTATTATCCGTGCATGACCCGTGCACATTGTGCACATTAAAAGGTACGAATCTAAAGATTCTGGCAATGGAAGACATTGAAGATTTTAATGCTTGGCAGCAAGCAGGATAATAGTGTCTGCTAAATGTCTAATTTGTAAATTGAAAATTACAGCAACAGAGTGAAATAAAAAAATTAAATATAACAAATAAAAAGTGTTGCGTTGACGTGTTGCAGATCTGTATCCTAAACATTCTGTTTGGCCACTCTTTGCTCTGTTATCAAACACAATTTGAGAGTGCTATGACACAGACCTGTGTGGGAGTTCCATCCTCTGACCCCACCCACCCCTGTAAATGTACAGTATCTATTATTGCTTTTAGTGCTGTTGTTTTAGTGCAACGTATTGTATGTCATGATAATGAATTGAGTACGATGGACTGTACCATTCTCTCCGTTCCTAAAGTATGACCAATTGTGTCATTTTGACCTAAGCCGGGGGTCAGCAACCCGCGGCTCTTTAGCGCCGCCCTAGTGGCTCCCTGGAGCTTTTTCAAAAATGTATGAAAATGGAAAAATATATTTTTTGTTTTAATATGGTTTCTGTAGGAGGACAGACACAAACATTCTTAATATTTTCCAATGCTGTAAAAATTTGTAGAATAAATATTACATTTCAACATTCTCTCCAGGATGCGCTGCAGGGAAAATAAACATTTAATCATGAATGTTCATTATGTATTTGTAGCCTACTTATGTCATACGTCATTTTGATAGTAGGCTAATATAGCTAATATAGACATTTACAGCATGTGTTGCCTTCATTTTAAGGCTTATGTATATAAGACTTTTAATTTTTTGCGGCTCCAGACAGATTTGTTTTTTTGGTCCAATATGGCTCTTTCAACATTTTGGGTTGCCGACCCCTGAGCTAAGCTGATCTGGGTCGGGTATTTAAATTCACCTCAGTGGAAATATTGAAATTGTATTTTAACAATATCAGGAACTATACCACGGCTTCACATCATATTGTAGAATACATTCCATAGATGCAAATCTAATGTTGAAAAGCACATGAATGTTTAAACATGACCCACTGAAATGCTGTTTAAGTCAACAAAATTATAGGTTGAAGTGAAACCATGCGGATATTGTGTTTATGAGCACGCAATAAACACACTTGTATGCTGTAATGGACTTCCATTTACATTAAGACATTAGTGAGTACAATTAATGCAAAGCAAAAGGATGAATAGCATGCAAATTAAAGTTTGTTTGCTGCAGCAACAGCACCTCAGTAGTACCTCAATACATACTGTAACAGCATATGAAAAGTACAACTTTCACATTCCACAAAACAAATGCTTTGCCTGGTAAGTAATGAATGAAAACAACCCCCCTTCCAGTTATAGCATTAGATACTTTAGTATACACTGCGAGACTGAAGGCTTTTCAGATCAGCGACCTTATCTCTTGTAACCGTGACAAAATCCTTAGATTACTCTTGCAATGCAAGCAGGTTCTGAAAGCCGTGATATTGCGCTTCAGGCTGAGAGACAGCTGAGTCGGTTCGGAATCGGAACATGTAATGAAACCCTGAGAAGAAACCCCAGGTTGGGACTGTGTGAAAGGAAGAAGACAAGCCTTGTACTGTGATCAGTTTAGACACGGAATATATTCTTGAAGGCCCGGGTATCGCAATCACCATCTGTCCCCGGATAACTTTTTACATGAATATTTCAGCAGAATCATGGGCCACTTAAAGGTAGGGTAAGTCCATTCATCCATCTTCAACCGCTTATCCGGAGTCAGGTCACGGGAGTAACAGTTCCAACAGAGTTTCCTATCCTGAGCAACTTCCTCTACTCCCTCTGGGAGTATACCGAGGCGTCAGTGTGGACATATAATCCTTCCATCTGGTCTTTGGTCTACCACGGGGCAGAGCCCTGCACGGGTCCAATTTTGACAACCCGCGCCCGCCCGTCCCGTCATTAATCAGATCCGTGGACCGCCCGTTACCCGTCATTATTAAAAAATCAAAACCAGACCCGCCCCGCCCGTCAAAAAATGGACCCGTCGCCCGCCCCGCTACCCGTGATTACATGCATTAAAGTAAATAGCCTACAGCCGTGCGTGCGTTCTTTCAATGGCATCGCACTCCATTTTCACTCCATAGTTGATCCCCCAGCGAATCCTACTGCACGCCGTCGGAAAATGCTGTTATTAAGCCTATTATTAATAGGTCTATTATTATTTGGATAAAGTAGAACAACCTTTAAAACCAATCATACTAATTTAAAATTGTATCATGATCTGACACTGTCGCGACAGCTTGTTGCTGCTGATGCGTTCTGCCTCCGCTGCTTTGTGCAGTTGTATTTGTCATCCGACGGTGTCGCGCATTGAAAATATCAGAGCTACAAGCTCACAACATGTTGGAACTTGCAGCTTTGTGAGCTTGCATGTCTGCTATGCTCGACACGCACCGTCATACGGCGAAGCACATATCCAGCTTTTTACAGCTCTCTGAAAGCCTGGTGGGCGAGGTTACAGCTGAAGGGAACGCCACTCGCTGTCTGTCTGTCTTGTGTTCTCTCATGATAAACAGCCCGAGGTAATCTAAACCAAACCGGACCCATGATGTGACGATAATAAAGGAACTCCTAATAGTCGTGGAATCACGTGGATATTATACAATCATGCACCTTTCAACTACATCGCACGCGAGGCAAGCAGATCACTCGCGGCCACTTTATTCAGTTGTGTGACGGTGTCCTCCTCACTGTGAGTGTGTGCGCTCCAGGCAGCCGGCTGCCGCTGCTCCATGTGTGTGACTTGACGTATGCATGCCGTGGTTCTGTCGTCCTGCTGCTCACTGCATGTGTGCGCTCTTGTGACGTTGTTTTAGGCAGAAACAGTTGTCTGATTTTCACAGTAAAATGTCACCCGCCCGTGTTTAGTCGCGCACCGCCCGTCCCCGTACCCGCAAATTTATAGTTGAATATATTCCGCCCGTACCCGCCCGTCAAACACGGGTACCCGTCGGGTACCCACGGGTACCCCACCCGTTGCAGGGCTCTGCCACGGGGTCTCCTCCCAGTGGGACGTCAATCGAGGACCTTGTGATTTCATTTAATTCAAATAATAACAAAATGGGTATATTTTCTGATAATGCTAGTTACTATAAAGTGTTTGGTCCATATTTGGACTTCAGCCTTTTCCCCTGTGAGGAGAAAAAAGCAGTTTCAGTTTTGGTGGATGAGACTTTTTCCTCCAATCAGGATAGAGTGGGGCCTTCCTCCAATCATGGTCAAGTACCATGATTAGAGGAAGGCAATTTAAAGGAAATCATAACCGCCTCAACGACACAGAGGTAATTATAGGCACTGGCAGGTAGTTACGTCCCTTTCATATGGGTTCCATCCTGACACCTGGGTACCTGTCTGAATCTTCAGGGCATGCCCTGCCGCGCCGCTGATTATTCTGGCAGGAATGTCGAGTGAGAAGTACAGATAGGGCTGTCACAATTATTACATAATCATCTAATCGTGATTTTTTTTAAATAATCGTGATTATTTTTCATAATCGTCATAATCATTTCCATGTTGAAAAAGTTCATATATTTTTTTTAAAAAGTCAAAAATAGTGGAAATAGCAGATCTACAAGCTCACAACGCGTCGCAAATGTTTTTAACATTTCTAGCAGTTGCTGGTGCCGCCGTTCACTTATGCTTTAATTTTGAAGAGCCTCGGAAGCTTCTTGCGTGTGCACGTGAGTGTCAACTGACGATTGAGGAAGATAATCCATTTGTTTACAAACGCTCGCGAAAATAAAATCCAAACCGGGGCCGACAATCGCGGTAAAGTGTCACCGTGAAAACAGGCAGATCTCTCCTTCCCTGGCGTTCTTTGCACCTCATTCATAGATAAAGCTGTTTTTATGTTTCAGCCTAGAATGGAAGTGTATGCAGCCTAGATCCTCCATTTTGTTTCTGTGCGAGCCACGGTATGACGTATGGACCAGGGTCTTTCACAGGGTACACAGGACGGATGCAGCTGCACTTAACCAAGTTAACCCTTTGTCTCGTTGAGGGACGAGACAACTTAGTTTTGGCACAGCGACCTCCAGTGGCCGTATCTCGTTACTGAACGAGTTTGGCCCCCAAGTTGTTAAAAAGCAACCTTTTGTGCAAGTATTCTCGACTTTGACCACTTAAAGGGGGCCTGTCACCTAAAGGGTTACTGTCACTTTAAGAATCATCTTAAAAAACAAGTTAATATTTGCAATTGGTCCTTTGCAATTGGTTTCCATAAAAACTGTTGTATAAATTACCATTTTTCATGTGGGCAACTACTCAGACATGTTTATATAAAAGAGTCATGCTGTATCTCATCTTATCATCTCTCATAAAGTACCTGGGACTCGGCCCCATAGCGACGCAACAAGCCTGTGATAGATAATGATGGTGCAAATGAGATGGCAGCTCTGCAGCAAATGAACAGCTCCAGGGACGTACTGGCCATTAAGCGGGACAACTCCCGAACGGCCGGTTCATTCCCGGCCGGTCCAGGCCGGCTATTAGGAAAAAAATTAAAATAAAATGTCGGCCTTCATTCCATTTTGGGGGCTGGCCGGCCAACAAAGTAAATCGTCACTGTCGGGCAGAAACCTCGTATCTCCAAGTTTCAAATTTGTAATTTTTTTCGCAAAGCAAAGCCCTGCTTCATCATACAAGGCCGTCACACAAAAGTAGTGAAACAGCAGATCTACAAGCACATAACGATCGGCTGTTTTCACTAGTTTAAATCATTTTTAAAATGATAAATACAAAACAAACGGGTTTGGACATACAAGGTTTCCACCAGACAACGACAAAATATAACTCATGTAATTGGCCCACTGGCTTGTCACTTGTCATGATCTGAAATGTCAAAGTAGCAGCAGCGCTATAGAGAGAGATCTCTCTCTATCTATAGTGAGGGCCTCTCCAACTTTTTTTTTCCCGGGCTGGATCAGGGGCCCAGCACGTCCCTGAACAGCTCCCTGGCTGTTGCGTGGACACGCTTCCCTCAGGCCCGCTGGGGAGCAGAGGAGCAGTCAGTTGGGCTGGCGGGATGACAGCTTGGGCTTAACATGTCTCGGCCAATCTGTTTCTAAATAAAAGATCCCACCTTAATTATTTAACGCGCCCTACTGTAGCTATCTGCGCTCGGCACAAATGAACTCTCTCTCTCTCTCTCTCTCTCTCTCTCCTGGGGTTCGAACGGGGAAATAAAGGAAGGCTTATTACCCCGTGTTTGGCTGGGGTTCAAACGAGTGCAAGCTTTCTCCCGTATCCAGTTTGTGTTGTTGGTACCAGTGTTGATTTCGTCGACTAAAACTATGACGAAAAATGTTTGTCGACTACGTTTTTTTCACTGACGAAATCTAAATAAAAACTAAATAAAAACTAAACTATGATGACTACATCTAAGACTAAATATATTGACAATTTTGCCAACAAAATAAAAACTAGACTAAAACGTTAGGGAGGGACTAGTGGAGAAGACAGTCAATTTATGTTTTTTTGCTCTCAGGTGTTGCGTGCTGAAAATAGCAGATCTACAAGCTCACATCGCAGCGCGACGCGTGCGTGTGTGTAAGTGTAAAATCAGTCATTACGATGCCATCAAGGCCTGCCAAAATACATCTTATGATATTTAGTCGACTAAAATTAGACTAAAAACTAAATTATGACTAAAACTAAAACTGTTCGGGTGACTAAATTATGATTAAAACTAAAAGACATTTGATTCAAAAGACTAAGACTAAAACTAAATCAAAATGTGCCGTCAAAAACAACACTGGTTGGTACCGTGTCGTCGACTCGCCGAGCGAGTGGAGCGTAATTTATAAGAGCAGAGTGTTGTTTTGTGTTTCTGCAGGCTGCTCACATGGCCCGCTACGCAGTTAACAATAATGCCAGTGGATGCAAATGGAACGCCGCTGGCCTATTTCTGTAGTGGCTTGATTATGAGCTTGTTGCCAACCTTTCTCCCGAAATGAAGCAAAAGGCAAGCACAGAAAGTTTGAAGTAAAGGGGTCCAGGGTGCACGCACATGCATGCATCAGCAACATCCGAGCGCTCTGCTTGGATGTGTGGATGACACGTACTGAGACACAGGGACGTGCTGGCCATTGGGAAAAGCGGGACAACTCCCGAACGGCCGGTTCATTCCCGGCCGGTCCAGGCCGGCCATTAGGAAAAAATTCAAAATAAGATGTCGGCCTTCGTTCCTTCATCATACAAGGCCGTCGCACAAAAGTAGTGAAAACAGCAGATCTACAAGCACACAACGCCTCGCAGTGCGAGGCGTTGTGTGCTTGTAGATCGTCTGTTTTCACTCGTTTAAATCATTTTAAAAATGATAAATACAAAACAAACGGTTTTGGACATACAAGGTTTCCACCCGACAACGACTAAATATAACTCATGTAATTGGCCCACTGGCTTGTCACCTTGTCACAAATCTTTGAGTAGCAGCAGCGCTATAGAGAGAGATCTCTCTCTATAGCGCGCAATGAGGGCCTCTCCAACTCTTTTTCCCGGGCTGAATCAGGGGCCCAGCACGTCCCTGATGACACGTACTGAGGCAGTAAACAGCGGTGAGGATCGGCCAGCGTAGGCTCCTTCCTGGGTCAGACCTCCATCTGCCCGCGGGAGTGCCAAGACGGACAAAGCCTCTTGTTCTCGTCTCTTGTTCTCACGCCATGCTCGCAGCTTCACACGGACTCAGAGGAGTTGGAGAGTTGATCTCTGGGCATCTGCTGATTGCACGATGGTCCTGGCAGTCAGATGGTGGGAGGAGGACCATGCAGTGGGAATACTAAGCAGGATATGGCATCCCTCGCCCGCGGTCATGGTAGTCAGCTAGTCTCGCGTAGCCAGACAACTATTCCACACTCTCCGAATGCTATATTAGTCGCGGAAGCTCAAGGAATAGGGTTTAACCTGTGATGTTCTGCCGCACTTTTTATTTCTGTTTTAGTTTGGTCATTAAGGTCCACACAGAATGATAGGCCTGCTCTGCCTGAAACATCGCGAAAAAAAAGTTATGGACATTTGTATATTTATTCACTGTCCCATTGACTCCACTATACAGGGAAAGAAAAATATATATATAAAAAAAAGAAAACAATCTGCTTTAACACCTTCTAAGCCACGGGGAGCCCCTTAATGTTAAAACCGTACTATATCGCACATCCCCCCAGGGACTCTCAGCCACGTCGTACATTCCCGGACTTTGTCTTTAAAACCGGAATAAAAGCTTTTGATCCGAAAATCGGCGATCGGCTAACCTTCCCTAGTCACCACTCGTGCACTGATAGCTCATGCAGACCGTGCATGAAGCAGAGGTGACGTCAGCGCCTCTCCTTCTCCAAGGCTACTCCCAGCCATCCGTTTGCTGTCTGCACACTCGAGCTCCTACAGCAGCCATGCTTGGGGCTATGCTAGCGAAACTTTTCAGTTCTGTTCTTCAGTCACACATGGACTATTTGCGGGGACATTTACGTGAAAGGATCGCGCACGCGAAACGCACGGGGACATCGACGATCGGCCAAAACCCCCATTCTATCCCAACGGAAATCGAGAAAATCATGGTGAGTTACTGGCCTGGGGAAAAAAAAAAAAGAAAAAACAGCGGCGCTGTTCAAGATGGAGGGGCTGCGGGGTCATGTTTATAAACATAATATTATGTCTCAGATCACAATACAATAATAGAAATTTCACGGCTAATCTACCAACCACCATTCTATTTCGGACGTCAAGGTGTTAAAGGAGCTATAGTCAACTTTTTCTTGAAAAACGGATGCTAAAATAAAAATAATGTTTCGAAAATATTTTATAAAAAAATAAGCTCCATATATGTGTTTCTATTCAAAAATTACCACAAAAAGCATAAAATAATGATAAAATAATCATTTTGGCCATTGTCAGACCGACACTTTGTTTACATTTTAGTCTATAGATTAGGATGTAAACAAAGTGTCGGCCCTACAATGAAAAACTTGACAATAGCTCCTTTAAGTAGCATGTGAGGGGTCTATACACCCTAACTACAGCACAGTAAAGTGGTCAGATGGGTGTGCCATGAACATTTTCGAGACTTTCAAGTGGGCAAGATCCACGTTGGGCACCACTGAGTTAAGAGTGCAGAGGAGAATACCTAAAACAAATTCAATACTTTTAAAACGTGTTAACATGGATTGTTCCAGATTCTTGGTGGATATCTCGTACCTGGATATCCTATTTTGACTGTATTCTAGTTTCTAGGCCAGGGGTCTTCAACGTTTTCATGCCGAGGACCCCTTAGGCAAGAGAGAGATGAAGCAGGGACCCCCACAACCTTTTTGTAGATTCCATATAGTTTCATTGTTTGACAGCACAATCATTGTGTATTTTGGATTCATGTCAATTTGTGTTTTTAGATATTTAACCAGTTGAACCGTCAATACTTAATAAACTTGACCCTAAAGTTCTCAGAATATGGACGCTATAGGGGTTCAAGTGGTACATATAAAAAAGGAGAAAAAGGTTTCTATCACTCAAAGATTTGGAAGACCCCCTGTAGTAACTCTGAGGACCCCCTAGGGGTCCCAGACCCCCTGTTGAAGACCCCTGTTCTAGGCTAAAGGGAATAAATTAATCTATTAGATAGGGGCGATTAAGCGTGCATATGTCTGTGAATGTAATTTATGTTGCTCATGTTGATGAAGGACATAAGGGCTGAGTTTTGGGAAATGAGATGGGATGAGCCTGTACTTTGTGTCATTGTCAAAAAAATGTGGCTACGGTCCACAATCCATTGGAGTTCATTCAAGGTATTGTTAGCAAGCAGTCAATACAGACCAGCTCTGTGGCCTTGTGGTTAGAGTGTCCTCCCTGAGATGGGGACTAGGTCATTAGCCTCGCAACAGCCAGACTCTCCTAGGGGAGAGTCTGGGAGTTCTCCATAGACAACGCATTACGCGATGACGTAGTTACTCACTTTGACTGACAGGTCCAGTCTGTAGTCATCAGCGCATCAAAACATTCCAGACAGAAATTCCAAAGTTGCAAACTGTTGTTCGTTTTTAAGTTATGAGATGCCGTTGATTTCAGATAAAACTTCGCTTAATGCAGCTTTTATTTGCGATTTGTGAACTCGCATCGGACATGGGGTCCGCCATGTTTGTTTACAAAATGCGAGAGCTGTAGCAGCCGCTCGACCAATCAGGAGCGGTGTGAGGCGGGTTCGCTCAAAATGCAGCCTTTTGATTGGAACTTAGAACCCAAGTTCTAATAAAGAGGCTCGATGGGATGGACACCAGACCGAGAAAGGAAGCACATTGGTGATGACGTAGCTCGGGATGGCTTGCGAGGCTACTAGGTCATACCAAAGACTATAAAAATGCCTCCCTATTTGGCACTCAGCATCAAGGGTTCGATTTGGGGGTAAATACCAGCAACATATCGTCACTGTCAGGCAGAAACCTTGTATCTCCAAATCTGTACGTTTTTCATAAAGTAAAGCGAGTCGTTGTGGGCTTGTAGATCGGCTATTTTCACTATTTAAAATCTTTTTTTAAATTGATGAATACAAAACGAACGGTTTTGGACGTGCAAGGTTTCCAGCCGACAACATGGATGTACAGTACTACAGTCATGTCCAGAGGGTGCCCATGGCGCACTCTACAGAAACAGGAGATAGGTTCCTGGTAGGGATGGGACGATATGAAAATGTCATATCACGATTTTTGTGGCAAAAGAAATTGCGATTTACGATATCGCGATAATCAAAATCCATTATCCTGGGGCGGAACATTTGCCAAAAAATAGCAGATCTACAAGCTCACAACGCATCGCGATGCGATGCGTTGTGAGCTTGTAGATCGGCTATTTTTTGGCAAAGACATCTGATAGAGAGTGAAAAAAGACTGTATCAAGTGCGTATATTATAAGTATCTTTTACCAATTATAGAGGGTTTAAGTGGTACTGGATATGCAGCTCTGCCAATAAAAGGTGAATTGAACCCAGTGCATGACGGAGGACCATATCACGATATGTTAAATCTCCACGATACGATTATCGTGAGTGTTTTTTTATAAGATCGCTTATCGTCCCATCCCTAGTTCCTGGCCTATGGGGCAACATGGCTCGGCTACTTTCCTACTTAATACAGAAAGACATGTAGTAAGTACATGTGCGCTCCACAGTGCACACACAGACCCTATCACAGGGCACTTAGTTTCAATGACAGCATACAGCGTACACACATAGACCTCATTACGACGCGGGGGAAATAGACTTAGTCTCGGACACAATTGGCAATTGGCTGTTGAGGAAGAGTCTCCTAGCCTAGCTCGCCTGTGTTTCCAAAGTCCATTAGAGCGACCTAACGAGCCAATCCCGTCCTCTATTTGAGCGTTGCGCAACGCTGACAGGGGGACCGAGAGGTCACAGTGATCCACTGGCAACCTTCCGTGTCTTAAAGCTCCTGGGTCCAGCCGGTGTCAGGCCTTGGGTAAGAAGAACTCGCCCTTCAACTCTGTACCAGGGGCCGTTGTTTCCCTCCACCCATGATCCATTAGGCCATTACGGGAGAATAACCCCTTAACCCCTTGTCAGTAACCCTAGAGAGGTGGACCGCAGGTCCTTGGACAGTGCCTGGCGTTGGTAATAGAATCCCCTGATCCTCCATGCTTGGGTGACACGACAGGGGTGCCGCACCAAATTCTGGGCCCTGGGTACAAGGATTCCCCCTATGAATGTTCTTCATAGGGTGAGATTGGTTTAACCCATTAAGACTGGGAACGCATTATTTTTTATACATATAAATTTGTGCAAGTCTTTGAATATTTCAAATCCTTCTAAGGTTTTTGGAAAAACCTATGTTTCCATGTCAGTGGTGCTCAAACCATTTCATGTGAAGGACCCCCAAAATGACATGTATTTGGCCACGGACCGCCATCTCAAAATATTTCGTTCCTGGGACCCCCCAGGAGCAAAATTTGAGTTACAAATGTTCGCTTAAAAAATACACATAATATGAAAAGATTTGCACACATTTTAACGACAGCGTGGCACTCGGTGCCGCGCTGTGAGCTTGTATATCTGCTATTTTTCAATGGCTGAAGTATAAAATAATTAAGGCTCTTGGTAGCTCAGCCCCACTACCCCCCCCCCCCTCCCCCCCTCCCCCCCTCCTTGTGACGCCCTTGGACACCTCAGAGCTGTCTTACGTATTCAAAACCCTTATTAGAGTTTCAATTAATCATTCGGCCGCCGTCTCTCCGACAACACCACGCCGCCCGAGCGGGGATGCGGGGAGCACCGAGCAGACTTGATTGGTCGCAGCTGTGCTCTATCTGTGCGAGTGTGGAGGACGGTGATAATGAGTGATATATCACTATTGAATTCCAATGGCTCTCCACTCTGGAGTGTGCTCTCGCGCACACGCGCACTCGCACACAGGCGTCACAAGGGGGAGGAAAGTGGGACTGAGTTACCAGGGCCCAAGGTGGAGGGGCCCTAATTATTTTATACTTTAGCTATTGAAAAAAATAGCAGATATAGAAGATCTGCTATTTTTGAAAAGTCAAAGCACAAAATAATTGTGCGCGGGGGGCCGCAGTGAATCCTTGTACCCAGGGCCCAGAATTTGGTGTGACACCCCTGCTCGCACACTCAGTCCCTGGCAGTGTGTTTTTGATGGAGGCTGATCAGCGAGATGAATAATTCAAGAATGCGGACTAATTCAATAACACCTTGATGCAAACTCTGTGTGCTTTCCCAGTTCTCAATGTACTTAATCATTCATCACTGTGTGCGTTCCCTGTGCTTAATTAATCATTTTCTCTCTGCCAAAGCTCTTCACCTGAGAACATTTGAGCCCTGTTGACAGTAAACAACAGACAATTGGAGTGGAGTTGTACTTCATTCTAAAAATGTGTCCCAATTTGGCTGGGAGCCAGTCATTGGATTTTTATTCATTTTCATTTTTTCATTTCATTTGAAACCTGGGGATCATAGCTACAAAATGATATATTGGTTGTGGAGATTGACCCAACAGTTTTGAAGATATGGCTTATAGAATGATGCCATGCTGAAATACTACTTTTGAGATATTCAAGTTCTAAATAAATTTCTAACCTGCAAATGACCTGACGATCTCTCACATTAATAAAAAAAAAAGTCTTATTTACATGCAGAGTTAAGCTCTGGCGTTTAAGTGAAATGTAGCCTGAAATTTATGAAATGCTTTAGTGGCTTTATCACATTTTAGTGAGAAAAAAAAAAAAGGTATTTTCAGTCCCTGTCTAAAGCTGTACTTTCCGAGATGACTGGCTCTCAGTGAGATTGGGACACAAATGGCTGTGCTACTTTATTTGTCTATTTCAATGGTGTTTGTCTGGAGCTTTTATGTTTGCTTGCTTGTTCAATACTTGGCTCGCGTGTCTTTCTTGAGAGAGAAATGTCTAATCTCAAGGTGACATTCAAAAAATGACATTTTAAAACTGTTTGGTATACATTTCAGATTGATTGGCTCTTTGAAAGTCTCTTGAACGAAAGGAGTTCTAGCAGGACATCAAAAGGACATGAAGTAAAAGTCAGACAACAGTGGCTCTCTTTTGCCAAACATTTTTGGCATCAGGAGGACCCCCTGATTTCAGAAACCAATCCAAGTACCCCTTTTATCCGGTGACAACAACTTGCTTAGGAAAGTGCAAGAGAAAACCCTAGCTAGCATGTGATTCTATGAATGAATGATAACACATTATTTTGAAAAATATAACAGTAATTTGGAACTTGATTGTAAATTTGAGAGTGTTATGGGCTGGCTGTTTTTCATTTTGTTTTAGTCTGTTTTTCCCCTATAGGGTCTGGCCGGGCTGATATGTGGGCATGTGAAAGGTCTGCCTGGGGTTAGCCGCAAATTGCAACACTAGATTTTTTTATAAATAGCCGATCTAGCCGACATAGCCGATCTACAAGCTCACAATGTGTCACGTTACGACGCATTGTGTGCTTGTAGATCTGCTGTTTTCAAATGCTTTTTCTACATTTTATTCATTGGAAAACTTGTGAAATGGGACAGTTTGCATAATGAATACTTTCTACTGTTGGTACTTTAAGTACATTTTGATACCAGTACTTTTGTACATTTACTCAAGTACATTTTAATTCCAAACTTCTACTTGTGGCAGAGTATTTCTACATTTCTACTTGTGGCAGAGTATTTCTACTGGTACTTTCACATAGCCTAAGTAAATAATGTTTGTACTTTTTCCACATACAACTGTTCATTTAGAAAGGAACGGCTCCCTATACTGCGAACCGGATCCCATCGCTCATTTCAAAGAGCCGTTCAAAAGACTCGATTCGTTCGTGAACGTCCCATCTCTACTTGCCAGTTTGTTTAGTTGCCGACAGGTAAAAGTCACTGTGCCTCTGCTCCTCAGTTTGTTTGGATTGCTTATTGCATATCACTACTGCTGTCTCTCTCACTCAGATCGCCCCAACTCCTCCATGCCTGCTACTTGAATTACTTTTAAATTTTTCAACTACTTTTGATTTTTGAGCTACGTTTGAATTAAAGAAGCTCAACTTGTCATGTTCTGGTTCTTGAGTTCTGTTTTTGGGTCCTAAAACAAAGACTACCCTAACAGAGAGAGCCCTATTTTATACTTTGCCATGCGATGGTGTGGTTAACACGCACACTATACGCCAGTGGTGGAAAGTAACAAACACGTACATCGCAATGTGACACATTGTGAGCTTGTAGATCGTCTATTTTCAAAAGATTTTTAAACGTTTGAAAACTTGAAACGGGACATTCTTCATGATGAGTACTTTTACGGACATTTTGATTTTAATACTTTTTTACTTTTACTCAAGTAAATTTAGAATTTCTGAACTTTTACTTGCATCGGAGTATTTCCACATTGTGCTATTGATACTTTTAACTCTTATACCACTACGGACGTTCCCGTTCGCCCCAATTCTCGAGGTCGCGCCGCGCCAATACGGCCGTTCGTTCGTTTACCTTGTTGATGTCCGTAAGCTGATGAGGGGTCGCGCCGCCGTGTACTGTAATCACATCGCCCGCAGTGATGGTCTTAAAAATCCATTATGCGTTAACATCAACGGAGACCAATTCTCTTCCGTGTTGATTTTCTCTGGCCCTGAGGCTCTGTGGCCAGAGACTGCTCTCAATGTATGGCAAGCCATACCGGCCAAATTCACATTAATTCTTGCATGACGCCGCCCTCTGCTGCCTGGTCTGCCAAAGTGCATTGTTGTACAATCAAAATAAAATCAAAATAATAAATAAATAAATGTCTGTCTATCTATCTACTATAACGTCGCAAAGGTAAGCCGCTTTTTGATGGCACCAGACCCAATAAATAAATAAATAATCTGGCAGTAGTAGAGTTAACTCACGTAAAGAATTTCGGCACTTTTTCCACCACCGCTACGCACACACACAGGACCGACTTGAGTGTCGGCCGAACTCTCACCTGTGTGACCTTGTCCGTGACGCGGTGCGTGTGTTGCGTGACCTTGGGGGCGATGATGGTCTTCTCAGAGGACGGCGGCGAGGGACACTTCTTGTCGTTGTTGGCCTCCGAGAAGTTGAGCGTGATCAGGGGGATCTTGTTGATGGTGCTGTACTTGTTCAGGTTGGAGTCCGAGGTGGAGCCCAGCAGGCTGGACTTGATCTGGTTGAGCGGCCCTGAGGAATGAATGTGTGTGTGGGGAGAGAGCAAGAAAGAAAGAAAGGAAGAAAGAAAGAAAGAAAGAAAGAAAAGAAAGAAAGGGTATAAATCAGTATTCAACACCAGGGGCGTCACAAGAGGAGGAAAGTGGGACTGAGTTACTAGGGCCCAAGGTGGAGGGGCCTTCATTATTTTATACTTTAGCTATTGAAAAATAGCAGATATACAAGCTCACAGCGCTGTCAAAATCAACACTGGCCGCGAGCTCAACCACAACACACCACACAACAGCGTGCAAACAACAGAACGCTGCAAACAAAACAAACACCACACACCCTCTGACCGACCCCTTAGGATGAAGCCTTTAAAAAGATCCTCATCATTAATTAAAAAGTGAGTACTGGCTACCACTGCCAAATAAGAACAGATTGGCTGTGTGCGTGCCGTGGTTCCAGAAAAGCTGCTTCACGGCACGTCAGCCTCTTCAGTCTTAGCCAGGGACCCACAAGCCCAGAATGGGAGATGACCTGTGATGTCATGCCGTACTTTTTATTTCAGTTTTATCTATCAGTTTGGTCATTAATTTAAAGTCCACAGAATGAGAGGCCTGCTCTGCCGGAAACATCGCGAAAAAAAGTTATGTAATGATTTTTTGATGACTCATCACTTTTCACAACTTTGGGTGCTGAAATTTAGCCCAAGGAATGTTTTTCATGCAAAACAAATGCTTGCAATAGATTCAGAATCACATGCTACTTAAAGAAGGTTATTTTCTTTTTTAAATATTTTTCTTTTCCTGTATTGTGGAGTCAATGGGACAGTGAATATACAAATGGCCATAACTTTTTTTTCGCGATGTTTCCAGCAGAGTAGGCCTCTCATTCTGTGGACCTTAACCCCATTCCCAGCCAACTTAAAATATGGATGTGCGCTAATAACGCCAGGAAATAGCTATATTTTATCAACATGATAGGGTATCATTTCATGATGATAAACCACCACAAAAAGACCACTAGAGTGCACCATCGTAACACTAAAACCTTCAGAAGAAACCATGTTTAAACCATGATTAAAGGATGGGAAAGTGACGACGCTCCATTGACTCACAATGGGAGATCCGCGGCCCGCCATCTGTGCTCAATCCTGTTCAATTTGTGCTTGATCGTATACAGACGCCGTATACAGGCTCGTATACAGCCTGCATACGGATCGTATACAGACGCCACACAGAAAATTTCCGAATCAAAATCCGACCTAGTGAAGCTGCGTAAGGGTCGGATGGTTTGCATTGAGCCTAACGGCTAGCAGATGCTATTGTAAACAGGAAGGCCTGGTTTAGCGGTGACGTCATAATCGCATCCTTTTTTTTTCACGGTCTCGTGTTATTACCAGCTGAAGGTAAGGAAACCGATTTGCTCCGTCTATTGCCTATAGAGAGAGAGAGAGAGAGAGAGAGAGAGAGAGAGAGAGAGAGAGATAGAGAGAGAGAGACCTTGTATATCCATATTTCAGCTTTTCATATACTTTTTCATAAATGTATGGCACTAATTTGTCGTTAAAGAGTGTCCTGCAAAAGTAGTGATTATAGCTGATCATTAAGCTCGCAACGTGTCGATGCATTTCAACATAAGATGCTGCATTCAAGTTCAGGAGAGTTTGGACAAGCCAATTAGCTTGAATGCTGCCTTTGGGTATGGCATGGAAAGAGGGCATTTGCATTTCTTTCACCATAGTAAAATCTGCATTCATGGTCTGGAGAGGGCACTTTTTACAGATGGATAAAAGGGCAGGGGCTCAAGCCCCCTTTGATGTCTATGTGTGCATGTGCCTGACCAGGGGGAGGCAGTAAAGAGACCAGGATTACTGCATGTTTTTTGTGCGTGTACCTACCCTAGGGGACACGGGGAGAACATGCAAACTCCACACAGAAAGTCCCTTTTTCCAACACCACTGGGCACTGATGATGACATGGAGGAGACAACACACCTGAGCACCCAGAGGGTCCCCAGCGGGAATCGAACCCAGAACCTTCTAGCTGTGAGGCGACAGCGCTACCTTTTGAGCCATGACGTCGTAATGAGAAATCTGACCTATGGGCAAAAACACCCTCACCCTTGCCCTGTCTGAAGCACTGGACAAGGTGGTAGAGCAGGGGTGGGCAACTTTGATGATGGTGAGTATTTCCACCTTCCCTCCAGAGGGCCACATTTGTCATTCTAGTATTGCATACAATCAAAGCAAAAATAGCAGATCTACAAGCTCAACGCGATGCGTTTTGAGCTTATAGATCGGCTATTTTTGCTTCTTTTGAATTGGAATCCTGAATTATTTTTTGTTATTTCTTAATTGGAATCCTGAAATGTAACATTTTGATTTAATTTCAAACGCATTTAGTTATATACTCATGTTAACGACATAAAAAAAAATACATTTTAATACTACTATACTAGTCATTAAGCTACTAATATAGACTGAAGGAATTAAAGCAGGTCATGTTTGGAATTGTAACAGCTGAACTCAATAATATATCAGTATTCCGGTATTAACCTGCGGGCCGCATCAAGTGAAGGTGGGGGCCGCATGTGGCCCCCGGGCCGCCAGTTGCCCATGTATGTGGTAGAGGCAACAGACAACCACCACTGACTCTGTACGGCACAATGACTTACAGGTCATCATCACAAACCATGGCTCTCAAAACCGAAGACATAAATCTTGTGTTAACACATTATACACAGGGACAATAGATAGACACACGCACACACGCACAGTGGTGTAAAGTAACTAATTACATTTACTTAAGTAATGTACTTAAGTACAATTTTGAGGTATTTGTACTTTACTTGAGTATTTCCAATTTCCAATACTTTTACTTCTACTCCACTACATCTCGGATCCAAATATTGTACTTTTACTCCTCTACATTTATTTGAAAACTTTAGTTACTTTACAGATAGGCCTATCAATTATAATATTATAAAACATACATTAACCACTTTATCCCTATTTTATACATAGGCTAATTGAAAATAGCCGATCTACAAGCTCACAACGCGACACATCGCTATTTTGTAGATCTGCTATTTTCAAACATTTTGTACTTTTACTTGTAGTACTTTATGTACATTTTGATGCCAATACTTTTGTACTTTTACTCTTGTTTAATTCTGGACTTCTACATGTAACAGAGTACTTCCACAATGCAGAGAATTTGAGTACTTTTTCCTCCACTGTACACGCACACACACAGTGACAGAGTGGACATGTGAAATTACAGTATATAATCATTCAGCAACGTGATCCAGCTCAAGTACAGCACATTTAGCTCCCCCCCCCCCCCCCCCCACACACACTTTTTTTTTTTACATAAAGTACATTTCACTGATTGAATCAAGGACAAGTCAAACAGACAGGAGAAGGATGCAAGACTGCGTGCTCCAGCTTTAAATGCATGCCACATGTAAGGATAGTACATCACGGCGGTCACAAACAGTCACTTAAAGTGGGGGGGTGGGGGCGTGGGGTTAGAAAACGCAGAAGCCATACCGCCAGCCATCCAGGAGCGAGACACTGGAACCAATCAGAGAGAAGGAAAGGGGGGGGGGGGGTGGGGGGCGGGGGGTAAAGAGGGATTGGAAATTATAGGAGGGATGGGAAGGTCAGAAGAAGCTCATCAGGTTTAAAGGGACTACACCATGAATTTAAAATTTTCCAATGTTTATGTATTTTTTTTTGTGTCCCACCAGCACGTTCTATCCTCACAAAGTCCTATTTCTGAACACTGTGTCTTTCTCAGTTTATGGGCAGATCTGCGACCGCAGTTTTCCCGGTGAACCTGAGCGCAACGGTGGGGGCCGATGGGCAAGGAGGGTCGCGAGCTTATGAGAAACAACTAAAACAAGACCTAAAACCTGGCGAAAACAGTTGCCGCAATAGCGCAAGATGACGATAAAGGAAATCATTAAATGGAAAACATTCAATTAACTTCTGAAAAGCCTACTAGGCCTTAAAACCTGGCGAAAACAGTTGCGTGCATTAGCGCAATATTAGATGAGGATAAAGGAAATCATTAAATGGAAACCGCGATCTTGCCACACGTGAATAATTGTGGTTGTAAACTAGCCTTACATTAAGACGCTCCTCTTAATGTAAGGCTAGTTGTAAACAATAACACAGACAATATAAATCCTTAGTCAAGTAGTGGGAAGAAGGGGTTATCATCATGGCCCCAAATAACTTTTAAATATCTTGCAATTGGCGACGAGTCTCTTACGAAATCGGCAAGAGTGCCTCTGATTACATAAAGCTATATAACCTCTCCATCATCGGCAATAGTCAGTGGTATTGTGTTCCACACACTCCCGCGCCCCCACGGTTGCGCTTAGGTTCACCGGGAAAACTGCGGTCGCGGCAGATCTATGTAAGCAGGTCTCAGAACGGGCGGTCTGATTTTAGTCCCGATTGTGACTTCACAATCGGGACCTGCTGTGCTGAGTGGGGGGTTGGGGAGGGGTGGGTAGGCCTGAGAAGGAGGCAGGAGGAGCTGGGAGAGTGTTGGGGAGGGGTGGGCAGGCCTGCTGAGCAGGAGGTGGGGAGGAGTGTGAGGCCAAAACTGGCTCAGTAGGGCAGTCCTCCCATTCAGGACAAGGTGGTACTGCAGCTGAAAATTATCTGAAAGCCAGGCAGAAATGACAGGGGGTCTGTATTCAGGAGTGGTAATTTAGCCTCAAACCTTTTGAAAAACGTTTTTTTTTGGGACACAAACAATGTTATATAAATTATTTTTAAATGCATGGTGTAGAACCTTTAAGTCTACGAGAACGACACAGTTAGTTTGAGATTCACATTCGTTAGGAGTAGACATCATCCCAGTAGGGCAGGGCTAGCTATTCAAGTTAACTGACGGCCAATGAGGTTGTACTGGCCCTCAGAAGAATTCCAAACATGTGCTAGTGAATTATGGTGTGTGTGATATGGAATGTGAGTTTACCATAATCACAATAATCCTTAAAGGAATTATGACATGCTGTTTTTACCAATCATAAAAAGTCTTTGTCCTGGTCCTTAAAATGTGTATTGAAATGTTTAAAACTGAAACTCCACTCCTTGGAGCCATGGCAGTGTTTTCCCCCTCTCTGTGTTCTGTGGCCTTTTGAGTGGCAAAGATAATATACCTAGTCACCAGAGATGGCGTAGTTCAGAAACTTTCATGGTTCCTCCCACATTCTCCAAACAACCGGCACCTCCCCTGTATTGTACGTATGGTGCAGTGATGTGATGATGAAAAGCTCCGGTGATACAACCACACCGTCCCCTGGACAAAGATGCGTACGTCCAGAGGCCAATGCACTTTTCTGAGCCTAATTATTCGAAAAACGACAGATTACAGAAAAAACACTGAATGTTTAGGGAGAAGGGCTTTTGGAGAGGAATGAGACTCCCGTCACTTCAGTTTAGAGCACTGCAGAGTGGAGGTGTACGCACCTGTGACCCGCTGATGCGTTGACACTCGTTAATGCACCGAAGAAGGCAATTGTGTTTCTGCACCGTCAAATAGGTCTACATCTATTCTAAGATATCGTCAAAGCCAAAGCTTTTATTTTTTTATTTTTATGGGGGGTTAATCCGGCCCGCGGCCCCTAGGGTTTCTGACAATGTGGCCCCTGAACAATTTAGTTGAATAGCCCTGCAGTAGGGTCTACATTACATTGTGCATGTACTGCATTTAGTTGTGTACTGTTCCCAATATGAAATGATGACCTACAAGTACCATAGGAGTAATCCAACTACGTCACCATATAATGGATGACAGACAAGTCAAGCACAAGAAATGGTTTATTTTAGTATAATTTTGGAACTCTTCGAGGCCAATCATAAATCAAGCCACGCCATTGTAATTTAACACAAGGTCATTCTGTCAAATGTTCTTATTTATGTATTTATTATTATTGTTATTTTCATGGCGTTTTTAAGCTTTATATCAGGTCAGTGTAGAGAGACAGGTAGCCCAAGGGCAGAGAGAGAGAGAGGATAGATAGCAGGGACATGCAGAGAATGTTAGAGAGGCAGGGGCTTAAATTTCTAAAAGGGCCTTTTGCTGAAAATATCGAAAATAGCAGACCTCCAAGCTCCAACCTCCCTCGCAGAGCTTGGAGGTCGGCTATTTTCGGTGCTTGATACCACACTGAACTAAGCATGATCAAGTGAATACTGGCGATGTGGCGTAACGGCATGGATTTCTATACACAGAGGGCAATTCTTTCAACATAAGATCCTGCGTTCAAGTTCAGGAGAGTTTTGGACAAGGCAATTCTCTTGAATGCTGCCTTCAGGTATGGCATGGAAAGAGGGCATTTGCATTTCTTTCACCATAGTAAAAACTGCATTCATGGTCTGGAGAGGGCACTCTTTACAGACAGCTAAAAAGGGTAGGGGCTCAAGCCCCCTTTGATGTCTATGTGTGCACGTGGCTGATAGATAAGACATTTGAGACTATAGAGGGGGCTCGGTTTCCAGACTGGGTCCTCGCGCTCACAAGAAGCATTATGGTCTGTGCCACTAATTGGCTGAGCCACCAGGCACCACGTCGCTCTATCAAAATCAACAGCAGAGGAAGGTGTTCTCCTCAGATAAGCGGCGCTTATAATTTGTTGAGGAAGGAAGGGTCTTTGGGTCTTTCTGTTGTCAGCGTGCTTTGAATCGCCGTGTCGCCTCAGCATGCGGTGCAGGCAGCGTCGCGATTCAATTGAACCCCCGTGCACTCATTCAGAAAACCAGAAGAACATGACTCGAGCAAAAACTTTCCAGGAAAACACGCATGCACACATATCGTCGTTGTCCAAAACCGTTGGGTTTTGTATTCCTCATTTTAAAAGTGACTTAAAATATTGAAAATGGCCGACCTACAAGCACACAACGCCTCGCACCGCGAGGCGTTGTGTGCTTGTAGATCTGCTATTTTCACCAGTCTTGTGCGACAGTCTTGTACGATGAAGCAAGGCTTTGCTTTGCGATAGAACGTACAAATTGAAACTTGGGAGATACAAGGTTTCAGAGTGACAATATACTGTGTCAGTGGTGTAAAGTAACATTTATTCAAGTACTGTACTTAAGTAAAATGTCGAGGCACTTTACTGGAGTAGGCTATTTAGAATTTTCAGTACTTGTACTTCTACTCCACTACATCTCAGAGGCTAATATTGTTCTTTTACTCCACTACAATTATTTTTAAACTTCAGTTACTAGTTACTTTGTAGATTTTGATTATTATTACAAAACATACATTAACCACTTCACTTCTTACAGTATACATATTTTGGCTATTTGAAATTAGCCGATCTACAGTAGATTTTCTACATTCTACATTGAGGTATTGATATACTTCTACCTAAGTAACAAATGTGAGTACCTTTTCCACCACTGTAATGTATATAGATATGTGTTTGCACTAGACTAGTGTTATTCTATTTAGAAAAGCCTCCTGCAGACAGGTGTTGAAAATGAGCACTTAGCACTAGGCCTGTCACGATTCATGAAAAAATCGATTTAAAATCGACCAACAGAGGGCGCACTCGAGTTAAACTTCATTCCTTCTTCAACGTCTCTGCGTGTTCAACATCTAACGTCAGGCAGACGCAGCGGCGGCTACAGTAGGAAGGCTCACTCGCTCAAAGCTGCCAGCGTGCCTCCGTTGCAGCTGCAGAGCAGAGCTCTGCGATTTTGATTGACAAAGAGAGCAGTTAGTTGAGTGCTGTGTCATTACTTTGCTGCTACAGAGCATAGCACTAATCAGTGCTAAGGGCTAACAACAACAATGCTACGTACAGATGCATGTTTCTGCCACTGGTTACAATGTGGAAACAACGTTTCTAGTGAAAACAAGAATTGACACATTCAATATATAAGCAGGTGAAATGGTGTGTTAGAAAGTCAGGGACTTTGAACAGTCTATCCACAATGAGACACTAGGTCTTGACTTTGATGAATTATTGATTTTGAAAAGAGGGTAAGAGTTGTTATGCCTTAGTTTGTGCCTGGCTTACAGTACAGTTGGCTTGCTATGTACCACAGAAAAAATGCATTCTTTGATACAGTATTGAAAAGAGGGTAAGAGTGTTGTTTAAAAAAATAACAGGATTTGACATTTAACAATTGATAAGTTTACACTATTCTGTCATTTGCTATTTGCCACTGTAAACATCTAAAACATACAGGATTCCTTGTAAGAGAAGACAAGTGAACTGAAATTGAATTGTTGTTTTTTGTCATTTGATAGTTCTACTGTATTGAAAAGAGCATAAGAGAACAGTATTTATTGTTAAAAGAAAAGAAAATACTGGAATTGTAAGAATTGTGGATTTTTCGGGGGTAATTTTTCTGGAAAATAAATTGGTGTTGAAAAAATCGTGACATCGTGAATCGTGAACCTTGAATCGTGATTCGAATCTTATCGTGAGTTGAGTCTTTGATCTTGACCCCCCTCCCAAAAATCTGCACGACGGCCCTGCGTCCACGTCAAATAAACACGAATAACGTAACGTAAGCGGTCGATTAACGTTCTTCTGCACTGAACAAACTGAGGTTAACAGACCAGTGGGAGGCGATAAGCTCATAAGGCTGCAATGATTGTCTTCAATTATAGACGAGAGAGAGAGAGAAAGAGAGGAGAGAGCGAGACAGACAGAGAGTGTGAGAGAGAGAGAGAGAGAGAGAGAGAGAGAGAGAGAGAGAGAGAGATAACTTGTCGCTTCATGCAGGCGTGTTGCAGAGGTCACCGAGGGGTTTTGGTGCTGAGCGCTCCCACGGGGGGCCCTGCTGAGGGGGTTCAGCAGGTCAATGTGCACCAGGGAGACTTGAGTCATCTAATACGATGCCAGCGCCTCTTCCATGCGGGCTCCGCGGGCGCTCGCCCACCCACCCGCTCCCACCCACCGGGGAAAATGCATTTGCATTCAAATCAAACGAAACTCATAGACCTTTGGCTCGGAAATAAAAGGGAAAGGATTAAGAAGAATATCATGCAAAAGCAAGCCGGTGTGTGCAGTACAACAGGGTACTGCGGTGCCACTCGTGTGTTAGACGTGCCGTTCGGAAGTGAAAATGCATTTCACTTTCCGTTTACCTTTCATATTGCGGCGGCCGTTGTCTGTAAGCCGCCGTGATGGAGTAGAGACGAGATAAAGGAGACAAGGAAGGGGGGAGGGGGGAGGAGAGAGAGAGGGGGGTGGGGTGAGGGGCCGATGTGAGCAGGGGGTGTCGCACCAAATTCTGGGCCCTGGGTACTTTAACTATTGAAAAATAACAGATATACAAGCTGCGAGCTTGTAGATCTGCTATTTTTGGAAAATCGTGAAGTCTTTGAATATTTCAAATCCTTCTAAGTTTTTTTTTTTTTTTTAAACCTATGTTTCTACGTCAGTGGTGCTCAAACTTTTTCATGTCAAGGACCCCCAAAATAGTATGTATTTGGCCACGGACCCAGATCTCAAAATATTTACTTCCAGGGACCCAACCAGAAGCAAAATTTGACTTACAAATGTTCGCTTATAAAAAAAATAGATATTCAAAGATTTGCTCAAATTCTCACGACTTTTCAAAAATAGCAGATCTACAAGCTCGCAGCGTGGCACTAAGTGCCGCGCTCTGAGCTTGTATATCAGCTATTTTTCAATAGTTAAAGCATTAAATCATTCTTGGCCTGAATGGGTTAAGACCCCGCCGTAGTTTTCACGGTGGACAATTCATTACTGTGTGGTAGACGTATTGCCGTCATGCCGTGTCAACCGCTGGGAGCTATTTAAAAACTTAAATTGCAGATAAAAGGATTGGCTTATTGGTGGGGACAGAGGCAGTGTGGGATACTTCAAACCCCCGGAAGCCTATAGAGATTTGGCGTATTGTGCGTGTTAAAGCAGATTATGCCTATTTTTCTGATTGTTGGGATTATAATCCACTCATTATGTGTCTGAAGCGCTTATACTGGAAGCTCTGCTTTCTAATGTGCAATGTAATGTGTGTGTGTGTGTGTGTGTGACGAAAGCCTCGAGCCGACAGAGCAGTGGTTCCCAAAACCTTTTAGCTCGAGACCCAAAAGAGAAATAGCAGATCTACAAGCTCACAACACGTCGCTTTGCATTGTGAGTTTGCAGATCGGCTATTTTCACTACTTCTTAAACATTTGTGTTCTAATTCATGGAATTTCGTAGATTTTTCTTCGATTTCTTCATGAGGCGTTGTGAGCATGTAGATCAGCTATTTTCACAATTTCTGTCTCTAATATTTGACAAGTTTAATTTGTCATTTTAGAGATATTAAAAAGTCCTTAAATTGTCACTTTAGAAATTTGCAGATAGGGGCCTATCCTCTTCTATACACTTAAACTTTATGTTGTTTTGTACACTGTTGAGAGAGAAAACAATGTTGCACATTAAGTTAATCATCTGGGGACTCCCCACTGCTCTATAAGCTAACTCTATTTAGGAGTGGGGTTTGTGTGTGGAGCCCTGGTGGACGGTGGAAAGCCGGGGTGACACATCATGAGAGGAGAGAGCCCCTACCTTCACTAGCGTGTCGCCCCCTGAAGGCCATCTGGGAGTTGGAGGCGCCGAAGCCCTCCATGTCTTGCACGGAGGAGGCCCTGCGGATGCTGCACACACTCTCCCCGGAGGCGGTGGGCGTGAGGGCAGGGTTGGAGGGGGCCGCGACCAGGCTGTCTGCCTGGATCTGCCGTGGCACCTCGGGGGAGGAGGAGGCGGCCCCCCGGGAGGCTCGGTCCTGGGGGCCTTTGGGCGAGGAGTGGTCCAGGGGCTCGGACACGGGCGTGGAGCAGTGGCTGGGGCCGATGAGCGCGTGCGTGTCGTTGGCGTAGGAGGGGCTGCAGCTCTCGCGCGTGGCGGGCAGCGGGTAGTCGCAGCGGGTGGCCACCGAGACGCTGTCGCTGTGGCGCGGGGAGTCCACCATGACCGCGTCCGGGTCCTCCTGGGGGAGGGACTGCTTGTTGATCCCCAGGAGAGGGAAGGCCGGCAGACGGAAGCGAAAGAACCTCCCTTTACCTGAGGGAGGGAGACAGGCCAGAAATGGAGGGAGGGAGGGAGGGAGGGAGGGAGGGAGGGAGAGAGAGAGAGAGAGAGAGAGAGAGAGAGAGAGAGACAGAGAATTTTAAAACCATAATACAATGTAACACTACACTGTAGATTATGTCATGTTGCTATCTTCATGTTCGAAACGATACTTCTGATTATGCACATAATATATTTCTATGTATCATCATCATCATCATTAACTCAACTGTTGCCAAAAAAAAAAAACCTTTGTAGGGAAAACCTTCAATATTCGATAACGTTGTTGAATACCACGGTATTAGTAAAAAGCATAATATTGTTTTTAATGTGTTTCTGCTTTAGGTCCACTGCCTGCCTAACCCAGATAATGAATAGCATATCCATGCATGCACATGGCACAGTACACATAGAATAAAGACATTAAATGCCTTATTTCCATTTTCCAACAATGGTTTTATTGAAATAACGACACTTTGTTACAGATGGACTGTGTTTTGCATGTGCTAGGACGGTGCATGCATAGTGTGTCTGTTAATTAATTTGACACATACACCAATACCTCATTTCAAGCCGTCTTCGTCGATATGTACAGTATACCTCGCATGTTGATACCTCGATGAAGATACATTTTCGATATATTGCCCAGCCTTACTATATACATAGCAGACAATTGGACTCGAGTCATAGAGACTCGACTCGAGTCGGACTCAAGTTGCAAATTTGACGACTTGCAACTCGACTCGGACTTGAGGGCAAAAAACTTGAGACTCGACTTGACTTGGAAGACAATGACTCCAGACTCGACTCGACTCGACTTGAGACACGGTGACTCGGACGACTTGTAGCATGTTGTTGTTTTTTCATTGTAGGCTGTTTTTTTTTTGCGGATATATTTCTAATATGACCGGCAGGGGGGTCGTTAACGTCAACGCTACGCTACGCTACGCTACGCTACTTGTGACTCGACTCGACTTGACTTGCCACAGCAGAAAAACTTGAGACTTGCTTGAGACTTGGACCAAATGTCAGATTACATAGGCTATTTTAAAATAGCCCATCTACAAGCTGCAAACAAATTTCATTGCAAATGCGTTGTGAGCTTGTAGATCTACTATTTTCCACGTATTTTCCGATTTGCATGGGGGTCCCTGGCACAGACTTTTTTCAGATGGGAGGGCTTGATAGATATTAATGAAGAAGTTTATAAAGCACTGCTATAATGTGCTATCCAACCTTCAGGAGGTTCACTGAGCATCAGAGCACTGCGAATTTGTATGACGGTGATTAATGGCCAAATATAGGTGTTGGTGCGATGTTTAATGAGTAATGTCTTGTCAACTCCAGCTTTCTGAGGACAAAGGTCACTTGCTCAGCCTCCCATAGAGCATTGCTGGCTGAACTCGCGAGCGCCGAGTCAAATTGACAGCCTGCCAGACCATAACAGCCCGCCGTGCTTTCTAATGAGCCTACAGGATTGACGTAACCCTCGCCGACCTTGATTTTGTGTTTTTGTGGTATCGTCACTGTCGGGCAGAAACCTTGTATCTCCAAGTTTCAAATTTGTAATCTTTTTCGCAAAGCAAAGCCCAGCTTCATCATACAATGCCGTCGCACAAAAGTAGTGAAAACAGCAGATCTGCAAGCACACAAAACGCGAGGCGTTGTGTGCTTGTAGATCGGCTGTTTTCACTAGTTTAAGTCATTTCTAAAAGGATAAATACAAAACGAACTGTTTTGGACATACAAGGTTTCCACCCGACAACGACGGTATGTTTGTTTGTGGCAAAACTAGCACCCCACCCTCCTCTCCGATATCTTCCAGCCGCTAGAATCTGGCCGGCGGTTTGCCTTTGGTGCTGATCAGCCTGCCAATGCGGCTAGTTTTGAGAAATAAAAGACCCAGGCAGGATCAAAACAAACACCCTCCTTCTCCCTCAGGCATCAGTACAATCTTCAGTAGCGTTCAATTATTCATGGTGGAAGACACTATATACAGGATTGTTATGGCGCCGGTGTATTGAGGAGTCCCGTGAAGATTACAAGCACATTTTTAATGAGTGAGGCCAGGACTCCAGGTGAGACGAAGGAGACGTCAACAGAGGAAGTGATATTTACGAGGCAGCCGTCAAAGTGGGCAGGTGGCCGTGAGGGTAATGGTTATGAAGGGAAAGACGCTAGTGGACGCAGCAATAACAACGTTGAAGTGCGCAGATAAAAGTCCACGCTCCATAAAATTCATGATAAACGTAACTGGCGCGAGCAGAATTTAACCTCGGGAGACATTTTGTGCGCACGTTAAAAAAGAGAGAGGATGGACGGATTCTTACGGGGGTCACCTTGGGAGCTACAGTGAAACCATATCCCCAGCCAGAAATACGATGCACTTATTTGTGTAGCATGCACTGTATAGTAGGTAGGGATGGGACGATACGCGATATTATCGTTTATCGTGATAAAAACACACTCGCGATAATCGTATCGTGGAGATTTGATTTATCGTGATATCGTCCTCCGTCATGCACTGGGATCAATTTACCTTTTATTTGCCGAGCTGCATATCCGGTACCACTTAAACCCTCTATAATTGGTAAAAGGTACTTTTTATGTAGTTGATAGTCTTTTTTTCCCACTCTCAAATGTCTTTGCCAAAAAATAGCCGAACTACAAGCTCACAACGCGTTGTGAGCTTGTTGATCTGCTATTTTTGGTCAAATGTTCCGCCCCAGGATAATGGATTTTGATTATCGTGATAATATTGTAAATCGCGCGCGTGTGTGTGTGTGTGTGTGTGTGTGTGTGTGTGTGTGTGTGTACACACTTGTATCACTACAGTATATACTACACTAGGTCTAGTAGAATTTGAGAAATAGCAGATTGTGAGTACCATTTTCCTGGTTGAAATAGATATGGGGAGTTAGGTTTCCAATTAGGATAGGATTCAGGTTGGGGTTGGGTTTAGGATTAGGCATTTAGAAGTTAGGTTTATGAGTTATACCCGATTTATGTACTTGTTGAGATTTTATGAGTTGGGCACCAGCAATCCCGCCCCCTCTCCTCCCAGACCCCTCTCCTCCCAGACCCCTCCCCTCCATTTCTCCCCCAGTGGGGGCGGAGCAGATGCGATGATTGACAGGCGATGATTGTGGGTCGGGACCCCTATAGGTGGGTCCCCACATTATTTAGCGGGGGTCCCCAGATGACAGTGAAGTGGGAATTTAAGGGCTTTTGAGACCTTTTTAATACCTTGAGAAAGAAAGAAAGAAAGAAAGAAAGAAAGGACCATTCCTGCATCAAAAGTCATCAATAAACTATACAATACTTTACTGTTATATAAACTCGACACTTGAAAATAGCAGATCTACAAGCTCACAGTGCGCTTGTAGATCAGCTATTTTCACAATATTTATTTGTGGAACCGAGTCAAACTAAATTTCCTGACTCAACTTGTCAGGTTGGGGGGGGGGGGGGGGGGGGTTAAAATATGCTTATTTTGGGGGTCACGGCCTGAAAAGGTTGAGAACCATTGCCAAAGAACACAGTGAGAAAAAAGAAAACTGCAATGGCTCACTGGGGTGGATTTTTCAGTTAAAGGGATATTTCACTTTAAAAAAAAACTTTTTTGTCATTTTATCATCATCTAATCAGCCTTTTTATTGTATTTAATTGTTTCCATTTTCGCAAATAATTATTAAAAATAAATGAAAAAGGTTATTGGAAAAAACACGGCCTGCTTACGTATTAAGATCGAGGGTGTTATGATTCAGCAGAAAAGATAATGGGTGTTTTTAACAAATCTATCATGGTTAAAATAGAGTTTGACGTTACAATGGGTGTGTATGGGGAGAGGCCCTGGGCCTGGAGGGCCTTTAAACATTATATTGAATCAAGCAAATTAAAAACTGTTCAGGGTGTTCATGAAAGCCTGATTAGACTGATAAAATGACCAAAAGTTTTTTTGAAAGTGGAATACCCCTTTAAAACCTTCATACTCGTTTGAAGGAAAAATGTAACAGTCATGAAACCTTTAAAAATGACATTCATAAAAATCCCCCCTACTTACTATAACTGTTATGGTCTCACACATCGTACAGTACAGTAACACAAACGTGTGTGTGTGTGTGTGTGTGTGTGTGTGTGCGTGCGTGCGCGTGTGTCGACTCCCGACACGTGCTGACCATTATTTTCCCACCGACGCGCTTGGGGCCACAGCATGTGCAGACGTGTCACCATGGTGACACGCAGGCACAGCTCACAGGCCTCTGCGTGGGCAGAGAGCCGTCCGGCCGCCACTTCAATTGGATGAATCATTTAACGGTGGTGAGCATCCCGTATACGTTGTCTGTATCACCACCACCCAGGGGTGTCGCACCAAAATTCTGGGCCCTGGGTACAAGGATTCACTGCGGGCCCCACCCATGAATGTTCTTCATTGCCTGGTTAATAAACCAGACCGAACACAACAACACCCCCTGGCGGTAGTGGTGTTGTAGTACGGTCTGGCACCGATCCATCGAGATTCTATTTCCTCAACCAGCTTCAAGGGTTGGCCAATCAGGGCTGTATGCTTGGGGCACGTGGTTTCTGTAAGCTTGGGGCACGTGGTTTGGGGCAAACCCCTGAAATGAAAACTCTTCCTGAAATCCCAGACTCTCTTCCCAAAACGAAGTGTGTGATAGAGGCTGGCAACGCCAGGCAATGTTCTTCATAGAGGGAGGGGGGTTTAACCCATTTGGACTGGGAACGCATGATTACGCATTATTTTGTGCTTTAACTATTGAAAAATAGCAGATCTACAAGCTCATAGCAGATCTACAAGCTGCGAGCTTGTAGATCTGCTATTTTTGGAAAATCTTGAATATTTCAAATCCTTCTAATGTTTTTTTGAAAAACAATTGTTTCTACGCCAGTGGTGCTCAAACCTTTTCATATGAAGGACCCCCAAAATGATGGGTATTTGGCCACGGACCTTCAGAAGAGGGAGAGAGGAGCCTCGTCGACAAACACAGTTCCGATATACTTGTCTTCCTCAGCGTGTGTCAGATACACGCTGAGGAAGACCCGGTAGGGTCAAAACGTCCGCTTGTTGCAGCTGCTGGGTCAAAAATGAAATACATTCGAAGAAGTCATTCTAAAGTGAGTGCTGGCATCTCTTTTGTAAAGTACATCTGGCCACGGACCCCCATCTCAAAATATTTAGTTCCACGGACCCCCCAGAAGCAAAATTTGAGTTAAAAATGTTCGCTAAAAAATTACATATCGTCGTTGTCGGGTGGAAACCTCGTATCTCCAAGTTTCAAATTTGTATGTTTTTTCGCAAAGTAAAGCCCTGCTTCATCATACAAGGCCGTCACACAAAAGTAATGAAAACAGCCGATCTACAAGCACACAACGCCTCGCACCTGTAGATCGGCTGTTTTCACTAGTTTAAATCATTTTTAAAATAGAAAATGCTAAACGAACGGTTTTGGACATACAAGGTTTTCACCCGTCAACGACAATATATTCAAAGATTTGCACACATTTTCACTACTTTTTTAAAATAGCAGATCTACAAGCTTGCAGCGCGGCTGTGAGCTTGTATATCTGCACTTTTTCAATAGCTAAAGTATAAAACAATTCCAGGCCGCTCCACCTTGGGCCCTAGTAACCCAGTCCCCTTTTCCCCACCCAATTGTGACGCCCCTGACCACCAACACCGCCACGCTCTCTCCATCCTCCTCCCGAACAAGCCCGAAAGCCACCTGGCCGCGATTGCAGACATCGATTCGATCCATCAGCCTGTCCCTTATCTTTTTTTTGCATTACGGGGTGCGACACAACACGACACAAAAGAAAATAAATAAATAAAATAAATAAACTGAGAGTTGATGCTACAATACAGTCGATAAGATATGCCGTGGACAAGCCCCAGGTTGATTGTTTTGGCCAGCGGCGGTAGAAGGCAACCGCCAGCTGCACGGCTGCAGGAAAACACAATGGAAATTGAAGGATAAACTGATGTTTTGACTTGGCTGGGCAGCCGGGAACACTAGCTCCTTTTACTCTGGTGACATTGACAAGGAAGGACAGAGAAAGCGATGGAGAGAGGGAGGGAGAGAGAGAGGGAGGGAGAGAGAGAGAGAGAGAGTGTAAAGAAAGGAACCCATTTTAGACTTCTTGGGTCAGTGCGGCGTGTTCAATTACTGTACCTGTCATGCCAAAAATGTTTAATTGGTATTCATTATTAAAGGTGCCTGTAGGATAATGCACTGTGTGATATAACGAGTCAATCAACGTGATGGAGATGAGATAAAAAATGAATTGGCATTCGCGCATCCCTCGCTCAACGTTGCGACCTTGGGTGAGCCGACGCTGAATTTATGGTGAAAGATGAAACAAAGATAAATCGTCGTTTGCGCTACTTGTGTTCAACCTTGTGACGCGACGTCACAAGAAACAAAAGTTTAAGCCATTAACGGAATTGTCTGTTTATGTAAGATATTTGCAACTAGACTGTCACCCCACAACTTGAAAGGAGAACAAAACACACTGAGTAATTACATTTCAGTCAATCCGTGCGCCGACTTTTTATCCGAGTGGGTTTATAAAAAGTACCTTTACTCACCACAATTATTTGAAAACTTTAGCTAGTATTATTTTACTTCAACCCTATATATACATTTCAGCCATTTGAATATAGCTGAAAACTACAAGCTCACATCAACATGAGCGAGCGTTACAGCAGCCCCCTGGAGCGGCATTTCCTCCGCTCTGCTTGTATGCTCTGGCAATGTTACCAAGATGAATCCCTTGTTCATTTCCAAATAAAATAATTAACCACAAAATGTTTCTTCTTTGAGTCAGTGAAAAGGAAGAAACACCAGTCCAAGTCCAGGAAGTGAGTGAGGGTTTGAGATATGCATTTCGGTGTTGATAACGTGTTTTCACACAAGGCATTGCAATATTGGGAGTGTGAAGCTGCGGGCCTATAATTAGGATGAAACCAGTGTGGTGCCCCGTTGTGGTGCTCTTGGACAGTGCTTCTCAAAAAAAATAATTTCAAGGCCCAACATAACTCTCAAGGGGAGCACACACTGGACGCGGGCGGCTGCGCAAGACTCTGAACCCCTATAGGGGTTCAGAGTCTTGCTCAAGGACTCTTCGACACTAACTCTGGGTGAGCCGGGGATCGAACTGGGAACCCTTCGGGAACCCGCCGTGTTCTAATGATGGTTTGTCTACCCCTGAGCCACTACCGCCCCACAGAGTGGGGACAGACAGACAGAGCTTGCACCAACCTGCTCACCGGGAGCAACTAGCTAGTTGCTCCCGGTGAGCAGGTTGGTGCCTTGCCCGGTTTCCTCCGCCACCGGCGTATTAATGTGTGTGTGAATGGGTGAATGTAATGCACAATCTATGTTAAAGTTGCTATAAGCAGTTTTCTGCTGACTTAAGCAGGAAACACGCAATTGCTTATTTTAATTTTTTATTTTATTATATTCAGACGGCTAAATGTGCTTCCTAAAGAAATGTTATGTCTGTGACACTTCCTGGGGCCACAATCTGCCTCCAAAACTAGTATTTTTATCTGTGAGAAGTTCTGTCATTGGTCTGCTTATTTGGCAGCCTGCCAAATAAGCAGACCAATCAGGACCGCCTCTTGTTCTTGTTCGGATTGGTTGACCTGTCTGTCAATCCTTTTAGCCCCGGGTCGGCTGGTTCATGCACCAATGAGCTGCTAGTGACAGAGCTTCTTACAGATAAAATAATAGTTTTGGAGGCAGACTGTGGCTCCTAGAAACGCCACAGAGACTAGATTTTTTTAGGGAGCATTGTTAGCCGCCTGAATATAATAAAATAAAAATAAAAAATAAAAATAAGCAATTGCGTGTTTCCTGTATATGTCAGCAGAAAACTGCAACTTTAAGCGCCTGGGATAAAGGCGCTATACAAATGCACCATTTACCAGTTACCCCCATGCTGTTCTGTCAGTGGAATGCTTTAATTGAGGGAGAACGGAATTAGGGATGGAAGTTCTATTTACAGCCACAAACAAGCAGGGTAAGAGCTTAATTTTGTACTGTGTCATACAACGGTAGTTCACATTACACATTACATCCCACAGCCTGGTGGAATGATACTGTAGGTCTGAGGCAATGCATTCACCGACAGACCCTCTACTACAGGGGTCTTCCATGTTTTCTGTCCTAGGACCCCTTAGTTGAGAGAGAGAGATGAAGCAGGGACCCCCACAACCTGTTAATAGATTCCATAAAGTTTCATCATTTGACAGCACGATCATCAGTGTATTTTGGATTCATGTCAATTTGTGTTTTCAGATATTTAACCACTTGAACCGTCAATACTTAAAGGGCCTCTTCACCTCTGGGACAACCCTATCTTATTTTATTGTTGTTTGGGACACGATCAACACAATCCTGAGTTATTGTTTGTGTTCAGTCTGTTTTTTGAGATATTTTAGTATTTCAGCATGTACTGGTGATGCATTTTGCATCATATGATGCAAAACGCATCACTGATGATGTACTTAGTCTTATCTTTTTCCCCTCTACACCCAACCTCTTTGCCGAAAATAGGTGAGAGGTGTTGTGAGCTTGTAGATCTGCTATTTTTGGCAAAGGTTCTCAGAATATGGACTCTAGGGTACAAGTGGTTAATATAAAAAAGGAGAAAAAAGTCACACAAAGATTTGGAGGACCCCCTGTAGTAACTCTGAGGACCCCTGAGGGGTCCCGGACCCCCTGTTGAAGACCCTTGCTTTACTACTACTAGACGGCTTCCCCTCCAGGAACCACGCCATTAATTAAAGAGAACAATGTAAACATGTTCAGTGGCTGTGTTCGGTCACACATAGCCACACATTGCGTCTATAGATTTCATAGACGCAAAATTCAGGCCTTTCATTAATATTTCCTTTGATCTGATTTTAGATTGTCAATTATAGAAGCTTGTTTTCTTCACGCAAACATACATTCATCATTCCCTTTTTCTTTAAAAAAAATAGCAAAAATAGTAGATCACAAGTTCACAACACACCGCATTTTATGGTTATTTCTATATTTGTGCAATTCTTTTTAATCAGGCTTAAGTGGTCACTCTTTTGCCACCCTCTAGTTTGTATATGAAATGACGCCTCAAGGACAGTAATTAGAATTACAGCATTTAAGCCATTCACACGCAGTGGTGTGTGTCTAATTATGGCGCCTGCGTAGTAGCGACTTATGTTCTGCAAATCTCTTAACCCTCAAATACCTGGAACGTGTTGTTTTATGCGATTGTTTTATGCTTTAACTTTAGAAAAATAGCAGATATACAAGCTTGAGTGCCGCGCTGCGAGCTTGTAGATCTGCTATTTTTGAAAAATCGTGAAATGTGTGCATTGAATATCTTTGACCCGATCTTTGACCCGACTTCTAAATCCTTCTTCTAAATCACGCTGTTCTCAAACTTTTTTCATGTCAAGGACCCCCAAAATTACAGGTATTTGGCTGCAGACCCCCATCTCAAAATATGTTGTTCCAGGGACCACCCAGAAGCAAATATTTGAGTTACAAATGTTCGCTTAATAGATATATTCAAAGACTTGCAAAAAAATAATAATCATGATTTTTCAAAAATAGCAGATCCAAGCTCGCAGCGCGGCACCGAGAGTGCAGCGCTGTGAGCTTGTATATCTGCTATTTTTCAATAGTTAAAGCATTCAATAATTCTAGGCCTAAATCTCTTAATTAGCAAGAAATCCAGTCACGCTTTTCAGCACTGTGTGTGAGAGGAGAAGAAAGCCGTGCATGTTGCTATTTTTAAAAGGTGATATTGAGCACGCTGGAAGCACACGCTGGGCTTCACTGCCCTTTAAGTACTAGCTGGGCTGTGTGTGTGCGTGCGTGCGTGTGTGTGTGTGTGTGTGCAGGGCTGTCGCACCAAATTCTGGGCAAGGATTCACTCACATTTTGTGCTTTAACTATTGAAAAATAGCAGATATACAAGCTCACAGAGCGGCACCGAGTGCAGCTTGTAGATCTGCTATTTTTAAAAAGTCGTGAAAATTGTCTTTGAATATTTCAAATTCTCCTAAGGTCTCCTAAAGAATAAACATGTTTCTATGTCAGGGGTGCTCAAACCTTTTCATGTGAAGGACCCCCAAAATGATATGTATTTGGCCAAGGACCCCCATCTCAAAATATTTCGTTCCAGGGACCCCCCCAGAAGCAAAAATGGAGTTACAAATGTTCGCTTAAAAAATACACATATTCAAAGATTTGGACAAATGTTTTCAAAAATAGCAGATCTACAAGCTCGCAGCGCGACACTCGGTGCCGCGCTGTGAGCTTGTATATCTGCTATTTTTCAATAGCTAAAGTATAAAATAATTAAGGCCCCTCCACCTTGGGCCCTAGTAACTCAGTCCCACTCCCCCCCCCCCCCCCTTGTGACGCCCCTGCGTGTGTGTGTGTGTGTGCGAGTGCGAGTGTGTGGTCTCTTTTTATTTCAGTCTCTCTCTGCAAACACTCCAG
Source organism: Nannobrachium achirus (assembly GCF_963921795.1). NCBI lineage: Eukaryota > Metazoa > Chordata > Actinopteri > Myctophiformes > Myctophidae > Nannobrachium > Nannobrachium achirus. The sequence goes on from NC_137831.1 coordinate 20,551,028, forward strand.
AGTGGCATTACAAAAGCGGAGGACGCATAGTGGCCCTGGTTGCTATGATACTGGAGCGCAATATTTGCATGGGATACTAATTGGGTCTTCATACCCCCACCCCTGATGTTGGGCGCTTAAGTTTAGGGGAGAAGCAAGAAAAAGAGAGAGACAGAGAGGAGCAAAAAGGAGAACTTAGCTCAGGTGAAACATAAAACGATATTCTCTTTATGATTTTGCTGACTTAGGTGACGTAGGGATGGGACGATATGAACATTTCATATCGCGATCATTGCGACAAAAGAAATCGCGAGTTACGATATTATCGCGATAATCAAAATCCATTATCCTGGGACGTACTTTTTTTTTGGGTAAGTACCTTTTACCAATTATAGAGGGTTTAAGTGGTACCGGATATGCAGCTCGGCAAATAAAAGGTGAATTGATCCCAGTGCATGACGGAGGACGATATCACGATAAATTAAATTTCCACGATACGATTATCTTGAGTGTTTTTTATCACGATAAACGATAATATCGCTTATCGTCCCATCCCTACTAGTGAGTGAAGGTGAAAGCGTGCTGGTGGAGTTAATGGCTTTGCCAACCTATTTGCATGTGGTGTCGGCTATGAATGCGCTCCCAGCTGCCCAATTATCCAGTATATTCCAGTGCAGTTCACCTTTTGACCTAAACCTTACACTATACTACAGTATATCCTATACACTTTGCTGACTGGGGGCCACGAGAGGTCTATACTTGGTCCCCTTAAATATTCCCTCTGAAGTGTAGACCCCAAACTTTTAATATTTTGTTATCGGTGGACAGGATTTTGAACCACAAAGAAAGAAAGAAAGAAAGAAAGAAAGAAAGAAAGAAAGAAAGAAAGAAAGAAAGAAAGAAAGAAAGAAAGAAATCTGCAGGTTAAATGATTTCTGTACAGAGTTAAGGCCCATTCCCACTGGGCCAGATAACAGATAAAACAGAACTCTTTCTCCAGATAAAAAAAATCTCTTTCGCCATTCAAGTGGATGGTAAGATACAGATAAAAAATATTATTAAAATATTTTTTTATCTGTGACATTTTTTTTATCTGTATCTTATCATACACTTGAATGGAGAAAGAGATTTTTTATCTGTTATCTGGCCCCAGTGGGAATGGGCCTTTACAGCTAAATCAGACACAATGTATTGTATTTTTCTGTACCATATATCAGCGTGGGATATAGGAAGAAACAAGCATGCCCCCAGTAGAGTGCAAACGTCTTCCAGGGCCTACAAATCTCCCCAGATTGCTCATTTGAAGGTGTCGCCTGATGGTGGTACTACAGGAACGGTCATGGGGGTCACGAAAAACCAATAATGTCTTCCTCCCGGGAGCATCCATGTGCACAGCAGATTGTGTCTGGGTGACACAGGGGTGGAAAGATACGCTCATTCTGACACTGAACGTTTGGCCCCTGATGGCGGCTTGAGAGGAACAAGGAAGGGGTCACAAAAAAATTAATTAGCAAGTTGGCAATCCAACTCGTTATTTCGAAGATTTGCTGATCACAGCAAACAAACGGTCAAAAGCGTAACCTCTTTAGTTGGAGGTAACTGTCTCTATCTAACCCAAATGACAGCATACAGTAGTAATTGCGACCGTCAGGTCACAGTTACTATCAAAACCTCCACCGGCTGTCAGTCTGTCCTTCCGTCAGTCAGTCAGTCAGTCAGTCTGTCACGTCACACTTTTGCCCTACTCATATCTCCACCAGACCGCCACCCTTCATTTCTCACAAGGCCCTCTTCTAGCGCCACCATGAGGCCGATTCTTGCAAAACACATTTTTGGACACTGCTCCTACAAATTTTGCCCTAAAATCACACAAAGCGGTACACAGTATGTCTACAGTTCTGTCACCAACATGGATCTATCCCATTTAGCGCCACCATCAGGCTGATTTTTTCAAACACAATTTTGGACACTGCTCCTACAGATTTTGCCCTAAAATCACGCAAAGTGGTACACAGTATGTCTAGAGTCTCACCAACACGGATGGCCAATTTTTACATGTGACCTGACGGTCGCTTATCTTACTGGTCTGTCCTATTGGCTATTCTTCTAGGTGGCACAACAAACTTGACCAGTTTATTACATAACATAACTATCAATAGGAAAATAATATAGGCCATGGGTCTTCAACAGAGGGTCCGGGAGCCCTAGGGGGTCCTCAGAGTTACTACGGGGGGTCCTTCTAATCTTTGAGTGATAGAAAGTTTGTTTCTCCTTTTTGCCAAAACATTTTTGGCAAAGAGCTTTGGTGTAGAGGGGAAAAAGAGCAGACAAAGTACAGAGGGAAAGGTCAAGTTTATTAAGTATTGACGGTTCAAGTGGTTAAATATCTAAAAACACAAATTGACATGAATCCAAAATACACTGATGATTGTGCTGTCAAACAATGAAACTATATGGAAACTACTGCATATGGAATCTATGAAAAGGTGGGGGTCCCTGCTTCATCTCTCTCTCAATTAAGGGGTCCTTGGCCTGAAAACGTTGAAGACCCCTGATATAGGCAATCGTTGCCTCTCTCACTCGCCTCTTCAAATGCAAATGCTGGCCGTTTGGCTCTCCCTGCTAAACAAAATCAATGGACGCCTGGCACCACCCTTGCATCAATGGTTTGCAGAAACATTGACACATGTCCTAATGCAATCTGTAGTGTAGTGTAGTGTCTCAGCATCCCTATAATGGCCTGTCCATACTTTGACCGAAACCGCAGTTTTCGGTCAAAAGGTCCTTTTCTACCATAAAATTATATCCCTCGGGACTTCTGAAAAGCATTGGACCGAACGAGAGTTCGGAAATTTGCACGTCGGAAAACACAACTCACCGAACATTTCGGTCGAGCCTTTACTCAGTGATAGAGACATTTTTGGAACAGTCGTTGGCTACGAGGCAGGCAGGCTATCAGCCAGACTGATAGCCGACGGCATCAAAACGCCTCCCAGCTAATCATCTGTGCCATTTATGGGTCTGGAGGGGGGAAGCCTTCCCAGCAAGCACGCATCACGGTCCAAATGGGGAGGATTCAAGATGGTTCACAGGATGGATGGCGTGCCGTGGAGCCACAGAGGCAAATCGATATAAGCAGCACCTTATTCATGGCTGCTTATTCCCCTGGGGGAGGAGGGCTAATGCGATACATGGATCATGCAGCCCTGCACCATTTCAATACTGGCCCTCTACCACACGGCTCTGGTCCCTCTCGTCTCCTTCTGCAGTAAGTGTTCATATCGTTGCTCGTATACCAACCATGATATTCATGTATATTTATATCGTTGCTGTCCGGTGGAAACCGTGTATGTCCAAAACCATTCCTTTTTTGTATTATTATTTATTTAAAAACGAGTTAAAGTAGTTAAAATAGCAGATCTACAAGCACACAACGCCTCGCGATGTGAGATGCTTGTAGATCTGCTATTTTCACTAGTCTTGTATGGTGAAGCAGGGCTTTACGGAAAAAAAACATACCATTTTTAAACTTGGAGATACAAGGTTTCTGCCCGACAGTGACGATATTTAAATGAATGCCCTAGTTAAGAACTATCGGAAATAGTCAATCTATACGTTCACAACGTTGTGAGCTTGTACTGTAGATTCACTTAGTAGTTGAGAGGTAGAGCCCGCAGACCGCCACACACAACCTTCATCAGGTCAGTATCTTTCTTTACCAGTAAGAAGCCTAAGGGCGAAAAGCGACCAAGGGCGAGGTCGCGCCATCTGTCTTGGAATTATAGATTCTGTTAGTGTGGTTCTCCTAACAGGGCACCATCTGGGATACAATCCCTTTTATGCCCATACATGGAGATCCCTGCTCTGACTGAGTATCTGACATCACTGTGATGTCATCTGTTTATGCCCATATATGGAGATTCCTGCTCTGAGTATCTGACATGACTGTGAGGTCACCTGTGATGTCACAGTGATGTGTCAGGGGAACCACAGCGTCAGGCGTTAGCCGTCCGTGACCGTGTGCTGTGACGGTTCTGATAGTTAACTGCGACCTATCGTTGCAATAATAAATATTTAATAACCACCAAAAAGTATTAACACAAGCTTCTGACTAGTACTGTACATAATAACTACATGTTAGGCAGGAACAAGAAGATTTAACCATTGCATAAATTGAATACAGGTCAAGCAGATTTAACCATTTATTGCATAAATGGAATATAGTTCATCTTGGCGTTTGAAGGGCTCCGCGTTCGGAGATACTCCCTGAATTTTGTGCAGGCTTTTCTGAGCATGCTAAGCAAAATCAGGGAACGCATAACAATACCCCCCATAGGGATAGAATAGCAAAATAATAGCATTGACATGAACTTAGTCAAAATCACAGTATTGAGCTTAACAACATTGACATGAAACTTAGTCAAGATCACAGTACTTGAGCTTAACCACATTGATGTAACTTAATCAGACAATCACCAAGTATTGAACTTAGCCAGACTGATCGTGCAAATAGGTGGAGGCTGGGGTGGAGGAGGGAGCAAGCAGCAAATGATTCCGAAGCTTCGGAAACTAAGCATTGGTAGAGAAGCAAGCCATATTTAAAGGAGCCTTCCCTACTGATTGAGCGCTTTGAATGGAGTATGGCAGTCATGTGACATAATGACCAGCAGATATGTTAATGAGGTATGAGAACAGAGCTGACTGAAATCTGACTACAGCTGAGCAGCAACCTGACTCCCATGTCCTGCATAAACTAACGCTGACGCTTCATTGGATCCATCAGAACGCCGGTTCTTATTTTCCATTTCCTGAAAAGCAACCGCAGGTTTTCCCCCTACAGTGACGACATTGCAAGAGCATGACGAGCAGCGGGACGCATTTACATGTGTGGAGGTTAGCGTGCATCCGGAATGCCCGAAAAACCTTCAATTATGCAGGGGGGGCCGCGGGAGCTCCGCCGCACCCAGCATCCATCTACCCCAGCAGGGAAGGACTGCTCAAGCTGAGGAACAAGACATGCAACCGTGGAGACTGTAGAGTTAATGGAAGGAGTGTAGGAGGGTAAAGTGCACTACTGAGGGAAAGGCAAACTCGCTAAAGGCTACACGCGTAGACAGGGAGAGAGAGAGGGAGAGAGAGAGAGAGAGAGAGAGAGAGAGAGAGAGAGAGAGAGTAGAGAGATAGAGAGAGAGAGAGAGAGAGAGAGAGAGAGAGAGAGCAGTGGTGGAAAAAGTACTAAAATGTTTTACTTAACTCATCCAGAGCCCAGGACATTAACGGATTAGGGGGTCCAGAGTGCCCCCTCCCGGCCCCATTAACGGCCATTGTCTTATTTTGAAGGCCAGAAGTCTAGACCGGAAGTACTTCCGGTCTGACGTCATCGGATCCTGCGACGGAACCGATCATTGTTTACGTGGTGCCATGCTGGATTGCATAGGAGCGTTTATACATGTGTTTTATAAGCGAGCATCTGCCTCCATCTTCGCTTCTAAAGTGTTGTTTTGAGATAATGGACATTAAAGATGAGATCGGCCGTCCACCTCAATGTTATGGGATGACTATTGTGTGCTCGTGGAGCCGTGATGATGACAAATCAGCGCGGATTTCGTCTCCGGAGCGTCGGCCATTGTACTAGGTATTTTTACTCGCCGTTACAGTAATATATTACTTTTCGCGCGACATCACGCATTCGGCACTATACGTACTCTAGTACTTATCGCGTGACATCACGCGAAAGGCACTAGATGAGTTAAGTAAAAGTATCAATACTGCAATGTAGAAATACTCTGTTTCAAGTTAATGTCCAGAATTAAAAACGTACTTGAGTGAAAGTACAAAAGTATTGGCATCAAAATGCACTTAAAGTACCAACAGTAAAAGTACAAAATGTTTGAAAATAGCCGATCTACAAGCTCACAACGCATCACGATGCGATGCGTTGTGAGCTTGTAGATCGGCTATTTTCAAATAGCCACGGTATAAATTATGGCTAAAGTGTTTTAATTATGTTTTATAATATTGTAATTTATATCTGCAAAGTAACTAGCAACTAAAGTTTTTCAAATAATTGTAGGGGAGTAAAAGTACAATATTTTTCTCTCAGATGTAGAGTAGAAGTAAAAGTACTGAAAACTGGAAATACTGAAGTATTAAGGTACAAATACCTCAAAACTGTACGTAAGTACAGTACTTAAAGGAGTAGTTCACCCCCAAAATGACTTTTTTTCTATTGATTACTCATGCCATGGAGAGTAGAGTTCAATAATATTTTTAGGTTTTTGTCACATTCCTAAGACAAAAATGCGAAACGGGTCACCATCCGGAATGAATGGGGGTAAATTTACTCAAATCAAATTTTTGTCTTAGGAATGTGACAAAAAACAAAAAATATTATTGAACTCTACTCTCCATGGCATGAGTAATCAATAGAAAAAAAATCATTTTGGGGGTGAACTACTCCTTTAAGTAAATGTACTTAGTTACTTTACACCACTGAGAGAGAGACAGAGACAGACAGACAGACAGACAGACAGACAGACAGACAGACAGACAGACAGACAGACAGACAGACAGACAGACAGACAGACAGACCAGGACTGAGACTCGACCTTGTAAATACAGTCTGGAGCCATTCATGACCACATTAGATATTCAGATAGGTCTGAATGGTGTTTTATTCATAGAGCGTCGTGCCATTAGGGGATTGCCCTGCTGTTTTGACACAACTGTGTCAGTGCTCCTTAGAAAACCTGAAAGCCAGGACAGATTCTATCAGTGTCGGACACAAACACACGCCCACGCGCTCGCACACTGGGGCATTAACGACTTGTGATTTTTTCAAGTCGACTCGACTCAGTAAAAAGTTGAGTTGAGGTCGACTTTATCGTTTGATGACGTCATCACATCACACACGACCCCCCAATTATTTTGGGGGGGTCCCCATATGATTAACTTAATGTGAAACATAGTTTTCTCACTCAACTGTAAACAAACCAACACAAAGTTTAAGTGTATAGAGGGTATCTTCACATTTCTAAGTGCAAATTTAAGGACTTTTTAATACCTCTAAAATGGCAAATTAAACATTGTCCAAATTGTCAAATATATAGAGGCAGAAATTGTGAAAATAGCTGATCTACATGCTCACATGTAGATCTGCTATTTTCACAATAGAAAGATTTTTTGTTGTGTAATGAAGTCGACTGAGTCGACTTGTCCACTTTTTCGTTAATGCCCGCACACGCGCACACGCTCGCACGCACACACACACACACACACACACACACACACACACACACACACACACACACACACACACACACACACACACACACACACACACACACACACACACACACACACACACACACACACACACACACACACACACACACACACACACACACACACACACACACACACACACACACTTACAGTACATGTTCACACACTGGGCTCAGGAGCATGCCCCCAAACGCCCTGAGAGGCGCGCCGCGATCACGCTTGAAATACGAAATATAATAAGCGTTCTAGTGATTCAACATACATTATGTGCGCACAAATATTGTGCAAGCACCATAACATTCTGTTTGAATACATAACGTATGATATAAACAAGTGCAAAATGGAGTTTGCGTCATATACATTAATGTAAAAACCTTATTTATTCAACCATTTGGATATTCATGCCCTTTCGTAGCCTCCACATTATTTCTACATTAGTGCTTAAGTTCACTCAACACTAAGCCATACAATGCTGCTGCTAAACTGTCAGGAAAATGGGTTGGACGATGCAGCACGGAGAAAAGAGAGAATTTAATAATAGGTGTAATTACCAATCTAAAGGCTGGCTGCAAAATAGGAGTTGGGGGAATTATTGTGCCCACAGCTCCTAATAGGGAGGATGGTTAGATGAGTTGTGTAATTGTACTTGGTAAATAAATCCTATCTCCAATATACAGTAGGGACTATTTTGTCTCCATTGACAGCTAGGCAATTGAACACCATTCCCTAAGTTCCCTAAGGTTTCAGGCCTTGTCTAGTCACACTATTATCCTAGTCTAGTAAGACTATTATCATCTTCGAAATATACAGTAGTAAGAGTTAGTGGATTCATGTCTAAAGAACAAAACCTGTCTTTGTCTCCAGCATGTCATGTTATGGCTACTGTTGTGGTCTTGTCCCAGGTCTCCTCATAAAGAAGCTCTAGTGCAGGGGTCTTCAACGTTTTCAGGCCAAGGACCCCTTAGTTGAGAGAGAGATGAAGCAGGGACCCCTACAACCTGTTCATAGATTCCATATGCAGTAGTTTAAACGTTTGACAGCACGATCATCAGTGTATTTTGGATTCATATAAATTTGTGTTTTCAGATATTTAACCACATGAACCGTCAATACTTAATAAACTTGACCTTTCACTCTATACTTAGTCTGCTCTTTTTTCCCCTCTATACCAAAGCCTGTTGCCGAAAATAGCAGATCTACAAGCTCACAACGCCTCGCAGCGCGAGGCATTGTGAGCTTTTAGATCTGCTATTTTTGGCTGAAGTTCTTCGAATATGGACACTAGGGTTCAAGTGGTTAATATAAAAAAGAAGAAAAAAGTTTCTATCACACAAAGATTTGGAGGACCCCCAATAGTAACTCTGGGGTCCCGGAACCCCTGTTGAAGACCCTTGAACTAGAGCTAAGAAAGCTTGGACACAAGACACCAATTCCAAGAACTCATGAGTCATGAGTCAGAATTTATTTTAAACGTGACTTCCTTTACATTATGAACACTCGAGAAGTCCCAAGCTGTCTGGGACCGATTCACTAACTGTGCCCAGAATTAAAATGAAAGAGTGTGCATTTAGTTTTTATTTTTATGCCACACATAAAAACATCCAGAGGTTCTGAGGCTTGTGCCAACCCTTACAAAATCTAGGCTAATAACATGCCATTTTCTCAGAGAGACGTTCAGCTTACGAATTTCAATTTACATCCATTTATTAGTGCTTTTAATTTCAGTATTTTGTGATTTAAAAGCAGCAAAGACCTCTTTTCAAAGGCTCTCTTATAAGCTTGAATTGCCTTTGTGTACTAAATGTGCTGTACAAATAAACCTATGGTGTTCATTCTTGAATATTTTCGGAACACTTGATGAGTAATATATTAATTGTTTTGTTTCAGTTCACATGGAGTTACAAGAACACGCTGTTTCCGCATAAATATTAAATGTTGACTCATCATAGCCTAGTATGTGGTATGCGCCTTGACCACCAGGCCAGCGGGCGCCCCGACTCAAAAGGTTTTCAAGAGCATGCTATAGAGCCATAAGCTAGCACGCATGAACACGCACGCACGCACGCATGCACGCACGCACGCACGCACACACGCACGCACACACGCACACACGCACACACACACACACACACACACACACACACACACACACACACAGCCAGCCTATTAGGGCCTCGTCAAATACAGTGTGGGGGAAGGATAGAGAGAGAGAGAGAGAGAGAGAGGGAAAGGGCAAAAGATAGGAGAGAAAGGAGAGAGAGAGAAGAGGGGGGAAAAGGGCAAAAGAGAGGAGAAAGGGGAGAGAGAGAAGGAGGAGGAGAAGAGGGGGAAAGGGCAACAAGAGGAGTAAAAGAAAGATAGAGAGAGAGAGAGAGAGAGAGAGAGAGAGAGAGAGAGAGAGAGAGAGAGGGAGGAGGAGGCACCAGGAGCATGTTGGACAGTGCCACTAGGGAACGGGAACACTCTTATTACGCCGACAGCTCCGGGATGAGCTAGTGTGGCGCGCGGCTCCTCCGCCGCAGCAACAACGCTCCAGCGGTTCATCAGGCCACCCCTGGCAGCCTTTAAGCCCTTAATTGGGGACCAGAGCACTGAGATGACAGCGGGCAAAGGTGGCGTCCTCTGCTAAACGACACCGGTGTCAACACAGTGCCAAAAGGGAGCATGCATGTCTGTCAGCGGCAACCCTGCGGGAGCTGGCGGATGACGCGATTACATACAGGCGATGGATAGCCATGGATAGCGAGCGGGCTTAGCCGCGGATGTTCAACCATGAGCGCAGAATAGGGGGAAATGTATCCCCAGTCCCACTTACTGTATAGTATTATGTGTTATGTGTTTAGTTGAGTAGGTGGGGTGCAGCAGTTCATTTAATTAATCAATCAACAATAATCCTTTTTAAATCATAGATTTTCAAAAACAGCAAAAATAACAGGTTTACAAGCTCACATGTGATGCATTGAGATCGTACAGATCGGCTATTTATGCACAACACTGATGTACCGGTATAGAATAGGGACTAAAAGCTACACTATGTAACCTTTTCAGCTGTGCTCCTAGACAGGGTGTCACTCTCCATTCCGACATGTCGCCACTCCGAAATTGACTTCTTATTGACGGAATGGCGACACTTCCATAGAGGTTAAGTTTAGGGTAAGGGTTAGAGATAGGGTTAGTGTCGGAATGGAGACATGTCGGAAAGGAGACATGTCGGAGTGGCGGGGTGTAACCGCTCCAACATCTGGCTTTGCCCGGTCCCCAAAAGTTCTTCGGCCCCCAAAAAATGTCCAGGCTCTGAAACGTGGCCAACATCTGCCCAAGATATGTCCTACATCTTGGCACAAACATCTCAAAGTTTGTTGTACGCCCAGGGACCAATTGGCCAAGGTTCGCAGGACACGCTGTGATTGGCCAGCGGGACGCTTAATGAAATTAACTCATAAATAGCATTGCTATTAAAGTAAAAAATGGACCCCTCCCTCAGACTTAAAGCCAATCAGAATGAAATATCACAAAACCTTTTGTAGGCCTTTTGTAACCATTGTAGGCAAAGGCAAAGGCTGAATGGCTCCAGTCTCTTTCTGGTAGAAGCTGTGCACAATTATTAGTTTATTATATCAGGTCACACTTGTTGGTGGTGAGGTCACCAAGTTGGTGACGTCACCCAGTGTTATTTCAAGGGGTTTCCCATTGGATGACGTAAACACATGTTTTTTCAAGGGTTTTTCCATTGGGTGATGTACACAAACAGACAGACACCGCCACACATAGAAACACAGAACGCAGTACTTACGCCCTCCGCTGGCACAAGTAATAAAACAGCCAAACCCGAAAAATCAACAACAAAAAACATGGTTCTTGCCAGAAACGGTTGTGCGACAGGCTATATACACAGCAGCCATTTTGGAGAGTAGTTGGGTCGCCTCTCACTTCCTTCACATGTGTTACCAATAATAATACTAACTATTGATGGCTCTGTACCATTCTGGTCAAAAAGAGTCAGGGTGCTGATTTTGTGCATGTTGGCTCACTGGAAACACTCTGCTACACCAGTGGGTCTCAAAATGCGGTCCAGGGACTCTCATGGTTCCTTGGAGGTTCCAAATGACCCCTTAAAAGGCATGTAACTCGGAGAGTGTAGAAATGGAACCAAATGGACCCCTAAGGGTTCCATTTGATCGATTGATTGATCCATTTCTACACTCTCAGAGCTATGGGGGTCCCTGAAATAAAAGGTCTGAGAACCACTGTGCTACATGTGGCCTTCATTAGTAACACCTTTGAAGGGAGTGAGAATATAGACCCAACATCTCTCCAATATGGCTGCTGTGCGTATAGCCTATTCACATAGCATGGGTGAGAGCAAGAGGACAGGACTGAATGGTTAGATGGAATTGACCACATGGACTCTAACGCCTGATAGTCTCCTCCTTTACGATTTCTGGCCGGCCAGACCATTTATTGCATTTATTGCATTTGGAATTCATCAATATCACTACATCAATATCACTTCACTATGCTTAGTAAAACAGACCCGATTTGCACTGTACTTGATGAGTACATCAAGTACAGTGCTCACAACGCGTCACAAGCTTGTAGATCGGCTATTTTTGGTGAACCTTCCCCCCAGAATAGGGATGCTGGGGTTCAAGTGGTTAAACGTCAAGTATAACGTTATGTTCAGTCAGTTCTGAAGGAAATAGATATTTCTCCAATAGGATGTAAGATTCTAAAAATTAACAGTGTAATTCAGGGGTGCCGTGGATGAAAAGGTTATTTACAGGGGTGCCCTGAGTCAAAAAAGTTTGAAAACCCCTGCTCTACACTGCATACCTATATCAAATAATGGCTTAAGAAAAAGCTATACACACACACAAACACACAAAAACTTTCTGTACCCGTTAAGTACTTAATAAACCTTGCTGCTATACTGCTTTCCTTCACTGTTACACTTACATTTCCATTTAAACTTTGGCCCCACACAACACACACACACACACACACACACACACACACACACACACACACACACACACACACACACACACACACACACACACACACACACACACACACACACACACACACACACACACACACACACACACACACACTTTCCTGTTCCATTCTGTACTTTCTAAGTACTTAAAAAACCTTGCATGCTGCCATCCCGCATTACATACTGTACATTCACAGATGGAGTCTGAAATAGAACCCACAACATTATTACAACAGAAAATGGCAAACCAATAAGACACTGCAGTCTTAGGCCTCATTCGCCTACTCAATAGATCCTGTGCCGATCCAACCAATTAGCACAAAGTATCAAACCGAACCCAGAGACATTTTAAATATACCTTGCTCTTCTGTATTTGCCCTACTCCAACTCTCACTCTATTTCCATCACCCCTTCACTATGACAGGGGAACAATGACTTCAACATAGTTGAGGGGGAAATGTCCTGATTGGCCGTGCAGCATCCCTTCGTACCAGTTCTCGTCGAGCTGCTTGGTAAGGATGATGATGTCGCCCACACGGAAGGCCAGCTCCCCCTCGCTCTCCGGCTCAAAGTCGTACAGCGCCCTACAGCTCGCCTGCACCATACCTACCTGATCTGGGGGCAAACAGGGACGCGAGGGTGGAATCATTGTATCGCTGCCACTTGATTGGTTGTCTTCTCCAAAGTTAGGTTTAGGTTTGGGTGTGTATTGACGCTGCGGCCGAGACTGGGCCTCCGACATTCTGTCCCTGAGTTTGTTGGAGAGCTCCTGTAGGACCTGGACAGCCTGTCTGTGGTACTCCAACTGGGACTCCACAAAAGACGACAGCTGGCTCACCTGCTCCACGTCAGCCTCCAGTATGTTGTACATGCAGGTCTCCGCCACCTCCTTGGACTCGTGGAACTTGTCGTAGGCCTGTCTGACCTCGTCGTCCGGAAAGTGGCCCTGGCGCTTCCTCTTGTAGTCGTAGTCCAGGCGACGGCCTTCCATCTTCTTCAGGTGTTGCTGTGCATCTTTGAGCTCCGTGTCATAGAGGCCTTGCAAAGGGTCAATAAAGTTCTGTTTGACGTCGAAGTCTAGAGTGTCTTTGACCTCTGCTAGTCTCTTTATGGCCTCTCCTGTGTCTAACAGAGCTCCGCCAAAACAGCCATCTTCTCTGAGCTCCTGTCCATACTTGACCATGCAGTCTCCCAGCAAAGCCTCCGCCTGCTGGTAGCCCGCGTTCCTCACCTCGCCGCGCATCTTAGACATGCCGGTCAACATCGACAGCTTTGCCCGCGATGCCGGGTTGGGCTGAAGGTACTCGGACGTTCTGGAGATAACCTCCACCACTGCTTTGGTAGTCAGGTCGACTCTCCGTTCCAAGAATCTGAAGTCCTCGTCTAGTTTAGTTCCCTCCGCGCCCCCTACCATCTCGCTAACCTTCTGGCTGGCTTTATGAAACTGTTTCTTCAAGCCCGCTATAGACATCCTGAAGCCGGGATTGTGTTCTTCTGCGCGAACGTAAAAAATGTCCTAGTTCACTTTCCTGTAAGCTAGGCAAAATCATGGAATGACACTCCCACCTCCTGTTGTCTGCAACCTTGTACAGGTTGAGTATATCTCTGGTCTGACGTCACACACAACACAAACTGTTGGCATTCAATGCCTGAACTCACGCAGGTGCTCTTTCTGCACTCATTTGTCTCTTAAAAACATCACACCCAGTGTGACCAGCGCCTTTTATTAGGAACATGACATCACGCTCTGAGTATCTGACATCACTGTGATGTCACAGTGATGTCAGTGTCAGGGGAACCACACTAACATAATCCCTTTTATGCCCATATATGGATCGCATATCTGGGAATGCCAATATCTATCTATAAATGTGAGAAGTCTCTGCGTGTCTGTCTGTCTGTGTGTCTGTAATCCGCGTATCTCGAGAACCGTTCGTCCCACCGGCGGGTCTCGACCCGACCCGACGCGTGGTTTTCCCGAACCGGCGCGAAACGTTCGGAATCTCCTTATGCGGGGTTGATTGTTGACATCAGGCTGTTCCGGAGGAAATCGGCGAAAGCTCTGACTCATTGTGACATCACTTCATAAAAGGCTCTGACATCACGTACGCCACATGAGTCAACAAAAAATCTCTGTGATTGTGTATGTATGTATGTAATCCGCGTATCTCGAGAACCGTTCGTCCCACGGGCACGCGCGTTCTCCATACATGGGCATAAAATGAATGCCCCCATATATGGGCATAAAATGGATTGCAGACAGACAGATACAGATATCTCCATATATGGACATAAATGGACAGAGGCAAACAGATGGTCAAAGATCTCCATATATGGGCATAAAATGGACGCAGACAGACAGATACAGATATCTCCATATATGGGCATAAATGGACACAGGCAAACAGATGTTCAAAACGGGTCCTATGACAACAGGTATAATGAGGTTTGCATTAAAGGGGGAACCGGCACTGTGTCTGCAACACAGTTGGAGGCACAGACAGATACTCCATATATGGGCATAAAATGGACGCAGATAGACAGATATCTCCATATATGGGCATAAAATGGACCCAGAACTATAACTGCAGTGATCTCCATATATGGACATAAAATGGACGCCGACAGACAGACAGACAGATACAGATATCTCCATATATGGGCATAAATGGACACAGGCAGACAGATGGTCAAAACGGGTCCTATGAAAACAGGTATAATGGGGTTTGCATTAAAGGGCGGGGCATTCATTCCCTATTTACATTGTTCCGAGTTGGCCAGGTCGCCGACTTCTAGTACTGTATAATGACCTGACATAATTTAATTATGTCAGTCTAACCTAAAGTCTAACCGGTGTGGCTGGTTCTACAGACAGGGATCTCCATATATGGGCATAAAAGGGATTGTATGTATGATGTCAGACGTCATAGATGCCATAGGACTTTCACATAACGAGTAACTGAGTAAGCATGTCTGGGGTCTCACAGCACATGGTTGGTTCTACAGCCTCCAACTTTTGCACACGGATAGCTCAGATTTTGGCCTCTGTTCTTAGCTGCTTCCCCTGCCGTTACTGTACTTGCACAATGTACAGTTGTATAAAACACATTTTTATTTGTAGAACCGCCGATCCAACCAATATGCCCATATCTCCATATACATGGATCTCCATATATGGGTATCAGGGATCTCCATATATGGGTAACTCGTCCAATATATGCCCATATATGGAGATCCCTGATGTCATCAATATTAAGCGCATATCTGTGAATTCCAATATATATATATATATATATATAGCCTATACATGTCAGTCTAATAACTAGGGCTTTCACTTCAAGCATTTTTTACAGATCGACTAGTTGAAGCCACTGGTAGTCGACTAGTCGACTAGTCGTTAACATAGTATGTCATAATAAAGAGCGCTGTGTCACGGCTTTTCACAGCAGCCAAGTTACCATGACAACGGATACTCACACAAACCCATGTGTGCACGTTAACGCAACATAACAGACCAGCATTTCACAATGCACATCCATTTTAGCTGCTACAGTAATAGAAACCCATGCTTGGACTCACCATTAGATGCTGTCTCTCTCTCGTAAACAAATCACATATATCCATTTCCATTTGCATGGTCGGCTAGCCAGGCTAGCCAGGCTAGCTCGCTGCACAACACAAACACTCCTCTGTCCTTTAATTACTTCTCGAACGTGCGGAACGTCGCGATCGGTCGGTCTGTTGTAGCAAGAACTCGGCTGTCCTCACTTGCTGATTTGATCGCGCTACGATGTTATACTGTTAAACAACTATATTGTGTAGGACTATTCTCACAACTCACTGCTGTGTGCACTGCAGACGCGCAGACTTTCATCACTTTGGGTGAACTCTGGGTGAACTCCAGCACTGTCTTGGGATTAACCCCCGGTAGGCAGATGCAGCAAGGTGTGTGTGTGTGTGTGTGTGTGTGTGTGTGTGTGTGTGACTGGATAATAATATTCTGTTTGTAATGGTTGTTAGAAATAAAACAACTATAATCGAATTGAAATGAGTTTGCTAGGTCTTCATAAAAAAAAAAAAAAAAACGAAAATATTTTATTTTATTTTTGTTATAGACTTTTCGACTAGTACCTACAAGATCGACTAGTGGTTATACTAGTCGACTAGTCAACTAGTCGACTAGTTGGTGAAAGCCCTACTAATAACCTATAGACTATACATGTCAGTCTAACCAATATGCCCATATCTCCATATACATGGATCTCCATACAGGTATATGGGTATCAGGGATCTCCATATATGGGTAAATGGTCCGATATCTATTGCAATTTGTGAAATTACGAGTGTGGTTGCCCTGTGGTTCAAATCATATTTGAGTTTTGGGAAGTGAATTTCCATTATTTTGGGGGCTATGTTTGTTTACCAGTAAGTGCTGCATCTTGTTCATTGTAATGCATTACTGGGCTGATTTGACCTATGCCTGCTTTTAGTGTGTCAATGAACAAAGTTCATCCAGATGCCTGGGGATCCCCATATATGAGTATAAGGGGGTAGGTACCCTTAACAGGGCATCTATAAACCCTAACACGGCATCATCTGGGAATGCCCATACTGTATATGGACATTTTATTTATTTTAAGTCCATATATGGACTTAATATTAACGTTTTCAGGGGGAATGCCCATATATGGACATATATGGTCTCATGTGGTCTATGATGTCATACATCTATGATGTCAGTCATCTCCATATTTGGGAAAAGTTACATTTTTATTAAAGTCAGTGGGGGAAATTAATGTACTAATAAATTAATATCAATTCAACTATACAACCTTTATCTACAGAAAATGCAAGCACACTAAGTGTGCTTAGTAAGAAGCACTCTGGACATGATATTCATGCTCTCCTTCAATGTCAGGTTGTAAATGACCCGAGTGGTTTGTCAGACAACGCCACTGTCTCATGTCACATGTTTGTCGATCTGCCGCATAAAAGGAAGGGATAGTTTCGGTGTCCTTTGGGTCTAGATTGGGTCTCCTCTCCAAAAGACCCAACTTTCTTTTTACGCGACCAGAGCTCTCCGTCAAAACTGCTGGAGGCCGAAAGCAAAGAAACGCGGCGCTCCAGCACGTCCTTGCTATAGACAGGGTTCCTACACATTCTTACCAATTAATTTCCAAAACTTTTCCAGAATATTTAAACCAATTTCCAGGACTATATAACAATAATTCAGGTTAATAACAGGTCGCTTACTCCTATGCGCAATGCCCAAAGACAGGTAGTGTATGCCAGTGGTTCTCAACCTTTTCAGGCTGTGACCCCCGAAATAATCATGTTTTAACTGGGAACCCGGCTCCCTGACAAATACTAAGAATTGAGGAATTTTGTAAAACACTGTTCTATTGTGAAAATAGCAGATCTACAAGCACACAACGCCTCGCGTTGCGAGGCGTTGTGAGCATGCATGTAGATCTGCTATTTTCACAATTTCTGCCTCTAATATTTGACAATTTTGCAATTAATTTGTCGTTTCAGTATTAACAAAACCAATAACCAAAGACAATGCATAGTTATTTTTTCCAGGACCTTCCAGGACCCTTGATCAATTCCAAAACTTTTCCAGTACTGGAAAAATATTTTTCTAATTTCGAAATATTTCCAGGAATGTCATGACCGTGGGAACCCTGTATAGAAATGCATGATAGAAAGGCATGCGGGCAGCTAAAAAAAAACATCAAACACTTCCCATGGACACGGTCCTTAAAGCAGGTGAAGGGGAAAGTGTCCCTGCTGCCACAGTGCCATTGCATGGCTGTCATAGGAACAGCTATGAACAAAAGGTCACGGCTGGCTATTGCTATTATTATCCCCCCTCCTCCACCTACTCCTCCACCTCTCCCACTGTCTCCTTCTATCCTCTCCGTTCCATTGTTCTCCTCCTCCATCCCCTCCGACGTCAATGCACAGACTGAAATCCATAGTTATGTACTGTACTGGACCTACGCAGACAGGCATGCAGGCATTACTTAGCACGCTCTTCAGACAAAGCACACCCACTTCTCTACTTGAACTGCATGCCTTTCAGGTGCCACACCGGGTGAAATTACTTACTGAGCCAGCTACCAATGACATGTTGTCACTTTCGGGCAGAAACCTCGTATCTCCAAGTTTCAAATTTGTACATTTTTTCGCGAAGTAAAGCACATACAAGGCCATCGCACAAAAGTAGTGAAAACAGCAGATCTACAAGTACTACAAGTGCTTGTAGATTGGCTGTTTTCACTCGTTTAAATCATTGTTAAAATTATAAATACAAAACAAACGGTTTTGGACATACATGGTTTCTACCCGGCAACGACGATATACTGTTTCGGTCAATGTGTAGTGAAGACTAAAGCTTACATAGTGTTAAAAACAGGTACTAAGCACACACCGAGATACTGTAGTCTTGCGCTTCACAGCCTAGCATACTGACAACCACTTAGGCTCTATTTACTTCATCATATAACGAATAGTGAAAATGGCGATCTACAAGCTCACAACGCATCGCTATACAACGTGTTGTGAACTATTGCAGACACCCTCCCTGAACCCTGCAGATCCATCCAAGCACTTTATTCAGTGACTATGATTTGAGCTTAAAGGAGTAGTTCACCCCCAAAATTACTCATGCGATGGAGACTTGAGTTGAATTATATTATTCGTTTTTTGTCGCATTCATAAGGCAGTAATTTGATTACAATAAATGTACCCCCATTGATTCCGGTAGGGGACCCAAACGCATTGGGGTCCCCATCCGGAATCAATTGGGTACATTTACTATAGTATATTTTTTGTCTTAGAAGCGCAAAAAATACAAAAACATATATCATTTTTGGGGTGAACTACTCCTTTAATAATTAATGTATGTCACCCAGTGTGAGGAACAGTTGTTTAACCACATGAACCTTAGCATCCCGATTCCGGGCAAATCTACAAGCTCACAACGTGTCGCATTTTGATGTAGCGGGGGAAAAAAGGAGGGGGACCAAGTACAGACCCCTGGGTCAAGCGAAGTATATAGGTTAAGTGATTAAAACTATCCTGATTTTGAAACTAATCTTCACCAGAGACGTGCTGGCCATTGGGAAAAGCGGGACAACTCCCGAACGACTGGTTCATTCCCGGCCTGGACCGGCCATTAGGAAAAAAAAATTAATAAAATGTCGGCCTTTGTTCCATTTTGGGGGCTGGGCGGCCAACAAAGTAAATCGTCACTGTCGGGCAGAAACCTTGTATCTCCAAGTTTCAAATTTGTACATTTTTTCGCAAAGCAAAGCCCTGCTTCATCATACAAGGCCGTCGCACAAAAGTAGTGAAAACAGCAGATCTACAAGCACAGTGCGAGGCGTTGTGTGCTTGTAGATCGGCTGTTTTCACTAGTTTAAATCATTTTTAAAATGATGAATACAAAACAAACGGTTTTGGACATACAAGGTTTCCACCCGACAACGACGAAATATAACTCATGCAATTGGCCCACTGGCTTGTCACTTTGTCACAAATCTTTGAGTAGCAGCAGCGCTACAGAGAGAGATCTCTCTCTATAGCGTGCAATGAGGGCCTCTCCAACTCTTTTTCCCGGGCTGAATCAGGGGCCCAGCATGTCCCTGATCTTCACGTTCATTCTGTGTGTCTGTGAATAAAAGACAGCATGTCACAGCATCTGTCTGGTTGCCTTGGTGTCATCAAAATAAAATACGTGTTAACGCCAACTTTATGCATGCTAGCTTCTGCCAGCATGGTGAAAGCAGACATATGACGGATTACAGTCATATGTCAGACCATTCTGTCGCAACAATCCCTCCCACAACAGTGTCACAATTTGATTGCTATTCTTGTTGTAAAACAATACAGAGAGCAGCTGTTAAGCACCTGAACCCTAGCATCCCTATTCTGGGCAAGTCATAATAGGTGAACAATCGGCCATAGCAGCAAGCTTGCAACGCGACACGTTGTGAACTTGTAGATTGGCTTATTTTCAAGGTCAGGTAGGTTATTGTCTGTCAGTGGTGGAAAGTAACTAAGTACATTTACTTAAGTACTGTACTTAAGTACAATTTGGAGGCATTTGTACTTCACTTGAGTATATCCAATTTCCAATACTTTTTTACTTCATTATAGAGGTGACTGGAATCTGTAGAGGTTGAGGGATTAACGTTGATGAAGTTGTTGCGCAGACATGCAAACTTTTAGACTAGTTTGCGTCTCTGCATGTGGTCCTACGGGATGGGGTGGCAACTGTCAGCAGGTTAGGGAATGTTGCGCGGAAGGAGTAGAATGAAGGTTCTACGTCAGGGGTGGGAAATTATTTTTTCCATGGGGCCACATGAACAACAGAAAATATTGTGGAGGGCCGGGCCAAAAGGCAAGATGTGCTCCCCACAAACTAAACACACGACTTTGCCTGCGACTTCAGTAAATAAATACTTAGCAGTCCAATTTTTTGTTTAAACCCGGCATTCGGTATCGACTTTTCTTTTTTTTTGCCACTTTAGACATGTTTGAGGGGAATGTCGTCTTGACCTGTGACCAGTCTGACCACCTGCTTGTTAATGAGACAACGATCCAATGATCACGCACATGTGCTGATGTACGCATTGTGTCCATGCGTACGTGAATAAAAAACTTCAAAATAAAAGCAATGCAGCTTTAGTCGATGCATGAGGTAAAATTAGAAAATATGCTTATTTTGTCATTTGCCATTAACCCTACACGGGCCGGTCAGAGTGAACCAAAGGGCCGTATACGGCCCCTGGGCCGCACAATGCCCAGGTCTGTTCGGGATCCGCTCACTATCCCGACGGGCCGCTGTTCCGACTAACGTCGGCAGATTAGTTACTCGTCACGGTTACTGAGGTTAAGTTTAGGGTTAGGGTTAGTTTTAGTGTCTGAATACCGGCCCGTCGGCACACTGATGCGGACCCGGTCTGTTCTACGTCCTCCCGGTGGGGGCTCCTCACTGGTAGGTGAATCAGTAGGATACAACAGCAGTGACAACGTCAGTGACAACATAGCGAAATGTGTGTGGGGAGGAATTAATTGGCATCACGACTAAATTGTGGAAAAGCAGAAAAAAAAAGTACTTCCATGGACAAGACTGATTATAAGACCCAGTGAAGCGTTGCTATAATCAATCCTGTCTTTGTGTGTGTCCGCCTGCCAGCAAAATAGCTCCAAATAACCAACGGGTGGATTCTCACAAAACGGGCGCCTTATCAAGAAACAAATGAAGTTGAAAGGGGAAAAAAAACACATAGCAAATTTTAATCTGCTGGTGTTTTTTTTTTTCTCTGTTAAAATGCTTTTTAATCGGCTAGAGTGACATATCGAGCAACAAGGCTCTTCCTCAGACTTCATGTCTGAGTCTGAGGAACTGTGTCCGACTGTCCGTCTAGGAGATTAAAAAAATCCTTTTAATGGGAGCTGTTTGTTCAGTGGGCTTCCCCGGAGAGACCTTTAACCCAGTGGTTAAAATAGACAGCTTGTAGATCTGCAATTTTAGCCAAAATAGTACACAGAAGGTGGTTATTTATTTTATAATTAAGTATGATTCAGATTCACTTTTAGTTGAGTAACACTTGACTACATGTAGGCCTACTGGTTGTCTACCACCGCTGAGTGTGGTGGATGCGTCACCTTTCTTCCTACAGCAGGGGTCTCCAACCCCTAGGGGGTCCTCAGAGTTACTATAGGGGGTCCTCCAAATCTTTGTGTGATAAAAACTTTATTTTTCTACACTAACCACTTCTGTGTGGAGCATTTGCCAAGAATAGCTGATCTACAACCCTAGCGTCCATATTCGGAGAACTTAGGCCAAAAAATAGCAGATCTACAAGCTCACAACGCCTCGCAGCACGTGGTGTTGTGAGCTTGTAGATCTGCTATTCTTGGCAAAGAGGTATTGTGTAGAGTGAAAAGAAAGTATTGACGGTTCAAGTCGTTCAATGTCTAAATATACACATTAAAAAAGAGCCTACAGTACTGATGATATTGCTGTCAAACAAGTCTAAGCTGTTTCATAAAATGTTTAATCTGCAACACAATGTTATAAAATACGTAGCGGGGGTCCCTGCTTTCTCTCTCTCTCAGCTGAGGGGTCCTTGGCCTGAAAACGTTGAAGACCCCTGTCCCACAGTACTCACGTTGCAAGACCTTGGCGGGCAGGGTGTGGTTGAGCTTCTCCAGCGACTCGCTGCTGCCCACCTCCAGGACGTAGTCGAAGTTCAGGATGAACATCATGACCACGCCCTCCTCGTTCTTCACCGGGATGATGTGCGTGTTGCACAGGAAGTCCGAGCCTGAGCGGAGAAAAACACAAGATTAAAGGGAGTTAAGGGCTTTGCACACAGACGCGTTTTCTTCGCACGGAAAAAAAAAACTGACAATTTCATTTTTTTTAAAGAAAACAATGATTCTCTACTATGACCTCATGCACACCGGCTCCAAATTTGCCATGCAGCAGGCGGCTGCGGCAGTGCGTTTTTTTCCCCATCAAACCCAGTTTGATTTGTGCGTCTTGTTGCATGCGGTAAAAACTCATCACTCCTTTTATGACTCCTTTTCTCCACAGCGCGGCACTCGGTGCCGCACTGTGAGCTTGTATATCTGCTATAGTTAAAGCATAAAATAATGGTTAAATGGTTCAAATCTAGCGAACCACTCCTCGTTCGTCTGAGCCTGACCAGAAAAAAAAACAGAAGATTAAAGGGAGTTAGTCCGTGCGCACTAAGGCTTTCTTCCCCGGATGAAAACGCCAAATCGCTCGCCTCTTTCCGCTCAAGTTTCAAACAGCTTCAAGCAGGCAAAAACGGCATGCGTGAACGCGCCGGCGCAAAACAAATGCTCTGCCCGATGTTCCCAATGTAAACAATTCAAAACATATACATATACGCTCAGGACCAAATCATCTTGCCGGACACAGGCTCTTACAGATGGACAGATTCAGCTTTAGCTGGCGTCCGTTTGAGTGACTTGGCGTTTCGGGGCCAAACCCTGACGGTGTAGAAAGGACCTCAGGGCCAATCTATCAAGTCTATTTTTAGTCCATAATGCAGTCAAAACATGTTTAGTGGGAGAGCTGGTTAACTGAAAGAACAAAGAAAGTCTGACTGAGGCTCTTGGGGATTTCCAGTCTTTGACATTCAAACATCTTCCGCCCGATAAGACTGCGAGGAGACCGTGTGGGGGGGGGGGGGGGGGGGGGGGGGACCGAGAGAGAGAGAGAGAGAGAGAGAGAGAGAGTACAGGCAGAGAGAGACAAGCAGACAGACAGAGAGAGAGACAGGCAGACAGACAGAGACAGAGAGAGACAGGCAGACAGAGGGACAGAAAGGAAAGGTCGACCAGTCTATTGAGATTAAAGAGATGAAAGTGCACAGTGAGCCCTTAATTGTTCTGATCCCATCGTTTCCCTGCTTTACAACACCGTACAGTACAATTACAGTAAAATGACGGACAGAGCGCAGCGGCAAGTACAACACAGTACAGCACAATTACAGTGCAATGACAGCGCACCAGGGCAAGTACAACGCGGGTACTAGGAGTGCGTTAGAACAGTGGTTCTCAACCTGTGGGTCGGGACCCACCCAGGGGGGTCCCGAAATTATTTTGGGGGGTCCCCAGAGGATTAGCTTAATCGTCATAATCGTTTACATGTTGAAACCTGTTTATACATGTTCAAACATTTAAAAAATAGTGGAAATAGCCGATCTACAAGCTCACAACACGTCGCATTGTGACGCGTTGTGAGCTTGTAGATCGGCTATTTTCACTATCAATGTTCTTTTTAAAGTGTAGTTGTCAAATATTATGTCAGTAATTTCATTGTACATTTAGGTTATGTGTCATATCTGCCATGTGCAACTTCAAAGCCTACAAGCCAAACAGAAATGTAAAAACACAATTAAATTGTTAATCGCAATATTTAAGTTACAATTAATCGTCATGTAAGATGTCATAATCGTGACAGCCCTAGTCTACAATCCCCCAAAGGAAATCCAATCTGACAAGAAGTAGGGATAAAACAAATTCCCACTGGTGATCAAAAATGAATGACATCGATGAATCGAACCCTGCTTACACTGTCACTGTCTGACACAGTTATGTCAACCTGCATCTCTCTTCCTTTATCCGTCTCTGTCTGTGTATGGTCAGGGGTGGCGCACCACATTCTGGGGCCCTGGGTACAAGGGATTCACTGCGGGCCCCTCATGAATGTTCTTCATATAGGGGGGTTTAACCCATTTAGACTGGGAACGCATTATTATGCATTATTTTGTGCTTTAACTATTGAACAATAGAGGGTATGCACGTCCACTTGGACCCGCCCCCCTAATCTAGACTGAGTGGCAAAACATTGAGCAGCATGGAGCATTGGAGTTTGGAAGTGCTAGTTGCAAATCACTCTACGGTCCTGCATACCACCTGTTTCTAATTTGCACATAATGCAGGAGGCAGCAGGATGTTGTGTTGTTGAAAACGAGTGCTTCCAAACTCTGACACGTTGGAAAAATAAAAACCTGCACAGAATGTCTTGACAGAAAGTAGCTCATAACATGCCTATGGTGGATTTTTATTAAACAAAAACTTTGCAGATAGAAAGAGGATAATTCACTAGTCTTGCTCCATACCGTTGGGGACGCGTAATCCCATAGCGACGGTGGGTCTGAGGTTATACATTCAGCCAAAATAACAGAGTTAATGTTGACAGATTGAGTTTCTTGTCCTACTGAAGGCATGCACAATATACCGTATGTCAGGGGTCTTCAACGTTTTCAGGCCAAGGGACCCCTTAGTCGAGAGAGAGAGATGAAGCAGGGACCCCCACAACCCATAGATACCATATGGTTTAGTTTCATCGTTTGACAGCACGATCATCAAATGTATTTTGGGTTCATCTAAATTTGTGTTTTCAGATATTTAACCACTTGAAACGTCAACATTTAATAACCTTGACCTTTCACTCTGAACTTAGTCTGCTCTTTTTCCCCTCTTCATCAAATCTCTTTGCTGAAAATAGCCGATCTACAAGCTCACAACGCCTCGCAGCACGAGGCATTGTGAGCTTGTAGATCTGATATTTTTGGCTAAAGTCCTCCGAATGTGGACAATGCTCTGTGCACTCCCCCACTATCCCTGTTTCCCGTCTGTCTACACTGTGCACTATCAATAATAAAGGCAAAAAAGACAAACATATACTTAAAAACAGACACTCAAAGTCACCTGAGGAAGAGTTACCCTTCTATTTTTCCATATATACATTTACATACCCGCACTGAACAAAATGTACGAGCAAAATTAACGTGCCCTTTCGACCACAAATTCCGTCCCTGTTTGCGGATGTCTTTCCCATAGATCTGAATGCAGATGCCACGTTAGCCACTGTTCCTATGGAAACACTAGCAAGTTGAGCAGTCTTTGTGACTGTGAAGCTCCTGCCCCCTGTGTCCTGGTAACGAACCCTCTATCAGCTATAGTCACTTACTGTAGATCTTTTCCTCTTGCAACCTTGCTTGAGGCCAATTTCAGGTAAAATTTGCCTGCTCAGCAATTTTACACATGGAACAAGGAACTCATTTACTACTAATGCCGAGATATGACAAGTTATTTTAAAATAGAAACTCTGTTCGAAGTGGAGCTGTGTGTGTGTGTGTGTGTGTGTGTGTGTGTGTGTGTGTGTGTACGTGTGTGTGTGTGTGTGTGTGTGTGTGTGTGTGTGTGTGTGTGTGTGTGTGTGTGTGTGTGTGTGTGTGTGTGTGTGTGTGTGCAACAGCGGCCGCCCTTAACATGTGTGGTCAGAAAAGGTTACTGCAGGCTACATACAGACAGACAGACACGGACGGAGACAGACCCACACACACGGCCACGTATAGGGAGCTTGTGTTCCACACAGCTCCAAAAAGCCTTCTGTACCAATGACGAGTCTTGACAGATTTATTTTTTATTGCATTTAACTCTCCCCACGCTTTGAACGTTAACGTTCGCCCCATTTTTTACAGAACCTCGATGCCAATACGGCGCTCGTTCGGTTCGTTCGTCTGATGACTGTAAGCTGATGAGGGGTCGCGCGGCCGTCTACTGTAAACACATTTTCCGCGGTGATGGTGTAAAAAATCCATTATGCGTTGGATCAACGGAGAACAATTCACTTCCTTGTTGATTTCCTCTGGCTGTAAGGCTCTGTGGCCAGTGACTGGTCTTCTTCTTCTTCAACACATAACAGGCAAATTCACATTCATTCTCGCATGACGCCGCCCTCTGCTGCCTGGCAGACCAAAGTGCACTATTGCACAATAAAAAAAAATAAAAAAAATAAAATAAATAAATGTCTGTCTATCTACTATAACGTCGCAAAGGTAAGCCACTTTTTGATGGCACCAGACCCAATAAATAAATAAATAATTTGGCAGTAGGAGAGTTAAAGTTGCTATATGTAGTTTTCTGCTAACATAAGCAGGAAAAAGGTAATTGCTTATTTTTTTATTTTATTTTATTATATTCAGGCGGCTAACAATGCTCCCTAAAAAATCTGGTCTCTGGGGCGCTTCTAGGAGCCACAGTCAAAACTATTATTTTATCTGTAAGAAGCTCTGTCACTAGCAGCTCATTGGTGCATGAACCAGCCGACCCGGGGCTAAAAGGATTGACAGACAGGTCTAACCAATCCGAACAAGAGGCGACCCTGATTGGTTACCATCAGGGCAGGCTATCTGTCTATCGACCAATGACAGAACTTCTCACAGATACAAATAATAGTTTTGGAGGCAGATTGTGGCCCCAGGAAGTGTCACAGAGACAACAATAAAAATAAGCAATTGCCTTTTTCCTGCTTATGTCAGCAGAAAAATACATATTTAATCCAACATTACACTGCCGTTTATCTGCTAAAAAAAAGTAGCGATTCTTGTTTTGACCATAAACTGTTAAAAAACGGATATGAAAAAAAAAAGGATCTGCATTGGCTCTCATGTAAAATTTTGTAGGAAAACGCCCATTTCTCTGTTTACTGATCCGGCCACTTGTCTTTTGACATGGCTGTTTTTGTGATCATATCTGTACGCCGACATGCATGCAGACCATGCACGATCCGTGCATCAACGTGGACGGATGGACACGCATGCGAGCACATTAAAAGGTAAGAAAAACGAAAAATAACCGGGATATGATGAGTAGTTTGGATAAATATTCCGGTAGTAAATGAGTTTATCGTTTGATTGAGTCCACTTGTATGGAAGCATGCGTGTGTGTGTGCGTGTGTGTTCTAATACACCTTACTTTTCAATGCATCATCCTTGGTTTTGGTTCTCTGTTCTGACACTACCTTGTTAAACTGACTCATAGCTTGTGTTGCTGACTAGTGCATGTGTCATTCTGTATACCGCTGTGTGAGTGTGAGTGTGGGTGTGAGTGTGCATGTGCGTGTGAGTGTGTGCGTCTGAGTGTGAGTGTGCGAGTGCGTGCGTGCGCGTATGCATGTGAGTGTGTGTGCGTCACAGTGCGTGCGTGTGTGTGTGTGTGTGTGTGTGTGTGTGTGTGTGTGTGTGTGTGTGTGTGTGTGTGTGTGTGTGTGTGTGTGTGTGTGTGTGTGTGTGTGTGTGTGTGTGTCGATGATTCACTGAACTCCCCTCATGGAATATCGAGGAATATCTATATAATTATGCTTCTAAATGTGGATACTATTAAACGGCAAATGATGCCGTATTTACTGTGCGGGATCCACAAAGCAATTCCCCCCGCTAAAAAGGCAACAAACCAAAGCTGCGTTAAACACCGAGTGTGTAGATCTGCATTTCTTTTTAAATCGTGAACATTTGAGCAAGTTTTTGACTATTTCAAATCCATCTAAGGTTTTTTTGAAAAACCTATGTTTCTATGTCAGTGGTGCTCAAACCTTTTCATGTGAAGGACCCCCAAAATGATATGTATTTGGCCACGGACCCCCATCTCAAAATATTTAGTTCCAGGGACCCCCCAGAAGCAAACTTTGAGTTACAAATATTCGCTTAAAAAATACATAAATTCAAAGATTTGCACACATTTTCACGACTTTTCAAAAATAGCAGATCTACAAGCTCACGCTCACAGCATGAGCTTGTATATCTACTATTTTTCAATAGCTAAAGTATAAAATAGTTAAGGTCCCTCCACCTTGGGCCCTAGCAACTCATTCCGCCCCCCTTGTGACGCCCCTGATTATAATCACAACGAATTTCCTTCCTTCCACACCATGTTGACTCGGCTCTCTGAAAAAGATCCCAGAATTCTTTATTTAATGAATACCAATCAGCTGCAATCCCCCACCAATTATTACAGTCACCGATGGTTCGGCGGCGGGAGGTAAATTAACGAGACGCCGCTCTCTTCAAACGCCTGTGGTCTTAAATGTCGCTTCATTCATCAGGAGGCAGATGAGAGTAGAGTGGCGAGGCTGAGGCCTTACAGCAGCGGTTCTCAACCTGTGGGGCGGGGTATATGTGGGCGACGGTATCGACGGCAAGTGGCCCCCCAATAAACCCAGCACAAAAAGAAAGGAAACTTGACTTCTGTCCATTATATCTCCCCTTTAATAATACCAAATTGTATTGTGTTTTACATAATTGTAATCGTTCATTTGTCACCTTTACAACGAGGTTCAGCTTGTAAGCAGTGGGCATACGAGGCATGAGCTACACAGCCGACGTGTGGGTAGCGCCGACCAACATTTTGCCAAAATGGGTTGCAATATTGTTCTGCTGGCATTTACTCTCGTTTTGGGCTTCCTTGACACTGAGCTAAAATTAAAAGTGTAAAAATGGCCAATATGTGTATTTTTTCTTTTCCTTATTACTGTGGGAGAGTGCAATCATTCAATGCACCAAGCAACAAAGGTGAACACCAAAAGAACAGTATTGAAGGCCTGCCAGGCCATTTTGACAATTTTTGATGGGGTGCTACCCACATGTTTGGCAGTGGTGCTCATTCCACGAATGCCCGATGCTTACAAACTGTACCTCCTTGTAAAGGTGACGAATCAACAATAAAAATGATATAAAACAAACTACAAATTGGTATTATTAAATGGGAGATATAATGGACAGAAGTCAAGTTTCCTTTCTTTTTGTGCTGAGTTTAGATTGGTAAAGCACTAATAACAATAACATTAAAAGGAGTAGTTCACCCCAAGAAATGGCTTATTTTATATGAGTTAATGATTATAGATTGTTTTTGTTCAAAAAACAACCTTAACAAAAATATTTTCAAAGTGATAACAATAAAGAAGAATTTACAGTACATTTGTTGATTCCATTGGTCCAGGCCAGAACATAAATGATTGAGTGATCAATAAAATAAATGCTCAGAAAATGCATAACCTATTGTACGGCGGTGTCACTCGGCGGTGTGTGTTCAGCGGCAATAGCAGATCTACAAGCTCCCGTAAACAACCGATCACCGTTGAACAATGGAATACAAATCAGTGTCTGTGTGTCCAGACTGAGACATGTACAGTAGACCTTTCAATAGACATCACATTTAAATTGGATTTCAAACAATCTGGGAATGTGGTTCAAATCAGATTTGCAAGCATTTCTATTTGTTTGTTTCTTCTGTTCAGACTTGATGAAACCAATCTTATTCCAATCTGGACAGGCTATAAAATTCAGATTTGGGCTGCCAGTAGTATAAACATACAGTAGCCTTAACTCTTGTTATATAGATTTCTAAATCTTTTTTTTATTCATTCTTTTCCATCTTGTTTTAGAAAAGCACAAGTTTACGACCCAGAACCTTACCGGATTTTAACCCATTTGGGCCCAGAACAGACTAACTGAGCTGTTAACTTTTAAGTGAAAAGGACCTTTTCTTTGACGATGGCCGGCCAGATTGCTGACACAGAAACATAGGGTTTTTCAAAAAACCTTAGAAGGATTCAAAAGACACTTATAGAATCGGGTCAAAATTCAAATTGTCATGATTTTTCAAAAATAGCAGATCTACAAGCTCGCAGCGCGGCACTCGGTGCCGCGCTGTGAGCTTGTATATCTGCTATTTTTCAGTAGTTAAAGCATAAAATAATAATACACCATAATGTGTACCCGAGCGACAAAGCTCATTCTACGCATGGGAGGAACGAAAACAAAATGCGAGGAGCTTTGTTTCCGCATGGCCTTTACAGATGAGGTGGCGAGTTGGCGGGATGACCAGGCAGGCAGGGTGTGAAATTAGACTTGTGTTTTGTGTAATGAGCAGAGACAACTCTAGAAAGATCCGCTCTCCCTTTCACACTGGGCTCTTAGGCCCGCTGTCAGCGTCGGGCTATTTATAGCGAGCCCACCAGGCTGCCTGCCCACTGGGGATGGGACGATATGAAAATTTCACATCACGATTATTGTGACAAAATATATCCAGGGGCGTCAATTGGGTATGGCAGGGGTATGCAACTGCCATACCCTGGGTCCAGGGGGGAAAATAAAAGTTACCTTTAAATATAAATTCATGAATGTCTCTTTGTCTATCTGTATTATGTTGGTAAATTACAGTAAAATAACTACAACATTTTACAAAATGGTCACTTTAACAAGGTATTGTGGCACGTTTACTAACATGCCAAGTTTAGCTGCACTTGAACAACCATTCCAGGCTGCCATATCCAGCCCAAGAAACCGTAAATGGGGGGAAATAGAATGTACTTCTTAACTCATTCGGAGTTTACGGCCGTGAAGCCCGTAAATTTCTCTATGTCTTTCACTGCTGGCTTCTCCTACCTGTTAACGTAGGCTCTCATCCAGTTCCCATCGTGCGTGATCAGACACTGCTATGCGTCGTGTGTTCGCGTATTTCCATCAGCTTCTCAAATCCTTTTAGATTTTTACAAGTGATCAATAAGTTCTCCGTCTGTAAGCCGCGGAGCTTAAACAGTAAGGTAACGGGCCAAAATAGACGACGGACCATCAGCTTCCGGTTTAGGGGCTCAATGCTAACGGGTCCGCCCAATAATGTGTCCGTGTAGAAACCGATCACGGAGCATTAGTTCCGGCCTATTTTAGTTTCGCTTCGATAAAAAAATGTTTTTTAATTAATTTTTATTACATTTACGGGTTCTACGGGCATGGCAGAGAAGGGGTACAAAGGGGTATTTTGGTGGCAGAGTTTGAGTTAAGGTATGGCAACATGACTGGTGTCTTGCACGCGCACACCAGTCATGTTGCCATACCTTAGCTTTTTCTGAACTGACGCCACTGATGATATCGCGATAAATCCATTATCTTGGGGCGGAACATTTGTGAGCTTGTAGATCTGCTATTTTTGGCAAAGACATTTGATAGAGAGTGGAAAAAAATGGTATCAAGACAAGTACGTATATTATAAGTACCTTTTACCAATTATAAGGGGGTTTAAGTGGTACCGGATGTGCAGCTCGGCAAATAAAAGGTGAATCGATCCCAGTGCATGACGGAGGACGATATCAAGATAAATTAAATCTCCACGATACGATTATCGTGAGTGTTTTTTTATCACGATAAACGATAATATTGCGTATCGTCCCATCCCTACTGCCCACAGGCGGGGCTTTTATTCCACGGAAAACACATGAAACGTACAGTACGCGCACATTGATGCGTGACCGTTTTCATGTATTGACACATTGATGCGTGACCCTGAAGACGTATTGACATCTTGTCACGTTATTTGCCTGCACCCCGTTATCAAAAAGGCCAATTGTCCAAGTTTGCTCCATTGCCGTTTTTCTTCTGCACCAGATTAGCCTGAATTTGGCTTGAGGCATGGTGAAAGCCCTTTGTTCCAATACTCGTGCAAGCATCTTGTACACACACACACGCGCGCGCGCGCACGCACGCACGCACGCACACACACACACACGCATGTGCGCACACACGCACACAGTACGGGGGAACGGGTGTTTGGTCCATTTCGAGGGGAGATGATTTAGCTTGTGTGTGTGTTCACGGGCTTACAAGGGATTACAGGTGGAAGTTAGATAGTACCTTTTGTTCCACCATGGTGCAAATAAAACTAACAAACTAATACACTCTGATTAAATAACTTAATTGATGCACATAATTATGGCACGAGAGTACACTCCAACAAACAGAATATGTGATATTTTATCGTCTATTAGGGTGTTTTGATATCAGCAAATTACACAGTTTCACATCAGCCAATGAAACATTGCAGATGGCGTCGGGCAGCATGCAAGTTTAATAATGTTATTATCTACATACAGTATAGACGATTGTGCATTCATTCCACTTGCATGCTGCAGGATGACTTTAGCCATCTGCATTGTATAATGGGTCATTGTGAAACATGCTTGTTTTGGTAGGCAGACTAGACACTGTGCACAATTAGAGCATACGTGCCCCTTACTGCAGATATTGAGGTGGCAAACAGAAAATAATATTTGTTGTTGCAGCCACCATTGTGTCCAAACGGAAGAAGCCTTTCTGCCGTACGTAATGATATACATTGCTATTTTCCCCCTTTTTTTTTATCATGCACATTATGTATATTGGACATTGTATTTGATTTGACTGTGCCTTCCTGTTACTTGTTCTTTGTTCCTTTCTTCTCTATTGTAACTGCAAATGTACACATAGGGCTGTCACGATTATGACATTTTACGTGGCGATTAAATGTCACTCAAATAATAGCAATTAACGATTTAATTGTGTTTTTGTCGTTGACAATTACATTTCTGTTTGGCTTGTAGGCTTTGAAGTTGCACATGGCAGATATGACACATAAGACATAACCCAAATATTCAAAGAAATTAAAGACATATTTGATAACTTTACACTTTAAAATCACACCCGTGTGAACTGAGCGGTGGTCGTGGGGGGGGGTGCCTGTGGGGGGGGGAGGGAGGGGTGCCTGTGTGTGGGGGGGGGTGGTGTGGGGGGGTGTGGGGGGGGGAGGGGTGCCTGTGGGGGGGGGGGGGGGGGGTGCCTGTGTGTGTGGGGTGGGGGTGTGTGTGTGTGTGTGTGTGTGTATTGCAGTTGATGCTCAGGGCAGGCTAGACTCAACAGCACCTCTCTGGTCACCCAGGGTACTGAGGCTACATACACCAGAGGCTACAGACAGACAGACAGACAGACAGACAGACAGACAGACACACAGACACGGATACACACACGGCCACGCTATGGAGACGGTGTGACCACCGCTCAAAAAGAACATTGATAGTGGAAATAGCCAATCTACCAGAAAGACTCCTTAAATCGGGAGATAAGCGACCGTCAGGTCGCATCCACAAACTTTAGAAGGCAATGGTAGCCGTCTAGCCGATCAGGAGGGAATATGGGAAATGGTATGCATCCATGTTGAAGACATGACTTGAGAGATACTGTGTAGCGCTTTGTGTGATTTTAGGGCAAAATCTGTAGCAGCAGTGTCCAAAAATGTGTTTTTAAAGAATCGGCCAGATGGTGGCGCTAGATGGGACAGATGCATTTTGATGACATGACTGTCACAAAATCTGTAGGAGCAGTGTCCAAAAATGTGTCTTGGAAGAATCGGGGTTGTGGTTTGGCAGCCAAGGAGTGTGTGTGCAAAGTTTGGCATGGATCGGGGCAACGGTGGCGGAGATATGAGTAGGTGAAAAGTGTGACGTGACGGACAGACAGACAGACTGACGGACAGACTGACAGCCGGTGGAGGTTTTAGTGGAAATAGCCAATCTACAAGATTGTAGATCTGCTATTCCCACTATTTTTAAAATGTTTGAACATATAAACGATTATGACGATTATCACAAAATAATTGTGATTATGTCAAATAATTGCGATTAGACGATTATGTAATAATTGTGACCCCTAATCATTTTGAGCCCTATGTACAAAAACTAAAAAACAACAACAATTTAATCCACACTTTTACACCTGTAATGTGACATGACAATAAAACCGATTCTGTTTAACTGGCCTTCCATTTTCATGAACTAAAAAAAGATGAATGTGTTTATTTTTGTACATCCCTCCTCCCCCTGTCTGTCTGTCTGTCTGTCTGTCTGTCTGTCTGTCTGTCTGTCTGTCTGTCTGTCTGTCTGTCTCCCTCACTCCCTGCTTCTTCACACACTGAGTCAATAAAAATGTCACTTTGTGTTTCCATCAAATTTCGTCCTATTCTGGAGGCGAACATTTAGCAGTTCACACTCTACACTGCACTTCCCTGGGTCCTCCTCAGCCACCCACCATGTGTGATCTGGAGATGTGAAGCACAGTCATGCGTACATTGATACATACTGTACATACATACAGTACAGAAATTCCTGGAGTTTAACAATAGATCACTGACGATTTAATAGTTCAAATACATTTCCTTCTGTTTTACTCAATATTATGAACAAAAAAATATTAATAATGTCAGTGAGTTGGTGACAATGGAAAGCTAACCCAAATCTGAAGACTCAACTCATAATATTACAATTACAAATGGAATTCAACCTCTTCAGAAGTAACAGAAGAGAACAGAACAGAATAATAATGACAGGACTATGGCCATTAACACAGCGGGTGCCCACGAGGTGTCTACACGCCAATCTCTTTGATGTCCCAGGAGGCCCACGACGCGTTGACGTGTTTACTGTATATACAGTATTAACTTTAAATCTCACCGTTACGTTGGGGCTGCGCCTGGATGTAGCCCATTAGCCGCTAGTCGCTTCGAGTCGACGCTGAGAGCATCGCGCGGCCGTTTTTCTCCATATACTCCAATGCATTTCCCCATCTTTAACGCCCTTTATCTCTGATGTTTGTTTTATGGCTAAAACTGTGGCCGCGTGCGGCAAAATGTCCAAATTTTGATCGGCAATGAACAGCTATGATCAACACTGGCCCATACAGTAAGTTACACAATAACATCCTGTCTGCACTCATGTGACCAAGTGACGTCATGACGCATGCATTGACGCAACAGGGCCTTGTATTCTTCTATGGAGGCCATAGAGTGGCTTTGGGCACTTAGCTGGGGCTCTGGCGCCACCTTTTGGGCAGCCGATGTGTTAAGGGGAATTTGACTAGCTGCTGCTGTTTTGGAGGATTTTCCAGTGAATATACAGTAGAGGTACACTACAGTGATAATAGGCCAGTGCCGTGGTTCCCAACCATTTCGGGATCAGGGCCCTCTTAACAACTTGGGTGCCAAACTCGTTCAGTAACGAGTTAAGGCCACTAGGGGTCACCCTGCCAAAAGGAGTTGTCTCGTTCCTGAACGAGACAACAAGGGGTTAACTGGTACAGCTCTGCGTGCATGCTGCGTGCCCTGTGAATGACCCTAGTCCATACGTCACCCCGTAGCTCAGAGAGAGAGAGAAAATGGCGCGAGCTGGTTGCATTGATTTCCATTCTAGGCTGAAACATAAAAAGGGCTTTATCTATGAATGAGGTGAAAAGAACGCCAGGGAAGCAGAGATCTGATTGTTTTCACGGCGACACTTTACCGCGTCGGCCGCGGATTTTGTCGGCCGTTTGGATTTTAGTTTCGCGAGTGTTTGTAAACAAATGGATTTCTTCCTCAATCGTCAGTGGACACTTACGTGCACACGCACGAAGCTTCCGAGGCTCTTCAAAATAAAGCGTGAGTGAACGGCGGCAGCAGCAACAGCTAGAAATGTTAGAAACCTTGGCTTCCCATGTGTTAAAGTACAAAAAGTAAAAGTACTCCTTTATGCAGCGATGCAACGCATTGTGAGCTTGTAGATCTGCTATTTTCAAATGGCCGAATTATATATAGGGCTGAAGTTTAATTAAAGTAGGTTTTGTAATAGTTAACACAATCTACAAAGTAACTAGTATAGCTAAAGTTGTCAAATAAATGTAGTGGAGTAAATGTACAATATTTGGATCCAAGATGTAGTAGGGTAGAAGTAAAAGTATTGGAAATTGGAAATACTAGTAAAATACTAATAAAATAGTAAAGTACAATAACTCAAAAGTGTACTTGAGTACAGTACTTAAGTAAATGTACTTAGTTACGATATACTTTACACCAGTGTTTCTCAAACCTTTTTCTGCATGGGCACACGTTTCATGTCCCAAGAATCCATGGGCACACCAACATAATACGGGGGTGCAAATATCGTCACTGTCGGGAAGAAACCTTGTATCTCCAAGTTTCAACATACAAGGCTGTCGCACAACAGTAGTGAAAACAGCCGATCTACAAGCACACAACGCCTCGCGGTGCGAGGCGCTGAGTGCTTGTAGATCGGCTGTTTTCACTAGTTTAAATCATTTTTAAAATGATAAATACAATTCTGGCTTTCAAGCAGTTTCAAGGGGCACACTTGACCCTTCTCAGGGGCACGCCAAAGGTCCCCAGGCACATGTGGTTGAGAAACACTGCTTTACACCACTGTCCTTCATCAAATGCCAAATCAGCAAGGATTATTCATTACCAACATCCACAGCGTATACAGTTCCGTATAGAGCAGATGGGACAGTGTCCACAGGGACAGTCTTGTTCACTCTCACCAGCGCTCCACGCCCGGTGGGTTTCTGTCACACGTTGATGAACGATGAAGACAGTGACAGGTGACCTTTTGCTGGAAAAGAAACCAGCCTCTGCAGTTTGGTGGTATGTTGGTATTAAAGGCAACATGTTAACGGGAGATGATAGGTGTAGGTGTAAAATGTCACCTGGTTGCTAAGGATGACGCTAAAGTAGTATGTCACTGGTAAGGCATATGTAGTTGGGGTGAATCCGATACTTCCGTGACCACGAGAGCGAA
Organism: Nannobrachium achirus; assembly: GCF_963921795.1. Classification (NCBI taxonomy): domain Eukaryota; kingdom Metazoa; phylum Chordata; class Actinopteri; order Myctophiformes; family Myctophidae; genus Nannobrachium; species Nannobrachium achirus. The sequence goes on from NC_137831.1 coordinate 20,588,056, forward strand.
GGTCCGTTTCGCAATGGATTTGTCATCTAGGAGGGTTATTAAACACATTTGGGCGGGGTGTATTTTTCAAAATGGCGGGGAAAATGTTTGACAGCTAGATTTTCAGTCTCATTCACTTACTATACACTACTACCAGTAAGACTCCCTAATCGGGAGATAAGCGACCGTCAGGTCGCAGCGTTATTTTAGGCCTAAATGTGTAGGAGAAGTGTCCAAAAATGTGTTTGTAAAAATCAGCCTGATGGTGGCGCTAAATGGGACAGATCCATGTTGATGACATCAGTGTAGAGCAAGTGTGTACCGATTTGCGTGATTTTAGGGCAAAATTTTTAGGAGCAGTGTCCAAAAATGTGTTTTAAAAAATCGGCCTGAAGGTGGCGCTAAATGGGACATATCCATGTTGATGAGATGAGTGTAGACATACTGTATACCGATTTGCGTGATTTTAGGGCAAAAATTGTAGGAGCAGTGTCCAAAAATGTTTTTTTCAAGAATCGGCCTCATGGTGGCACTAGAAGAGGGCCATGTGAGAATTGATGGGTGGAGGTTGTGGGTTGGCAGGCAAGGGGTATGTGTGCAAAATCTGGCATGGATCGGGGCAACGGTGGCAGAGATATGAGCAGGGCAAAAGTGTGACGTGTGACGTGTGACGGACAGACAGACGGACGGACAGACAGCCGGTGGAGGTTTTGGTAGTAAGTGTGACCTGACGGTCGCAATAAAGGAAAAAATTACTCCCAAAAAATCTGCTTTAAGTGGGATGTGAGGGGGTTTTAATTATTCTGAATCCATTGCAAGCATTTGTTTTGCATGAAAAACATTCCTTGGGCTAAAAACGGACCCCAAAAGACTGTCAAAATTGATGACTCATCACTAAACCATAGTTTTGTTGTTTGTTTTTTAGGCCAAGGAATGTTTTTATGCTTGCAATGGATTCAGAATAATTAAAAAACCCTAGTTTGACCCCTCACATCCCACTTAAAGCAGATTTTTTGGGAGTCATTTTTTTCCTTTATAATATAGTGCATAGTAAGTGAATGAGACTGAAAATTACCTAGCTGTCAAACATTTTCCCCACCATTTTAAAAAATACACCCCGGCCAAATATGTTTAATAACCCTTCTAGATGACAAATCCATTGAGAAACGGACCTTCGCTCTCACGGAAGTGCCATAAATGACCCAGCTAATGGTCAATTTACGATATCATTGTACATCGGCAAAACCGTAGTGAGATCTTACTCTCAGCTAGGCCTGTCACAATTCTTACTTCGATTAATTGCAATTCATTTAGATAATCGCAATTATTTTTTGCATAAACGTCATTTCCATGATGAAAAATTTTCATATATTTCCAAACGTTTTCAAGATTAGTGGAAATAACAGATCAAAACACGCCACGATGTGACTCGTTTTGAACGTCACATCGTCACCCCCACAAAAAAGGGCCTTGTAGAAAGGATTACCTTTTTCTTCTTTCACTCATAACATTTCGCCCTAATAAGGACAGAATTACCTTGCACGTGTGTCTAGGTATGTATGTACTGCACACACACGCACACGCACACGCGCACACACACACACACGCACACGCGCACGCACACACACACACACACACACACACACACACACACACACACACACACACAAGGGACGTGCTGGCCATTGGGAAAAGTGGGACAACTCCCGAACGGCCGGTTCATTCCCGGCCGGTCCAGGCCGGCCATTAGGAAAAAAATAAAAATAAAATGTTGGCCTTCATTCCATTTTGGGGGCCATTTTGGGGGCACACACCGCCTCGTGGTGCGAGGCGTTGTGTGCTTGTAGATCGGCTGTTTTCACTAGTTTAAATCATCTTTGAAATGATAAATACAAAAGAAACGGTTTTGGAAATACAAGGTTTCCACCCGACAACGACGAAATATAACTCATGTACAATAATTGGCCCACTGGCTTGTCACTTGTCATGATCTGAAATAGCAAATCTTTGAGTAGCAGCAGCGCTATAGAGAGATCTCTCTCTATAGCGCAATGAGGGCCTCTCCAACTCTTTTTCCCGGTCTGAATCAGGGGCCCAGCATGTCCCTGACACACACACACACACACACGCACACGGGGGCAACCCCATAAATTTCCCTCCCATACCGTTTCTCAAACTGCTTCCCCCCAAACTGCAAACAGAAACAAGCTCCTATTCTCCAGTGCCAGCACTACAGAACCAAGCACCTCCCCAGGCTGAGCCCGGGCGCTGATTTATGTATCAGGAGGCTTGATTCCGCTGGGCTAAGCAGTATGCTGCCCTTAATAGTACATCAGTGTCACTATCGTCCGACAGAGCCATTCATTTCTGGTGGCAGGCGCTGGGGGGGAGGGAGGACACGAGAAGCGTCACGTCTCTCCTTTATTCAAATCCCCCCTCCTGTAGTTACAGCAGGTAGGAAAACACAGCATGGCAAAGACAGAGCTAGAGATGGGACGTTCGCGAACGAATCGAGTCTTTTGAACGGCTCTTTGAAATGAACGATGGGATCCGGTTTGTAGTCGGGAGTCCAGGGCTCGAGACTAACGGCATCCCTACGTCCCAGGGACTTAAATATATGTGTTCGGGACGCAAATGAATCTCCCCTGGGACGCATTCGGGACGTAGAGGATTTTTTTGAGCCAACGGCGCATATCAATGTCACTGCTCAAACCATGGTGTGCAAACTCGCAGCATGAGACTCACAGAAAATGAATAGGCTATGATGTAAACAGAATGTTTAAGAAGTTACCACAGGCAGTGCTGATCATCCTTTTCAGGTACTTAGTTGCTAAAATGCTGCGCAATTTGAAGAGATTAACTAGCAGAATGAGGCAGAGAACAGACTGTCTGGGTTACAACTAGTGGAAAATAGCCGATCTACAAGCTGTGGCTGAGAGATAAATCTTAGCATCCCCGCCCCCTGCTTCGCCTCATAAAGAGTAACGTTATATGATTTGGATTGTGATTATTAATGAAAATGTAAAACGGAGCACTGTCAATGCACCAAGCACATACACATAGCCTACGTTTAGTGAGCAGTACGAGCAGTTGTTTGGATATTGGAGTAGGACACATTGTAATTAAATCAACGGTTTGTTTAACTTTTGTCATCTCTATAAACCTATAGCCTATATTCCCAATTACAAGACGTTATGTGAATATGTTCGTCTAATCGTCTAATCAACTTCATCACAACCAGCCGTGAGCCGTGCAAGCTGGCATTCATTTTACAAAGTTCCCGTGCCGTGTGGCAGCTTATTTTCTCCAGTCCAGTAGTGTCTCTAAAACTCTCAAAAACAACCGGTCCACTCATAATAAATAACTCCATTTCGGCAGCAGTTCATCTGAATCGCTTGCTGTGAAGCACAGAGCAGACTGCACGCGTCTGCACTCTCCACTCGATGAAGCGTGGATGGCACTGGTTATACTTCTTTCAGTACGACGGTGTTGTGCGGTGCGGTGAGCATATAGACGATCTAAAAGCCCTCAAAGCCCGGAGGATGCGCGTAGTTGTAGGGTTGTAGATTAGCGCGCAACACGTTCGTACGGACAAAGTACAAACCCAGTTTTACCGTAATTCCTCCAACAGTCGTGCATGATTGGTTCTTTAGTTTACCGTATATGACAATCACACCAGCAAACTGGCTGAGGTAAGATTTTTAGAAGCCACAAATGACAGTATAAAAATAGAAAGGATTGTCAAGCCAATTTCACCAGCAGCAACAACAACAAAAACAACAACAATATAACAACAATAACAATAATAATAAATATTATTATAATAGTAATACTAATAGGCCTGCAATAATTTATTATTATTTTTATTATTTTTTGGGACGGATTACATTCATTTGGGGACGGTTCAATTTGTATTTTGGGACGGTCACGGGACGTAGGTGAAAAAAGTTAGTCTGGAGCCCTGCGGGAGCCGCTCCTTTCTAAATGAACAGGTGTGAAAAAAGTACAAACATTCTTTACTTATGTAAAAGTATCAATACTGCAATGTAGAAATACTCTGCCACAAGTAGAAGTTCGGTATTAAAATGTACTTAAAGTACCAATAGCAGAAAGTATTAAGTATGCATAATGTCCCGTTTCACAGATTTTGCAATGAATAAAATGTAGAAAAATCATTTGAAAATAGCGAATCTACAAGCTCACAATGCGTTGCGTTGCGAGGCATTGTGTGCTTGTAGATCGTCTATTTTCAAATGGCAGGTATGTACCTATAAATGTCAGAAATAAATGTATATAGGGTTGAAGTTATTTGTAATTATAATCAAAATCTACAAAGTAACTAGTAATGAGCAGGGGCGTCAATTGGGTATGGCAGGGGAATGCAGCTGCCATACCCTGGGTCCAGGGGGGAGAATAAAAGTTACATTTAAATATAAATCTAGGAGTCTCTGTGTCTATCTGTACTGGTTATTATGTTGTTAAATTACAGTAAAATAACTACAAATGTTAAATTTTACAAAATGGTCACTTTAACAAGGTATTATAATTATATTTTCCACACTTGTATTCTCCCCATCTTGACAAAATGGTATATTCCCAGGTTCCGCAGGTCAGCTGCACAGGTGCAATGCATTATTGTTAATTGTGGCATGTTTACTAACATGCCAGGATTAGCTGCACTTGACCAACCGTTCCAGGCTGCCATATCCAGCCCCAGAAACCGTAGAAACCCGGGAAAAAGATTTACAAAACCCGTCTTTGCCATACCCTAGCTTTTGCTGAACTGACGCCACTGGTAATGAGCCAGTCTTTTGAACAGCTCTTTGAAAAGAACGGATCCCAGAGATCCGGCTCACGTCAAAGAACCCTAAATCCCATCTTTAAAGCCAGCCCAGACATTCCCCCTCATGAAGGGCTCGTGCACCTTTCAGGGAATGAGTATACGGCCAGCGTGCCGCGCTGGCAGAAAGCCAACGTTATGCACAGCAGCTATAAGGGCGCGTCTCTGCACCGGTTTGAGCAAAAAGCCTCGGCCAAAACAGAAACCCTTCCTATACAGAGAAACACTCCCTACACTGTACTTAGAAAAACACTCCCTATACTGCACACAAGCCCCTTTTCCACTGACATGGCCCAACACTGCCCACTTGTGCCAGGTTTTCCACTACAAGAACCTGGGTAGAATGGTGTGAAAGCAGTACTAAACCTGGTACTAAAAAGTACCCAATAAAATGTGGTACTAAAAAGTACCAAATCTAGAGTAGGTCTGAGCTAGGCCAAAACAGGGCCAAACACTTCATAATGACTTAAAATGACTTTTTCATTTTGACCACCAGGATATAGTTGTAATACATGATAATATATTCTATTGTGTTATAACCACTATTATAATCTATTATAGTGTATTATAATGATCATAGTAATACATTAATACTTTATAGTGGATTATAATCACAGTTAAAAGGGTCAATTTCTTTCTTACCGATAGGGGTACTTTTGTGTAATAGAAAATGTAGATATTTTTATGTGGTGCGGTGTGTTGCGATGTTGTGTCGTGTAGTGTGGTGCTAAAGCTGCAGTCGAAAAGGGGCTTTTATTTAGAGAAACCCTCCCTATACTGTACTTATAGAAAGGTACTGTATAGGGAGGGTTTCCTTATCTGAGGGTTTCCAAAAATAGCAGATCTGCAAGCTCACCACAAGCTCACCAAGTGTTGTCCGCTTGTAGATCTGCTATTTTTGCCAGATGTCTGCCGCAGAATATGGATGCTGGGGTTCGAAGGGAAGTTATGCTCTTATATGTACAGTGCTGAAGTTCTCATGGGCTTGAAATGGGTGTGATTGAAGGCATACAGTATGCACAGACACACACACACACACACACACACACACACACACACACACGCACGCACGCACGCACGCACGCACGCACGCACGCACACACACGCACACGCACACGCACACGCGCACATGCACACGCACACGCACACGCACACGCACGCAATACTGTATGGGCAAACACATCAATGTGCCCAAACACAGCGCAAACCCGAGCTTGAATACACATTATGCACAAAGCCTCAAATGCACACACACACACACAGCTTTTGACAACAACCTCTATTGTAAAGTTGTGCAAGCTATGCGTGTGTGGGTGCAGCCGGTGCACATGGTTGTGCCAGTGTGTTTGTTCTAAAAATAAGGTGACAGGAATTGTGCACATTTATTATTCATAAGCGTTAAGTATTATGATCTAGAAAGAGGAATGGTCCCATGTACTGTATATCAGCAATAGCTCAGAGGGCTGAATGAAAAAGTCGACAGGTCGATTCAGTCGACTTCATTACAGACTCCCACCAGAGAAAGTCGAAAGTCGAAGTTGAAAAAAATAAATATTTTCTATTGTGAAAATAGCAGATCTACATGCTCACAACGCCTCGTGACGCGAGGCGTTGTGAGCATGTAGATGGGCTATTTTCACAATTTCTGCCTCTATATATCTGACAATTTGGCCAATGTTTAATTTGCCATTTTAGAGGTGTTAGAAAAGTCCTTAAATTAGCACTTTAGAAATGTGAAGATACCCTCTATACACTTAAACTTTATGTTGGCTTGTTTACAGTTGAGTGAGAAAACAATGTTGCACATTAAGTTAATCATCCGGGGACCCCCCAAAATAACTGGGGGGGTCGTGTGATGTGATGATGTCATCAAACCATAAAGTCGACTTCAACTCGTTAATGCCCTAGCGTGTGCACAGTTTCACTCCCATCGTTCCAATGGTTCCGGAGATCAGTTGTACACGGCACCGAATGCCGCGCCGCAAGCTTGTAGATCTGCTATTTTTTCTAAATCGGGAAAATTTGTGCAAGTCTTTGAATATTTCAAATCCTTCTAAGGTTTTTTGAAAAACCTATGTTTCTATGTCAGTGGTGCTCAAACCTTTTCATGTGAAGGACCTGCAAAATGTATGTATTTGCCCACAGACCCCCATCTCAAAATATTTATTTCCAGGGACCCCCCCAGAAGCAAAATGTGAGTTACAAATGTTCGCTTAAAAAATACATATATTCTAAGATTTGCACACATTTTCACGACTTTAAAAAAATAGCAGATCTACGAGCTCGCAGCGCGGCACTCGGTGAGCTTGTATATCTGCTATTTTTCAATAGCTAAAGAATAAAATAATTAAGGCCCCTCCACCTTGGGCCCTCGTAACTCAGTGCCACTTTCCCCCCCTTGTGACGCCCCTGGACGGACAGGGGCGAAAACAGTCTCTGCCACGTCTTTGTCCTGTCGGAGACAACGAGTATTTTTTTTTTTTTTTTGCTGCTGGTTAATGAAGCATAGCGTTAGTTCATGCAGGACACAAGATCTTAGTCTCGCTCGCCTCAGTCGTAATTAGCTGTCAAGTCAGCTCGTATTCCTATTCACAGCTCTGCTGCTCATTATGTCACACTGTCATACTCCAATCAGAGCTCACGCTCTATAAGGGAGGCTCCTTTAAAACGTCTTGCATTCACCATAGCTCTGCTTGTCTTGCTACCTGCTTAGCTGCCTTTCCTCCAAACCTCCACCTTTTGACCTTTTGAGTCTGGTATAGGCTCAAATACTTGTGATTTTATGTCTGCTGATTCAAGCTAATCTCTCAATGTATTGCTATTGTACTACTATTGTATCGCTATGTTTGTTTGTTTTTACGTTCCCTGATTTTGCCCAGCACGCTGCTTGGGCAAAATGCAGGGAACATCTCAGAAAACAGAGCCTCTAACGCCAAGTTTAACTGTATTCCATTTGTTGCAATAAAATGGTTAAATCTACTTTGACGTGAGTGTTCCTGACTGAATAGATATCAAGCAATTACAATGTCTAGGTTCAGATGAATTACGAAGAGCATTTTGCTTAATTTGTGTGGTACTGTATGAATACATTTCACACATGAATTGCAGATTACGCAAATATGAAAATAATTATTAATAGCTTAACCAGCCACTTCAGTCTGATTCGTCACATCACACAGATAATACCCTACACCAGGCCTGGAATTTCATCATTTTAGAGGCAAGGCCACTTGGCCTTTGGTGTTGTCCATTTTTGGAGGGCACAAAGGCCAAATGCCAGGGCAGGAAGGCCATCAAATAAAACAAGATTTTAGTCCATTTAAATAATTAATTGAATTTAAGGGTAACATTTAATATCTAGAATATCTGCTGTGAAATAAATACAATCTGATGCTCAGCCCTGCACATATCAAAGACACTGGATTGGTTTAAAAATGGGGACTCAACAAAAGACTGGCGTCTACATGACAAGAAAGAGACAGAGGAGAAAGTGGTACAGTCAGCTGGGGCAATGGGGCATTAAGGCCACTGTGGCCTCAGGGCATGCCATATTTTGGAGGGGCACAAGGCCAAACTGAGGGGCAACGACGGCCATGGCCTTCATGGCCTCCCTGAAATTCCTGCCCTGCCCTGCCCTACACTACAGTACACGTTTATGTTAATCCAGTGGTGGAAGGACCGCAATGTGGTCGGCATAGCTCAGGGGTAGAGAAACCGTTATTAGTGCATGAAGGGTTCCCGAAGGGTTCCCAGTTCAAATCCGGGCTCCCCCTGAGTTAATGTCGAAGAGTCCTTGGGCAAGACTCTGAACCCCTAATTGCTCCCGGTGAGCAGGTTGGTGCCTTGCATGGTTTCCTCCGCCACCGGTGTATGAATGTGTGCGTGAATGGGTGAATGTAATGCACAATCTATGTAAAGCGCTTTGGATAAAAGCGCTATATAAATGCACCATTTACCATTTACCAATGTAGAAATACTCTGTCACAAGTAAAAGTCCAATATTCAAAAGTGTACTTGAATAAAAGCACTAAAGCATGGGTCTTCAACAGGGGGTCCGGGACCCCTAGGGGGTCCTCAGAGTTAATACGGGGGGTCCACCAAATCTTTGAGTGATAGAACGTTTTTTTTTTTTTCTCCTTTTTTATATTCTTCTGGATCCCCACAAGAGAAGAATTGAGTTAGAAAAATCTTAAATTATTTAAAAGTTTCCAAACATTTCAGATATTTTTCCCGAAAAGTTCAAAAATATAAGAGTTAATATGGGGCGTCCACCAAATCTTTGAGTGATAGAAGGGTTTTTTTTTCTCCTTTTTTATATTAACCACTTGAACCCTGGTGTCCATATTCTGAGATCTTTAGCCAAAAATAGCAGATCTACAAACTCACAATAGATTTGCTATTTCTAGCAAAGAGCTTTGGTGTAGAGGGGAAAAAGAGGAGTGAAAGGTCAAGTTTATTAAGTATTGACGTGGTATTCAAGTGGTTAAATATCTGAAAACACAAATTGACATGAATCCTAAATACACTGATGATTGTGCTGTCAAACAATGGAACTATATGGAATCTATGATAAGGTTGTGGGGGTCCCTGCTTCATTTCTCTCTCAACTAAGGGGTCCTTAGTTGAAGACTAAGACGTTGAAGACCCCTGCACTAAAGTATTGTACACTTATAGTACCAAACATAAAAGCATTCATACATTCTACATAATGAATGATTCATTATGTAGAATGGCCCATTTCACAAACATATTATTTATGAGTCGGGTTGGTTGTTGTAACCTTGTGTTTATGCAACACTGCAATGGAATTAAGAGAGAGAAAGAGAGGAGCACGAATGGAGATAAAGAGAGAGAGAGAGAGTGACTGTGCAAAAATCGTGTACACTACACAATTATGTGTGTCGAGCTGCTAATGTCTCTGCTGGTGTATAATTATGTGTTATCTACAGTATAGGTGATGTCAGCATGGATTTCCATGTTGGAGAAAACATGACACCCATGACCTAATCTCATAGACCAGGGGTCTTCAACGTTTTCAGGCCAAGGACCCCTTAGTCGACAGAGAGATGAAGCAGGCACCCCTTAGTCGACAGAGAGATGAAGCAGACACCCCTTAGTCGACAGAGAGATGAAGCAGGGACCCCCACAACCTGTTCATATATTCCATAATAGTTTCATTGCTTGACAGCACAATCATCAGTGTATTTTGGATTCATGTAAATTTGTGTTTTCAGATATTTAACCACTTGAACCGTCAATACTTGAAAAAACGTGACCTTTCACTCTGTACTTAGTTTGCTCTTTTTCCCCAATACACCAAAGCTCTTTGCCAAAAATAGCCGATCTACAAGCTCACAACGCCTCGCAGCGCGAGGCGTTGTGAGCTTGTAGATCTGCTATTTTTGGCTAAAGTTCTCCAAATATAGACGCTAGGGTTCAAGTGGTTAATATAAAAAGGAGGGAAAAAAAGTTTCTATCACACAAAGATTTGGCGGACCCCCTGTAGTAACTCTGAGGACCCCCTAGGGGTCCCGGACCCCCTGTTGAAGACCCCTGTCATAGACTGTAAAAAATATGGACGGTGGGAAGCCATTGTTTTTTTTAATGCTGCAAAAATGACGCTTTTGTTTGGCCCTTGGTACCATCTCGAATGCCATTGGCTGCCAACGGTCACGTGCAACCGCAGGGATACTTGGGAGATTGTGGTGTTGAGCTTGCCGAAAATAAAGAACACAAAGAAGAATCATCACAAGCCTATGTTCACAAGCCCCTCCTACAGCATACCCAGCTTTAACATCAATTATAGCATAAATTGGACCATATTTTCACAAAACGCATTTCATGGTGATTGAAACGAGGCTTTAAACTAGCGACAGGAACCATAAAGTATTTATGACAATGTTTATTAAGGTAAGAAAATCAAATGTAAAGGTTCGGGGGAAATGAATGGAATCCTATGGAGAACATGTGGTTTCTGGTACCAGAACAGCGCAACTAGCGGCCAACCATATAGGAACGTTCAGTTCTGTGTTTGCTTCGTTTTAAATCCGGACAACTGGCCCCCTGCCTAATCTGCACGTTTAGAGGGCAACTCCATTGATTTAGTTTTGACCTGATAGTGGTGACAGACTGAGATTGAGATTTTCACGTCCATTATTCCGTTTAAGAATGTGTCGAGCTGCCTTTTAGGCCAGTGGTTCTCAAACTTTTTTTTTTGTCAAGGACCCACAAATTGATATGTATTTGGCCGTGGACCCCCACCTGAAAATATGTTGTGCCAGGGATCCCCAGAAGAGAATAATTGTGTTAGAACAATCTTAACCTTCTTAGCAATCTTAGCAGATGTACAGGCTCTCAGCGCGGCACGAAGAAGTGACACGCCAACATTATAAATGGATGACGTGGTTAAAATGATTGTGATGCAACAATAACTACTTTTGCTGGGGACCCCCTGGAACCCCTTCAAGGACCCCTGGGGGTCCCCGGCCCGGACCCCACTTTGAGAACCAACGCTTTACACTGGCAGAGGAGGTATGGTCCAATGACTCCAAACTCATTCAAAACTACTGCATGATGTGACCTAACCATTGATTCTACTTAATTGACCGATGAACTAAGCTATCAATCCAACTGTCCAGCCTCCATTGTCTTCCTCTCTCCACAGTTTCTGACCCAGTGGTTCCTCAAAGCTTTTCATTTCAAGGACCCCCAGTTCGGTATGCATTAGGCCACAGCCGGCCCCCATTACTCTGACACAGTGCACAAAAGGAACCAAACGGACCCGTGCACTGCCAGAGTCACAAACCTGTTAAGCGTCCATTTTGGTTCCTATAACTCAAGGGTCTTCAACAGGGGGTCCTCAGAGTTACAACAGGGGGTCCTCTAAATATTTGTGTGTGTGTTTTTTTCCCCTTTTTTATATTAACCACTTGAAACTTTTAGCCAAGCTAAGAGGTTTGGTGCAGAGGAGAAAAGGAGCAGACTAATTACAGAGTGAAAGGTCAAGTTTGTTAAGAATTCACGGTTCGAGTGGTTAAATATAAAAAAACACAAATTGACATGAATCCAAAATACACTGATGACTGTGCCGTCAAACGATGAAACTATATGGTATCTATGGGTTGTGGGGGACCCTGCTTCATCTCTCTCTCTCGACTAAGGGGGCCTTGGCCTGAAAACGTTGAAGACCCCTGCTATAATCTCATATCATTTAATATCATTTTACTGGAGACAGCCCCCTGGGACCCCTTCAAGGACCCCTGGCGGAGTGCCCCCAGACCCCACTTTGAGAACCACCAAACTAAGCTATCAATCCTAATGCCCCAGCCTCCATTGTCCTCCTCTCTTTTCAATTTCTAACCACTCCATTCAATCACCCACTAACACCCCTGGCTGCACTATACCTGCCTCTCTCAATCCATTCGTTTCTCTCGCTCTCGTTTCCCCCCGTTCCTGCCCTCTCCGTCTCTCTCTCCGTCTCATTTTCTCAGTAGCCGTCTATCCTCCACACCAGGGACGTGCAAGGGCCCCTGATTCAGCCCGGGAAAAAGAGTTGGAGAGGCCCTCATTGCACGCTATAGACTAGAGAGAGATCTCTCTCTATAGCGCTGCTGCTACTCAAAAGTGACAAGCCAGTGGGCCAATTACATGAGTTATATTTCGTCGTTGTCGGGTGGAAACCTTGTATGTCCAAAACCGTTTGTTTTGTATTTATCATTTTAAAAATGATTTAAACTAGTGAAAACAGCAGATCTACAAGCGAGGCGTTGTGTGCTTGTAGATCTGCTGTTTTCACTACTTTTGTGCAACGGCCTTGTATGATGAAGCAGGGCTTTGCTTAGCGAAAAAAATTACAAATTTGAAACTTGGAGTTATTATTTAAATGAAAATAGCTGATCTACAAGCTATACAATCTACAATAGCCGATCGCACCGCTAGGCGTTGTGTGCTTGAAAATAGCTGATCTACAAGCTATACAATCTACAATAGCCGATCGCACCGCTAGGCGTTGTGTGCTTGTAGATATGCTATTTCCACTCATTTTGTGCAACAGTCTTATATGATGAGGCAGGCTTTCATTTACGAAAAAAACTTGCTAATTTGAAACTTGGAGATACAAGATTTCTACCGGACATATGATCATATCACACACACACACACACACACACACACACACACACACACACACACACACACACACACACACACACACACACACACACACACACACACACACACACACAGTGTATGTGTGTTCACGCATTCGCAGCATGGGGAAATGCATACAAGTAATAGCCTACACATACATATATACACATATACTGTACTATGAAATCTAAAGCTTGAGATGATTCTTGATAACATGGCTACTGACATGCATGCCCACACACATGTACTGCACAGTGCACACACATTCTTCACTCGAGCCCGTCTGTCTTTTGAATGCTTACAAGTACATGTAATCACTGTACTTATTTTTTTTTACTTTATTTGAGTATTTCCAATTTGTGGGATTTTGATTACAGAAACATGCATTACCCACTTCAGCCCTGTACATTTCAGCCATTTGAAAATAGACGATCTACAAGCTCTGTAGCATTGTGAACTTGCAGATCTTCTTTTTTGTGTTCACCAGCCGAAGGCAGGGGGAGAGTATGTTTTCGCCCCTGTCCGTGCGTCCGTGTGTGCGTCCGTCCGTCCTCCGAGTTTGTTACCAGCTAATCTCCGGCGCCGTTGGCCCGGTCACTGCCAAAATGAGCATACACACTCCCTGGATGCCAATTCAGAACCTCTGCCCCACATTTTTCAAATGGCCCTGTTCTAGCGCCACCATGAGGCCGATGTTTGCAAAACACATTTCTGTAGACTACTCCTACAGATTTTGTCCAAAAATCATGCAAATCGGTAGACAGCATCTCTACAGTCATGTGATCAACACAGATCTCTCTGATTGTCCATATTCCATCCTGATTGGCTGATATTGGCTTTCAAAGTTTGTAAGATTGGTCCGTTTCGGACAAAATGCCTCAAATCACAAACGCAGAGTGCAATTATCATGAAATCGCGCACACACGTTCCCACTAGGCCGAGAAAGAAATGCCACTTCAAATTTTTTAAATCAGCCTCATGGTGGCGCTATAACAGGCCGATTCGTGGTTTTACCTATAACTCCACCGATCAGTTTCAAACTTTGTAAGCGCACTCCCTGGATGCCAATTCAGAACCTCTGCCCCACATTTTTCACATGGGCCTGTTCTAGCGCCACCAGGAGGCCAATTTGTGCTAAACTACCTTTTGGCCAGTACTCCTACAGATTTTGTCCAAAAATCACGCAAATCGGTAGACAGTAGGCCTATCTCTACAGTCATGTGATTGACACCGATGAGTTATAAACTTTGTAAGCGCACTCCCTATAGGCCAAGGAAAACCCTTTCCTTGTATTGTTCACATCAGCCTTTTATAGCGCCACCAGGAGGCCGACTTAAGTATAAGACACATTTTTGGATATTACTCCTTCAGATTTTACCCAAAATTAACACAAATCAGTACACAGTATCTCTACAGTCATATTATCAAGACGGATCTGTCCCGTATTAAATATTCCATCCTGATTGGCTAAGATTGGCCTCCAAACTTTGCAGGATTGATCCTTTTTGAACAAAATGCCTCAAATCAAACAAAGCGTGCAATTGTAATGAAATTGTGCACACACATTCGCAAAAGGCCAAGGAAGCAATTATACTACAAAATGTTCAAATCAGCCTCATGGTGGCGCCATGAAAGGTCTAAGATTGGTGAAGAACACATGCCACACCACCAGGACGCGTGGCTGGTGGAGACCTGTGCTCGGAAGAGAACTTCTTCTAGTTTTTCTTTTTTTTTCTTTTATTGAAAACTAGCAAATGGGACATTCGGCATAATGAGTATTGTGTACCTTTGGTACATTTTGATATCAATACTTTTGTACTTTTACTCAAGAAGAATTATGAATTCCGGACTTTCACTTGTAACAGAGTATTTCTATATTGCAGGCCTTTTAGTGCTTCCACCACCACTGGCATGGAGCGGGCATGGCAGCTGGTTTACATTGTAATCAGAGAACACACATTCAAAAGCATCAGCCACAACATTTGCCATGCCGTCCTTTTGACCCCAGACTGAAGCACCTGACAACAAGGGATACAATTCTGTCCAAACCCCTCCCCTACATACGCAAGCACACACTGTACACTCAAACGCACGCACGCACGCAAGCACACATGCACACACGCACGCCTGACAACAAGGGATCCAATTCAGGCACACATTTGCAATTGAGCATTTTAGGACATTGATTTCATGAATGCCATTATAATCTTTTGCCATTCTTAACCATAAAACTAAAGCCAAAAAATAGCTACTTCTCTTGTGAGCACCAGAAAGTGTCCTCACGATGTCTAGTCCTCAAATCTTCCACGACATTTGACACGTTTTTTCTCCTTTTTTTATATTAACCATTTGAACCCTAGTGTCCAAAAATAGCAGATCTACAAGCTCACGACGCCTCACGCTGCGAGGCGTTGTGAGCTTGTAGATCGGCTATTTTTGGCAAAGAGCCTTGGTGTAGAGGGGAAAAAGAGCAGAGTGAAAGGTTAAGCTTATTAAGTATTGACGGTTGATTAAATATCTGAAAACACAAATTGACATGAATCCAAAATACACTAATGATGCTGTCAAACAATGAAACTACATGGAATCTATGAAAAGGTTGTGGGAGTCCCTGCCAGAACAACACTGGCGTAGCGAAAATACAAGCTCAGATTGGCCCTTTTTGGCTAAGAGATTTTGGCGTAGTGGTAAAGAGGGGGTTTAGTACTCAAGACTCCAGTCAATGAAGTACGTAAAAATAGGGTTTAAGTGATTAAAACAAAATCCATTATGCCTTTAAAAATGTAGTAAAGTAATTGAAAAAGGGAATGACTCAGCGGTTTGCCTGAATTGCCTGCCCCTCTCTCTCTCTCTCTCTCTCTCTCTCTCTCTCTCTCTCTCTCTCTCTCTCTCTCTCTCTCTCTCTCTCTCTCTGTATCTCTCTCTCTCTCTGTATCTCTCTCCCTGTCTGTCTCTCTTGGGATGGACGGATGGACGGGATGAAAACAGAAACACAATCTGTTCTTTTCTGGTCTCTAATCCTCCTGAGGACACCGGCGGGGGGAGAAAAAAGAATAACTGCTGACTTGCAGCGAGTGGGGGAGTGATGTGGGGGTGGGCGGAGGGTTTCTAAGTTTGGCAAGGTGAAAGTGACTCTGGTGTTGGGTATTTATCTTCCAGGGGGAAGGACTCAGCTGCTTTTCTCGTCCTTTTGCGCCCGACCCTCTCCCCCCTAAAAAAAAAAAAACCCTATTGTCCCTTCCAGCAGGGTAACCGGGAACATTCTCTCTCACTCACCGCTTTACCTGAACATGGAGCAGTGAGTGTACATTTTAACAAAGTCATCCGCAGGACTTTCGCAATATCACGCAGAGAGCTTTGACTGCTGGCTCATGTTCTGAGTGTGCGGGTTTGCTAGTGTGTCTAATGTATGGTTATTAGGGCTGGGATGCGATTAAAAAATGTAATCTAATTAATTACAGGCTCTGTGATTAATTAATCGCATTTCTTTTCAAGTAAAACACATTTTGTTGTACGAGTGAATCAATGAGTGAGTTTTTTAAATCTAAATTTCACATCCACTGGGCCAAGCAAAGCGCTCTGATCGGCTACTTCTCCCTTTGCGTTTGTTGTCTCTTCTTGTTTGGTGCATCGCTATGATCGGTATGCCCGAAACTGAAGGTTCTGTGGTGCAAAAACTAAGTGCGATTAAAATGAGTTAATTTTTTTAATCGTGTTAATTTTCTGTAATTAATTAATCGCAATTAATCAGTTAAAGTCCCAGCCTTAATGGTTATATATTTTTTCGGGAGTCTTTGTGCCGGTTTGAATGTATGCTGCTTGCGCGAGTACCCTTAAATTGTACGCTTAATACAACACGAGCAATAACTCAAATGTATTTATCTCAGCCCTGATATCATACTGTATGTCGTCACTGTCGGGCAGAAACCTTGTATCTCCAAGTTTCAAGTTTGTACGTTTTTTCACCAAGTAAAGCCCTGCTTCATCATACAAGGCTGTCGCACAAAAGTAGTGAAAACAGCCGATCTACAAGCACACAACGCCTCGCGGTGCGAGCTGCGAGGGCGTTGTGTGCTTGTAGATCTGCTATTTTCACTAGTTTAGTTCATTTTTAAAATGATAAATACAAAACAAACAGTCTTGGACATACAAGGTTTCCACCCAACAACAACGATATTGCATATTGTATCTTACAAAAAAATGTTTTATATATTTTGTTTAACTAGAAAGTACAATAATATACAGTATAACTCTATTGGATCCATTGGAACACAGGCCCTTTTTTTCCATTTCCTGAAAAGTTACGGTTTAGAACATACAATATGGTTTCCATATATCTTCTATGCTCATCTTTAAAGTAAGTAAGCCTTGCTGAGCCATGAGGCTCATAGGGCAGGAGCCTATCTCCTGTTTCTGCAGCGTGAGGCAGCTTGATGAACAAGTACACCCCCTATGACGCTAGTATGTTGCAGGGACTTACCCCAAATCCAACCCTGAATGCCGAGTGCCAATCAGGGAGGCACTGGGTCCCATTTTTCAGAGAGAAAAAACAGGGTGGCAACGGGGTGGCATTTCATTAACTTAATAGCAAAATTGACCTGTGTGAATATGGTCAATTGCGTCAATTTGGTGTTTTCGTTGATTACGCTAGAGGGCGCTCTTCGCCAACGTATGAATGGTGCTAAAGGTTGCTAGGAGACGGATACAACCGGAAATGTCATCCCATTTTTTTTCTCTCCGTCCGGCTCAATGTTCTCAGATTTAGATTTAGATTGCGTTTTTGGTCAAAACAAGCTCTTTTCTACAGAGCCTAACCAAAGCTCGGATGAGTGCGGATCCAATTTTTATTTTCCGGGTGAATGAAAAGACGAGTGTCCACCCCTCCGAGTGTCTTTTGCTTAATCCTGGTCAAATGCTGCGTTCCGTGGGTTGGCCAAATAAGGTAAAAACATGAAAAACCCTGGCAGAGGCAGATTAATTCATTAATTAATACCTGGCAGACAGTCCATGTTAACACAGGGGTCTTCAACAGGGGGTCCGGGACCCCTAGGGGGTCCTCAGAGTTACTACAGGGGCTCCTCCAAATCTTTGAGTGATTAAGTGGTTAAATATCTGAAAACACAAATTGACATGAATCAAAAATACACTGATGATTGTGCTGTCAAACAATGAAACTATACATAATCTATGAAAAGGTTGTGGGGGTCCCTGCTTCATCTCTCTCTCAACTAAGGGGTCCTTGGCCTGAAAACGTTGAAGACCCCTGTGCTTACATGCTCACAGTTGTCTGAAAGAATCACGTGCTGGAAGTGAGCCGTCATGTTGTCCTTTTGTCATGTGCATCTATTCCTATTCGTCTATTTTAAGCCCTGCATAGATACTACCAGAAGCTCACTAAAGCACTATGAAGTCATCATTTGATTGGATTAAACTCCCTATATATAACATTTGTATCCATGCCAGTAGGCCTCCTGCATTGCTACTTCCTTGTTTTGCGAGTGGCGTGTGTCCCGAGCCAGGTCTTATTGATTTAAAACATTTTCCACTCGGCTTCATTTCCTGTCTGATGCTGTCGTGGCCTACCTGGATTAGCGAGGGCGCTAGCAGGTAATCTGCTGCGACACAGATGGCATTGGCAGGATGATGCCATCGTGCCAACTGCGCGGACGGGTGGTATGCTAGCAGTCGGTGATTGAACGTTCAAGGCTCAATATAGTGAGTAGGCTATAGGCGCAGCTCCGCCACCAACCGCCGGCTGCAGCCCAAACTCTTTAAAACAATACGCGTCCTTGTAAAGCAAACAAAACACACCTGTGATCTATTTTTGGGCCCTGATAATCCGGAAGATGAACTGGAAAGTAATGTACAATGTCACCCTTGGACCAGTTTGTTGGACAGGGGGGGTTTGGGGGGTAGTTGGGATCACAGCATGACAAGTGACCTATCTACCCCGGGTCCAATTGCACACCAGAGCCTGGTTGATGCTGATTTGTTTTTCTTTTTTTTGGCTCTGCACTATTAGGTTGTGTTAGTAGTATTGAGTTTTTTGCTTGTGTTTGACATGGCGGTGAGATACTTGTAGCACTGACTAGCATTGACTGTTATGGACACTTTTGTTTGGGCACTGTATTGGATTGATAGTTGTGCTTAAAGTGATCCCTGACTAATACGACAAATATGTCTTAATACATTATAATTGTCCTCTATAACTACAATGTAAAATTAAAAACACCTTAAATATTTTATTTCTTCTAGAAATAGCTAATCTTTCACTCAGTAGGGGAAATGCCTGTCGCAAGTTGATGATGTCATAAATGTCATGTGTAATTTTTATGGCATGCATGTGCAAAAGAACAAAACACAAACACATTTGAAATATTGATTTGATGCTCATATTAACCATAGGAAGTATTAAGTTTGTTTTTATTTTCACATGCATGCCATAAATTCCATAGGGATAGATCACACTTGACATTTATGACATCATCAACTTGCGACGGGCATTTCCGCGTGATTATGGATCCAACTGGGAAAGATGGATAACCACGCCCCGGACTCATTTTTGAAGCTTGTGATTGGCTGAACTGGACGTAGGGAGCGCTCCGTTGTAGTCACTTGGACCGCGCGAGGTGCACCAAAACCCAATTATCATGGCGTTTATCGTGCGCTTGCCCAATAACGATTGCATTCACCACGGCTTCGTAACTCGCGCGGCCGGCGTGGCCCGCTCTTCGCGGCCACTCCGCTGGCCTTCGCGCCGCTTGCAATGTCGTGGACAATAACTGAAAACGAGCGCTCTATGCCGTTTCCATCCATCTTTCCCAGTTGGATCCATAATCACGCGGCATTTCCCCTATTGAGTGAAAGATTAGCTATTTCTAGAAGAAATAAAATAATTGAGGTGTTTTTAATTTTACATTGTAATTATAGAGGACAATTATAATGTATTAAGACATATTTGTCGTATTAGTCAGGGGTCACTTTAAGGATTGCTTTTTTTTGTTCAAGCTGGCTGTTTCACATTGAGCATTGACAGTTTGACACTTTATGTACTGTATATATTCTTTGTACCCTTTCTTTGATGTACCTTGCTCTTTACTGTACTCTGTTCTTTTTTATTTTTTTCATACTTCTCTGTAACTTATACTTATATTGTAACTTATACTGCTGTGCTGCCTCTGGGCGACTGATTTTCGATAATAAAGGTATCTATCTATCTTTCTGATTGCTGATTTTGGAGAGTCTGAATGAAGGCAACTACACTACAAATTAATCCATCCACCCGCCGAACTGGGGTGGGTGGATTATCATCAAATGACGTCACTGTGCAGCGGTGACAAGCGGTGAGCGGGTGAGGTGGTCACCTCATCAACAGTAGCTGATTTTACTCTCTGCCCAGCAACCCACCCCTCCAGAGGGAGGCGGGATCGATAGTGTCTAATTATCAATAAGCAACTTTAGGTGGATATCGTCGTTGTCGGGTGAAAACCTTGTATGTCCAAAACCGTTCGTTTTGCATTTTTCATTTTAATAATGATTGAAACTAGTGAAACCAGCCGATCTACAAGCACACAACGCCTCGCGGTGCGAGGCGTTGTGTTCTTGTAGATCTGCTGTTTTCACTACTTTTGTGCGACAGCCTTGTACGATGAAGCAGGGTTTTACTTTGCGAAAGAACATACAAATGTGAAACTTATACGAGGTTTTCACCTGACAACAACGATATGTGAGGTTTTATGTGATATAGGGTTAGGGTTAGCCGAACAAAATCAATTCTTCTTATCAAGTTGAAAAACTTACTTGATTAAAGTAAAAAAATAAAAATAGGGAAACTTTGGCATTTGGCTGAAAAACTGCCGACACCTATGTCGTCCAAAATATACATAAAGTAGGACCACAATGGAACCTTAATGTCTGACTGTACCTCACACTGTTTACAGTTCTGACTAATAATAATTCTGACCTGTTTACCCTGGGTCCAACTAAAAACACAATTTATGTCATCCAACATTCCATATCCACGAGTTTCCAACGCCCCATAGTGCATTGCGCAGACGCTGTACCGAGCTTCCGGCGCCGCAGCCGAGTGTGATTTACAAGCTCACAACAGGCTGCATCTGCGACGCGACGTGAGCTTGTATGTCTGCTGTTAAACCGGAAGTGTGGTCCAAATAATCTCCAGTCGCCTCCAGCAAACTCCCGCGGAAAGAGGTGGATAGGCTACCTACAGTAAACTGAAAATGATACTGACACCCGAGATCTATCGGTCCGCGTTACATAAACTCAGATAATGCTGCCTTTACAAAACATAACTATGATGAAAGCTGAAGACTTGCCAATGTCTCAACAACAACATCAAGGGTAATGCGTAATGTGCTTTGCTTTCATAGCAGCAGTGATTTTGTGTTATTATCTACCAGAGTCATTTTTCAGTCAGTCTTTCAGATAGTTGGACCTACTGTAGCATGTCTCATTATGTGTGTATAGACAAGACAGATGAACATCTGTTACGTACACATTTATTGACAAAATGCAGACGCAATAATTCAGCGGAGAGGTGACTTTTTGTGACACATTTGGTCTGAATCTGAATCTTGTGGAACATTTGAGTTCAGGGGTGTCACAAGGGGGAGAAAAGTGGGATTGAGTTACTAGGGCCCAAGATGGAGGGGCCTTAATTATTTTATACTCTAACTATTGACAAATAGCAGATATACAAGCTTGTAGATCTGCTATTTTGGAAAAGTCGTGAAAATGTGTGCAAATCTTTGAATATATGTATTATTTAATCGAACATTTGTAACTCAAATTGTATTATCTGGGGGGTCCTTGGAACTAAATATTTTGAGATGGGGGTCTGTGGCCAAATACATATCATTTTGGGGGTCATTCACATGAAAGGGTTTGAGCGCAACTGACATAGAAACATAGGTTTAGGTCAAAAAACCTTATTTGAAATATTCAAAGACTTGCTCAAATCTTTACGATTAACTCATTTGGTGCAAGCGCCCTCTAGGGGCCATAGAATGCCAGGGTATCTCTCATAGGCGAGCGCTTTAGCTTCCAGGACCTCACCTTCCAGGACCTCACGTGCTCACGTTCATGCACGTCATGGAAATGTCCCGGGTGATGATAATGCTAACCGAATGGCTATTCCCATTTTGTCATCTAAAAGATCATTTTTGGGCGATTTCGCCGTAAATAAACCTCGCGCCGCTTCCCTAAAGACACAATCCAGAGATATAAGCCTTCAAAGATGTGGTCTTTCATTGGATTAGGCGGAGATTGGCGATTTCGTTCGCAAATAACGTCCGGCCGGGACGTTGCTAGCTTTCGGCTAGTAGCTAGAAAAATCAGGCCAGGCTTCAGAAGGCCTCTTATCATTTTATTCCATTTCATTAAATATCCCGGACTAGTTCGGGATAGGCACCCTGGAATACGTCGCGCCGCCTACAATGAACATTGGGTGAACATTGGGGGGGGTCTAAACTTTATTTTAAACCATTTTCAATGGAATAAATCGTCGGAGCATCTAGCGTCTCTCGTTGGTGAGCGCTGGGCGAGCCGGGACCACCCACGTTGCTCCAAGCAGCTCGGGGTAAGTAAAATAGCAAATAAAAAAATTTTTTTGATCCCGAATACCCCGAAACTAGTTCGGGATAGGCACTCAAAGAGTTAAAAAAGAAAAAAGAATAGCAGATCTACAAGCTTGCAGCGCGGCACTCGGTGCCGCGCTATGAGCTTGTATATCTGCTATTTTTCAATAGTTAAAGCACAAAATAATGTGTAATAACTTCCCAGTCTAAATGGGTTAAACCCCCTCCTCCCCCTATGAAGAACATTCATGGGGGACCCGCAGTGAATCCTTGTGCCCACCCAGGGCCCAGAATTTGGTGCGACACCCCTGGTTGAGCTCGGGGAGTTTGGACATCTCCCAGATGTCCTGAGACTACCGTGAGTTTACTATAAAAGTCAAACACGGACATCTCTAGGAATAGAACGGAACAGATTTCCATATTCTACCCATCCATCCACTCACTTCCCCCCCACAGCTGTTTGCATCCATTATTCACGGACTGGTCCTCACAACGCATGAACTAGACAGCCAATGATTCAATTCCCTGAATACTTTTTTTAATTTATTACAATTTTTGTCATTTTATGCTTTTGTAGATAGGTCAGTGTGGAGAGACAGGAAAGCAAATGACAGAGAGAGAGAGAGAGAGAGAGAGAGAGAGAGAGAGAGAGAGAGAGAGAGAGAAGACTCACCTCTTCAGACTCCACCTAAACCCATAGCACTACTGTAACACTCCCCTTCCCTCAATGACCACACATGAAGCTAGATAGCATTTTTTTTTTTTTTAGACGTTTTTAGAAGATTATTAGATGCGTGGTCTACCTATGTTATTATTATTTTTTCTAGATTGATATTCCTATGCATTTGTTGTTGTTGATGTACTGACATATTATCTTGCTTATTATATTGATGTATTACTTGCTTATTGTAAGTCGCTCTGGATTAAAAGTGTCTGCTAAATGCCTAAACTGTAAACTGTAAGTGAAGGTGGTAGTGTCTGTTGGGTTTCTAAACATTTACAAGAGCTTGTGACTAAATAATAACTAGAAGCAGTGCTCTTCCGAGCACAGGTCTCCACCAGGTCAGCCATGTAATGTGTTTTACATAAGTCGGCCTCCTGATGGCGCTATAAAAGGTTGATGTAAAAAATGCAGGGAAAAGGTTTTACCTTGGCCTCGAAGGAGTGCGCATACAAAGTTTGACACTAATCGGTGGAGTTATAGGTGAAAACATGAATCGGCCTGTTATAGCGCCACCATGAGGCTGATTTGATTTTTCTTAAGTGGCATTTATTCCTCTGCCTATTGGGAATGTGCATGCACAATTTCACCAAAATCGCACACTGCGTTCAGGATTTCAGGCATTTTATTCAAAACTGACCAATCCTGCAAACTTTGAAAGCCAGTTTTAGCCAATCAGGATGGAATATGGAAAATCTGACACATCCATGTCGATCACATGACTGTAGAGATACTGTCTACTGATTTACGTGATTTTTGGACAAAATCTGTAGGAGTACTGGCAAAAGTTAGTTTTGCAAAAGTCGGCCTCCTGGTGGCGCTAGAACAGGCCCATGTGAAATATTTGGGGCAGAGGTTCTGAATTGGTGTCGAGGGAGTGTGTGTGCACAGTTTGGCAGCGACCGGGCCAACGGCGCCGGAGATTAGCTGGTAACGGACAAACGGACGGACGGACGGACGCACGGACGGACGGACGGACGCACGCACGGACGGACGGACGGACGGAGGGGAAAACATACTCTCCCTCAGCCTTCGGCTGGTGGAGACAACTACTACTTGCTCAGTCCCTGAGCAAGACACTTAACCCATAACTACTTCCCGGGGGCAGTATTAATAGAGCCCACTGCTCCTAATAGATAGGACGGGTTAAATGCAGAGGTCAAATTTCACATCATTTATGTGCTAATGTACTGTGACAGATATGCCCCAAAGGACTGGGTACTGCATTATTATTATTAAATGTAGCTACAGTACATGATTCATATATACCGGTATCCTATATTTCATCTGGCAGAAACCTTTTATCTCCAAGTTTAAAATGTGTATGTTTTTTTTCTAAAGTAAAGCCTTGCATCATGATATAAGACTGTCGCACAAAACTAGTGAAAATAGCAGATCTAAAAGCACACAACGCCTCGCAATCCGAGGCGGTGTGTGCTTGTGGTGTGCTTTACAACCAGCAAAGATCTTTCAGCCACTTAGGCAAAAGGTACACAAAACAGTAAGCACGCGCATCCAAATGATACAATCCCAGGTGCTGAACAGAAGACCAACTTTAAGATAGAAAGATAGAATCTGCACACTGAATCATACTCCCAAAGTGTTTTTTATTTTTATTTATTGAGTTACCACGAAGGTGGTGTTTGGAGCGTATCCACTCTGCCTCAGACTGTCCGGGGAAGAGCGGATACGCTCGAAACGCCACCTTGATGCAAACTCAATAAGAAACTCCAGTGTGCGGATTGCATACTACATTATTAAGCCCTAACTACAAGCTCACAACACGTTGCATTGTGACATGTTGAAAGTGGACAGTACATGAGATGTACTGTCCTTTCTACCTGCTTATTGTACAGTAGTTCATCCCACATTGGAGTTTCATCGGGTTTTAAATAAAAGGTTGACTGACTGATCCACAAGGAAATATGAACCTTTCTGCGATTTGAAACAAGGCCATTTCCATAGTTAAATAATGTAGTAGTGCCAAGCACAAGCAGCACTGGAAGTAAAGTATTGCCTGGGCATTAATAGAAGGCAATACATCTGGGAAACACCATTCAAACCAACGATAGGCTGAAATACAGCAAATATATGTGCACTGTAGAAGCCCACACTGGGAAGGCCTGAGTGCCTCGTGTAACTCGCAAAGTGGAAGAATGGTCCCTTGTGGGACCATTTTTCCACTTCGCGAGTTCCATGAACACTCTAGATTTCGCTGTGCATGCCTCTCTTTGAGATATTACTCTGCTGGCACCCCGGGGTGCAGTTCTTGTTTCACGATGCTGGAAATCTTCATTTGATTCCAGTTCCACTATCAATTATTAAAAACAATGCAGCTCATCTGGTG